>NW_024070189.1:63115720-63430793 GCF_014754425.2 Oryx dammah | reverse complement strand
TTTCTCAAGAGGCAGGTCAGGTGGTCTGGTATTCCCATCTCTTTCAGAATTTTCCACAGTTTATTGTGATCCACACAGTCAAAGGCTTTGGCATAGTTAATAAAGCAGAAATAGATGTTTTTCTGGAACTCTCTTGCTTTTTCCATGATCCAGTGGATGTTGGCAATTTGATCTCTGGTTCCTCTGCCTTTTCTAAAACCAGCTTGAACATCTGGAAGTTCACGGTTCACATATTGCTAAAGCCTGGCTTGGAGAATTTTGAGCATAACTTTACTAGTGTGTGAGATGAGTGCAATTGTGCGGTAGTTTGAGGATTCTTTGGCATTGCCTTTCTTTGGGATTGGAATGAAAACTGACCTTTTCCAGTCCTGTGGCCACTGCTGAGTTTTCCAATTTTGCTGGCCTATTGAGTGCAGCACTTTCGCAGCATCATCTTTCCAGATTTGAAATAGCTCAACTGGAATTCCATCACCTCCACTAGCTTTGTTCATAGTGATGCTTTCTAAGGCCCACTTGACTTCACATTCCAGGATGTCTGGCTCTAGGTGAGTGATCACACCATCGTGATTATCTTGGTCGTGAAGATCTTTTTTGTACAGTTCTTCTGTGTATTCTTGCCACCTCTTCTTAATATCTTCTGCTTCTGTTAGGTTCATACCATTTCTGTCCTCTATCGAGCCCATCTTTGCATGAAATGTTCCCTTGGTGTCTCTAATTTTGTACTTGACATACTTGATTTCAAATCTTTCCCGACATCCTATGGGTTGTAGGTACAGTAGTCCTAGTGTAGCCAAGGCTTGCAGGGTAGATGAGTCACAGAAGGTCAAAAAGCTAGTAAGTGGATTAGCCAGGAATCAGACCCAGGAATGCTTGCCTCTAAGTCTGGCACTTCGCACCACCCTGTCCTGCTCTGTTGACCCCACTCCGCACCGTCTGGGGCACGTGGGAGAGGCGGCTTAGAGAATACCAGCTTGAGGGTGACTGCTCTCGCTCCACATCATTGAAAGCGGAGGCCTTGGGGAGTGGAGGCTCTCTTCAGACCCATCCCTGGTTAGAAAGAGCTGAGTCTGGGACTCTCAGCTCCCTGACTCTGTATCCCCAAACCAGCATCATGACAGAGCTGACCTGTTGGCCTGCTCATGGGCTTATCCATGCCCAGTCTCCGAGCTGTTACAAAGATTCCACTGCAGACACAGCTGGTGGGCAGTCTCCCTTGTAGAAGAAAGTGGGTCAGGTGGTGGCCAGGGGAGCCCTTATGCATTGCTGAACTGATGGGAATTACATGATTCCTTTGTGTCTTAGAGCTGTAGGCTAGAGGGTAACTAAGAAGTTACATGGTCCAGCCCTGCCAGGTTTAGATCAAGAAGCTGATGCCCAGAGAAGGGACAGAACTTGCCTGGAGTCCCCCTGCTGTGGGGATCTTGGGCATATTCCCAAACCCACACCCCGCGATGAGGTCTGTTGAGTAAGAACTCCAGCTGGAACTTGGCTCTCAGGGACAGTGGTAGAGAAGTGTCAAGTCAAACCCCAGTCTGGTCTCCTGGACTCTGAGATGGCCCTGAGGACAGGTCTTGCTAAACCCCATGGAAGTGTTGTGGGGTGGTGTGTGGCCTTCTCCCAGCCTACAATCTTTGTGGCTGACACCAGGGGAATTGTACGAGAGTGTGATAAGCATCGCTGTTGAGATTGGCACCTCTTGGTAGTGCTTTCCGTGCCCAAAGTATTGCCTGCTGGCTGCTTCCCGTGGGAGAAGTGGTTGAGCTTCAGATTTGTGTAATCACCTTGGCCAGGGATGCAGTGTATGTGTGGGTACACACACACACGTATGGGCACACACACACGCACATGCATATACATACCTGCTAGTCTGTGGAGTGCTGTGTCCCCATGGTGCTGTCAGGGCCAAAGCCCAGAGTCTCTCGTCCAGGGTCTGGGGGTTCCGATTTTCCACTGGAGTCCTGGGCAGTCCTCTCTTTGGCGCTTTTGCCGTTGCCCCCCTGCCCTGATGTACTCATGTCTCCTTTTTCTCCATGTATCAAAACTCTGGCGGAGCTCTAAGGCTCAGCTCAAATCTTTCTCTGGCTCTCTTTTTTTTTTCCTAGAGATTTTTTTGATGTGGACCACTTTAAAAATCTTTATTGAATTTGTTACAATATTGCTTCTGTTATGTTTTGGTTTTTTGACCATAAGGCAGGTGGGATCTTAGTTCCCCAGCCGGGGATCAAACCTGCACCCCTTGCATTGGAAGACGAAGTCTTAACCACTGACCTACCAGGGAGATCCCTCCTTGACTCTTCTGTGTAGTCTCTCCCCAGCCTCATGCGAATCCCAGCACTCTCTTCTGAATGTTGATAATGTTCTTCTGTGTCATCCACATGGGACTGGAGCTTGCACTGCCCTGGGACACCTCTTCGATAGAACTCTCCCTAACAGCGTGTGTGGCTATGTTTTCATGAGGTGAAATCTTGTTGATCCGCTGAGGCAGTAATCTTGTATTTCACAGCGTTGTGTACTCTCATCAGAGTCTGGCACACAGTAGGCCCTCAGGAAATGTTGGTTGCCTGGTGGATTGCAATGAGCCAATATGTAAACACAAACGGAGACACTTTCAGGCCTCAGTGGGCATTAGGTGCTTGCCTGCACTTGCTGGCAGCCAGTCGAAGGCGTGAAGTGGGCTTGCTCAGCCCTGTAGGAGGTGCACCGGAGAGAAATGCTGAGATGTAGGGATTAGGGAGATATTGCAGATCTGGGGTTAAAAGACTGGCAGTGCTTTATTCTCCTGTGAAGTGGGAAAAGGGCATTTGGGCAGCAGGTGGCAGGGGAGGGTATGGGAGTGGCGCTTGCAGTGAAGCCTCGCCAGGAGACCTTCACTGCCATCCTCCTGGGAGGTTTCTAGAAGAGGTGGGTGAGGAGTTTGGCATGAGGTGGTGGGATGTAGTTCATTCTCAAACACTCTCTTTGGACCGAAATAGTCCTCCTAGCCAGTCCTTGGAGCTCTCAGAAGACTGTCCTGGGCATGGGACACGTTTTCCCCTTTTTATACCCTAAAGGGATGCTGAGTGCTATTTGAGGGCACCTTCTTGAGCAAGAAGTACAATGTACTTCCCGTTCATTTGCTTACTTGTTCATTCATTTTGTGTTGGGCCTAATGATGTGATGCTGACCTGCTGAAAGATCTGAGTGGAGCTCCCCTGCTTACAACACTGAAGCAGCTGGTGACTGTCTCCTGCGTGCATGACAAGTTAAGGTCATGCTTTGTCATCCAGGATAGCACCCAGGCTCCTCGGGCTGGCATGTGGTGGCCTCCTCCCCCAGCTCTGTAGACTGCTCCAGCTCTCCTCTCTGTGTTCTCTAGAACTTCCTCGAGCCGTGCTGCCCTTCTCACATTTCCCAAACACACTGGCTGCCTTGCACCAGCATTCTTCTGCTCATGTTGATTCCTCTGCTTGGACCCGTGAGGTCTCCTGCGCTGTCAGTATGAATGAGCCCAGGCATCCTAAGTAGAGCCCTGAGTAGACATGTAGGAGAGAGAGCATGGAGTCAGGCAGTGTGTATGCATGCTGAGTCATTAAGTCGTGTCTGACTCTTTGAGATGCTGTGGACTGCAGCCTGCCAGGCTCCTCTGTCCATGGGGTCTCGCAGGCAAAAATACTGGGCTGGGTTGCCATTTCCCTCTCCAGGGGATCTCACCAACCCAGGGACTGAGCCATGTCTCCTATACTGGCAGGCCAGGGAAGCCTGGAGTCAGCTAGATGTGGATTCACATCCTGCCTTTATCTTCCCGGCTCGGCATGTTACTTCCCTGGGTCTGTTCACCAAACACTAGCGCTGACCTCAAAGGGCTGTTGGCAGAGCTGAATCGAGGGAGGCGGTGCCTGCCCCTTCTTCTCTCCCTGCTTCCGCACCATTCTCAGTGTGCGGCCTGGAGATGCCTCCTCCTCTCGGTTATTTGTCTTGGTGAAGCCTTTTTGTTCAGATAGTTACTGGATACCACCATGCGCCAAGTGCCCAGCACTGGGAGTAATATTTTGGTTGGTCATCGGCCACCAAAGAGTTGTAAGAGCCCATACTTGGCTCCTGGGGGAAGTGACATTTGCTCTGACAGACTTCCTGCACAGCTTCCTGGGTGGCTCAGACAGTAAGGAGTCTGCCTGCAATCCAGGAGACCTGGGTTTGATCTCTGGGTCAGGAAGATCCCCTGGAGAAGGGAATGACAACCCACTCCGTATTCTTGCCTCGAGAATTCCATGAACAGAGGAGCCTGGCGGGCTACAGTCCAATGTGTCACAAAGAGTCGAACACGACTGAGTGACTAACACTTTCTGAATGTAGGAGGCTGAGTGAGCGGTAACTTGGAGAAGATAGGAACGAAGAGAGTTCTAGGCAGAGGGAGTAATGGGGTAAATGGGACCCAGTTAGTAATAAACTATGTGAAGGTATTTATCCTAAGAGCAGTAGGAAGGGTTCTATGCCAGGCTGGGGTCTTGGTCACTTGTGCATCCCCCAAAGTGAAAAATGGACAGAGAAGGACCAGGGGAAGCTGGGAGACCAGTGAGGAAGGGCAAGGGAAAGACATGGCTGGTTGGGGTAGGGGCTGTGGCCATGGAGAGATCCTGGAGGTGAGGCTCATCGGTGTGGTGCAGGCTGGGTCATGGGCAGTGCGGGGAGAGGGAACAGGGACTCCTGGGTTCCCGCCTCTTCTGCCGGGATGCACGTGTGTATGGGGAGCAGGGTGGTGGCCACCGAAAGATGAGCTTGTTTCCTTGGATGTGTAATCTCCCTGAAGCAGGGATGGGCCCTCACACTCCATGTCTCCCCCATGGCCCTTTATACCCAAGAGGATTTCAGAAGACTTGTTCCTGGTTAAAGTGAGAAAATTACCCCTGTTCCCCCATCGGTCAGCAGACTTGACCATGGACACACCCCCTTGGACTCCAAGGCTCTCTGCGTTGGGGGGTTGACCCTGTGCTCATCTCCTGGAGGAGGCCCAGCCCCTCCTGGGGGCTCCCTGCTGGGACTGGTGTGCCCAGCCTCCCTTCTTTCAAGAGGACTGACTGGGGTGGGTCTCCCATTGCCTCACTGAGGCAGGCCTGGGTTTGGCCGCCCTCCCGGCTGTGTTGTATCCAGTGGGAAACATTTAGAATATGTGAACGTAAGTGGCTGCTGGAGAGAAATCTACAGTTTCTCCTATTATTGGGAAAGAGCTAGGCTACCATAGGCTACCAGATGTTCTATGTCATATAATGGTATGTTTTATGGCAAATGAAAATATATATAAAATCTGTACCCAGAAAGCTCCCTACTTGCGGAAAGGGGGCCGGATCCTTCTTTTTATTCTTACCCTTTTCAGATTTTTAGGCAAGAATTCCCTTCCGGGCAATGAACTTATCTGCCAAGTTGGGGCCCAGGGGGAACCCTTATGGGGGACTCGTAAACCCTGTCTTTTGAGGAAATCTTGGGGCTGAGGCCACATTCAGCCCAACGTGTTTACACAATACTCTCTCTCAGCTCTGAGGGGCCATTAGAGTTAATTGGGTGAATAATCTGTGTTTAAAAAGTCCCCAAATACGTATTTACATAATCCACGCTTTGCCCAAGCCTGCTCAAGCCTATTTGTGGGATCTGGAGTGGATCTGGGCTGAGCGTCTTCCTCCTGTGCTTCTAGGGCAGCTTCTCCTGTTGGTGACCATCCTTCGGTGAGGATGGGGACAGGCAGGCTTCCCTCCTGGCTGATGACGTGGTGGGGCCTGTTAGTGTGGGGTCTTCCTGAGCCCTGGCCAAACACGTGTTATGGATCACAGGTCCTGAGAGATGCTATATGGGGAAAGAGGTTCCACGGTTCAGTAAGTTTGGGAAGCACTGCATCTTATCTCCTCTCTAGGAGATTCTCTGTGCTCATTATTCCACCAGGACGCCAAGAAGTCCTACAGTAGAGAGATGGATTTAGCTGTGTCTAAATCCAGCTTCCTTCAGATGTTATCTGATCTCAGCATCTCCATCCCAAACTCTGATGAATAGCCCAAAGAACTAGCCTTCTGTAGAAACACATTGGGAAACAGCAGTTCCACCCACTCCTCCCCGTCGTTTTTTTTTTTTTTAAACCAGGGGGCACTTTGAGTTCTGGCCACCCACCCGGACATTGTGTGTACTGCCTTTGGTCGAGGCCCCTGTGTGCAGTCATGTTGGCTGTGCACACACAACCCCCAAGAACACTTTTCACATGACCACAGCCTTGCTGGTTCTTGGAACAGGAAAGACTCCAGGCATTAGAGGCAGGCCCGGGGTGTTGCATGGAGACACGGCATTGTCAGTTATGGAGCCCTTACAGCCTGCCCACTCCTGTAGTTCTGGGCCCTGTTAGTTGCTGGCATCCTTTCTATAACATTGTCTCTATGGGTCACTCCAGCCACAGGAATTCTCTGGGCTGGTTTGGGCACCAGGAAGGATGAATTCAAATGCACTGACTTAGCAGCAGTAGCAGGCCGAGCCTGCTTCCAACAAAAGCTGAGCACTCACCCTCGGGAGTAGCCCTGCTTATCAGTCTTCATGAGGTTCTCAGTCTTGGCTGCACATGAGAATCACCTGGAGAGATTTAAAAAAAAATCCTGATGTTGGGTCAGAACTCTGATTGGTTAAATCAGAATCTGGGTGGGTAAGAAATCTGGCTCAAATAAATGGTCAAGCTTCCAGGTGATTCCAGTGTGGCCCCATGCGGAGGTGGAGCCCAGCCACACTGGAGCTTTGTCAGGAGAGCTGGAGGGGTAGGAAGGGAAGCAGAAGTTCATGGTGCTACGCCGGGCTCAAACACAACCGCATGAAGGACCAGACCGCCCCCTTCCCCAGTCGTGCCTGGGGAGCCCTCTGCAGCGTGGCAAGTCCCTGGGTGAGGAAGAGGAAGCGTCCTGCCATGTTTACCCTAGAGACGGCTTTGTTGGGTGGTCCTGAGAAGGATGACGGCCAACACTACCGAGCAGGGCGTCTGCTGTGGGCCAGGTACTGTAAGGTGCGTTGACTCGTTTAATCCTCACGTTCCCCATGAGTTAGGATTCCTGGCTATAGATGTGGAGATGAAGGCACAGGGTGGTTATGGAGGGCACCCAGGGTCACACAGGTGTTCAGAAATGATGGAGCCTTGTTTGAATCATCCCTGTGAAGAGTTCTTGGTGCAGTGCTGGTGAAAAGCCCTGGAGTTCAGGAGTTGGAGGGGTGGTGTGGCTGGGGCTGGGAGAAGAGACCATGTGTGTGTGTGTGTGTATTCTCTGAATTCAGGGATGCACATGTTTCTGCTTGGGCTGAGGGGAATGGGGTGCGCCTCTGGAGGAGCAGAATCAGTGGGGTGCTGGAGCCAGCTCCCCTGAGCCTTACAGCCGGCTGGGCCTACTTCTTCCCAACTGAGTTCAGTGGCATCCAGTTGGAAGCTTAAAACCAGAGAGTGTGAGCATTTGCACCATAGAAATTGGCAAACACTACAAATCAGAGTTTTATTTACTCAGTTTCTGTGAGAGCTGGCTCTTACACATTAGCTAGCACCTCACTCGACCCAACTTTTTAAGCTCAGCACCATTGGACTGAGGCTAGTGGGTGAAGCTAGAGGCTTGGATTAGGATGCGGGAGAATCCAGAGGGCAGGGCAAGAGAAGTGGATAAGAAGCTATGCAACAGAGTAAATAGTTCTATCAAGGGAAATGAAATGAGAGACGCAAACACACTTCCTTGACTTAGAGCAATACGGTGAAGAAGCATGGTGAGTGCTGAGTAAGTATTAATTTCTCTTAAAATTGGGATTGTTGGGGAAAAAACTAGCAACACAGACTGGAATGGAAATGAGAGGAAGGGAAGGGACCATTCCTGAAAGATGTGCAAACGGATCGGGAAGTTCTGCCCCACCATGCAGGCAATGAGCTCAGAGAACCAAGTTGTAGCTTGCAGTCCTGGGCCAGAAAGCCAGAAAATCATCCTGAGTCTGCCTTTGGGAGTGGGCAGATAGGGGCTCCAGCAGTGAGATGGTTAAATCAGAATAACAAGGGGTGATTTATCTTGCAGCCCCAACATTCCCTTGCTCACTGCTCCGGCTGGCCCTGATAATGCTCCCGGGTTGCAAATCTACCTATTTGTCAAGTCCCTCTCCACAGTCGGGCTCTCTCTGGCTGCTTGCATGGTTTATTAAAGAGGCGTTTGCTACCTGTCATCTCAAATGGCCTCCTTTATCCAAAACAGAATAATAGAGATATCTCCCTCCAGGGACTCGGGATGCAAATGCCCGAGGACAGGTTGCCAATTTGCTGCATGTATTAGGAGAAGGAAGCTGTCAAGGGAAACGGCCAGGATCCAGGCTCTTCTAACAAGCTCATTTCTGGGTTGAGGGGAAACCTGGGCCGCTCGACTTTAGATTACGTGGGCACACGCCTCCGCTTTCCTATGGACAGCTGTCAGCAATGATCGTTTCTCCCCGGGAAACAAAATTGGCTTTTCTCCCTGCTTCCCCTCCCCCAGCTCATCTTCGTGTAGTGGGAGGACCCTGCCAATAACTGTCAAGAAGCCGTCCAGCTGTGGAACTGCACCTGCATGAGGGGAGCTGCGGGCAGCGGGTGCTTGCTCTGCAGTGGTTCGCCCCGGTTAGCAGGCTGGGGAAGTCGGTCTTGGCTGGTGTTTGGTGCGGCCCAGGGGACAGGGGTCATTTTCTCCCCTGAGGGAATCTAGTCAGAGCAGCCCGCCCATGTCTGGCAGGCACGGGGCAGAGATGCTCCTCACTCTACCCACCCTGTCCCTCCCAGGATCTCATCCTAGAAGGAAACACAGGCACCCCAGAATCTCCCCACACTTGGCACCTTGGCTCTGGGACCACTCAGTGTGACACTTGGGGTCTAGTGCTTTCTGCCCCAGGAAGACTCTAGACTCTGAGAGGACACAAGTGCAGAATTAGGGACCCCACCAGAAGCTCCCTGCAACTCCTCATTCCTCTGAGCACCCCTCCCTCCGGGTTCACAGGTGAGAAGCTGCGGCCCATGGCCTCCCTGACAGCTGGCGAGTCCTGGGCTTTGAACTTGAACCTGGGACAGGTCTGTTGCATTTCCTGCGTGGCTGTGCTCGGTACCGTGCTGTGCGGAGGATTCACAGGCCAGGAGAAGTGGCTTCATATCCTGTGGGTTGTCTCCAATGTCGTGGCTCTGTGGGCTCAGGCTGTCCAGCCAGCTTGAGGGGCCTGTCTGTCTCCACTCCTCATGGTGGGAGGGGGGCAGGTGGAGTCTCACTTGAGTGTGTGAGGCTCCTGGATCCCTAAGAGTTTCATGATCAGCAGGCTCTCTCTTCCCCACCATGTCCTCACCTCCTTTCCACCCCCCACCCTGCCTCAAGACTGTGTTACCCTAGAGCAGGGCCTGCAGTGCACAGAAGTGTCCTGGGAAGGGGGTGGCAAGGGTTTGTCCTTGAACTGGGCAGAGGTGACCCCAGTACATGGAGACACCTGCTGGACCTGTGCCGTGACCCAGAGCCCAGAGCTAGCCAAGAAAGGCAGAAGTCAAGGGCCTTCTTGACTGGAAGCCAGACCATGCCTTGGGGTCTTGGAAATAACCTCAAGGAAGGGGTCAGGGCTCTGTGGGCACTTTGGGTGTCTGTATGAGGCAGGGAGGCCCCCGTGAGCTGGGGGCACCATGGAGCTGGATGTTTGCATGTTTGCTGGCTCCCCGGTCCTCTCACATTGTGTTGGGTAGGTGCTCAATTCAAGCATGTTGGTAGCCTGCCCCATGCCTTTCCGTTTCCTTACCTCTTGGGACCTCTCTTAGACACTACCAATGCTGATGGGGCTCCAAGTGTGTGCCAGTACCATGCCTTATTGGCAGGTGCACCCTCCACCTCCTAGCCCCATTCCTTCCCAGGTGTCAAGATTTCCTTCCTTGCCTGTTGTACTCAGGCTTCTCTCTGAGTCTGACTGACTCAGCCCCACCTGCCCTGTTAATATCCTTGTTTTACAGAAAACTGACTCTCAGAGAGGTTAAGGTCAGATCAGGATCTGAGCCCAGCCATTCTGCCCCCGAAGTCTGTGTTCTTACTCCTGGAAGGGCTGCATGTTGACTGTGGCAGCACTTTGGACTTAAAAGTGAGGACTCTGTATGCGAGGAGGTCTTGCCAACACGCTGTCCTGGTGTGACTCTTCTGTGAAGAGGGTCTAAGATGCTGCGTCTGGCCACAGCTCTAGGCTGCCTGAGGGTGGGGTGGGAGGATAGAGTGGGGGAGGACCTGTAGATCTTTCCCCTGGGGTGGTGGTGGGGCATTGCTGCTCTTGCCTCAGCCTGTAGGGATGCTGGACTAGGGCTGGGTTTTCCTGCTGAGAGGGCCCCAGGCTGTGGTTATGAGCTGGTCTATGGAGTTGCCAGTGCCAATATTTCATGCCCTGCAGGGCTGTGCCACCATTTCTGGCCAGCTGTACAGCAGGGAGACCTGCTGTGGATCCCTCTGCACTGCATGGCAGGATTGCATCCCCCTGCCAGCCCAGTAGCAGCTGCCCATGGAGTTCATTGAGGGTGGAGAGTTGGGGTTCTTTGTACATAGTCTATGCTTCCTAGAGTACACTGTCAAAAAGGCAGCCTCTGGGTGAGGGATGTCAAGGCCAGAAGGAAAAAATGGAACGTTTGTGGGATTCTACCCACAAATGACGTTGGTACGTTGAGATTGTTCTCCCATGTGAAGTGGGACCTTGGGCACCTCACAAATTCTGAACCTGGGTTGTCTCAGCCAATGCCTGACATGTGGTGAGCAATCACGGTTGTCTAATGACTGTCAAAAGGGAATGGTTGCTATCTCGGAGGCTGGTAGGGGGTGGAGTGAGATGGAGTGTGGAAAGCAAGTGGTATGCAAAAGGCTTTAGGTGCTCAAAGCCCTCCTTTTGGTAGGGGGAGTTGGGGGAGCTTGGCACCTGGCCACTCTCATGGTGCCTCTTGCTTGCCTCTCACTCATCTGCTCTGGGAGTCTGAGGTCTTGCTCTAGAACACAAGACACTGTAATTTCTCTAGGGGAGATTCCCCAGGAGCAAACTTCGTGGAAATCTTTGAGTAGATGTGTGAATGCCAGAGCTGGAAAGGCCCTTAGAGGCATCATGGAACCAGGAAATGGCAGAGACAGCAGAGCCAGGCAAACCCGAGTCTCATCCCAGCTCTACTGCCTAATAGCTGTGTGGCCTTGGGCAGCCCACCTCCCCTCTCTGAGCAGCCTCCTCAACAGTTCCTATCCTTGGAGGCTCTTGTGAGGCCAGAATGAAGGATCTTTGCAAAGTGGAGAGCTATATTTGTATTTATTATTAACGTGGTAACATGGTAACTGTGTTAGGAGAAGCTGTGTCGCTCATGATATTTTCCAGTCTTCTTGTTCTGCAGAGGGGGCATCTAGGGCTCAGGAAGGAATGAACGGGATGAGAGCAAGAGAGCTAGGTCTTGGGTTGAGAGACCGGTCCCAGGTGCTCTCCTGCCTCTGTGCTCTGGAAGCACAATGGGGTGGGAGACACCGGTTGTCAATCAGCATCCCTGAGTCTTGGCATTCGTTCCCCACCAATGGTGAATAGGTCCTTTTTGTCAGAGGGAGCTGGTCAGCCAGAGCCAGGGCCTACTTGGAGGTCCTCTCTGGAGCAGAAACCCCAGAGGGGAATGGACCCTTCCTCAGGGCCTGGAGAGCTCAGGCTGGCAGACATCCTCTGTAGGGGCCTAGGGTAGCCAAGCTTGACTTAGAGAGAAGGCATCATGGCTGAGTTTGTGCATTTTAGGGGAAAATCAGCCCAAATAACTCCCAGATTCAGACTCAAGCGGTGCAGGTGAAGAAGGCAGGTAGGAAATTACAGCCACTTGAGGCTTTCTCTCCCAGGGACTTGATTAAAGCTGAGGAGTGTTGGAGCCAAAATAACTGGGAAAAGTGCCCTTTGATATGTTCATTTGGTTTTAATTTGAGGGGGGGGACACAGGGCAGCCCCAGCTTGTTTTATTTCTGCTTCCTTTTAGCGGCTTTCACTTGGCTCCTCTCCCCGACTCCCAACTCCCTCCCCTCCTGGAGTTTGTGAATTTCAAGGTCAGCTGAAAGTCAAACTTTACCATGTCGGTGATGAAATGCAAGCAGATGTGGCTGGTTGGGCTGATGGCAGCCACACCCTGAGAACCATGCTCAGTCCTGTGGGTGATGCCTGGCAAAATGAACAAAGTCTGATCACTTACAATCCTGGGTTTCCATCTTGCAGATTCAGATTTCAAAGTGAGGGCCAATCAGGCATGTGTTTACCTAGGGGGTTGAGAGAAGTGATGCTGGCTAGGACAGGCATGGTTGCTTCATCCCCCTTGCCTGTGACTGAGAACCAGTGGATGGGTGCCGGAATTTGGGATTGGTCTTTGGCACATGGTGCTGGCTTTCCCGGGGACCTTGTCTGCTGGTCCTCCTTGCTCACAGAAAGGTTTGGTGGATTTTTCAATGCTGGTCACAGCACATGTCTGTCGAGTTCCCCTTGCTCCCCCCAAAGTGCATTAAGCCATTGGCAAATCCTTGCCACGTGATCACGTGACCTCAGGGTGAAGGTCGATCTTTGGCTGGGCCTCCTGGCATCACCCACACCCCTCTGTGATTCAGAAAGTGGCCCAGCCGGCTGCCTCCTGCTGCAGCACTCTGGCAGATATGATCGGATGGTATGGAGAGGAGCGGGTTTCTGATGTCCTAGCTGCTTCCACCACTAGCCCAGACACTGCCTCTCAGGCTCCATGGGAAGTCTTACACTGCTCCCCAGTGTGGGGTCTGTTGATGGACTGTGGCAGCCTGGTCCCTGGCATCCTTGGGAATCCACCTTCCCAGTAACATGCTGGGACTGGCTTACCAGGAAAGTGGGGAGACCCAGCAGACCCAGGGTTTTTTGCTCTGTGCTCACCAGCTCTTCCCAGCCCAGCTCCCTGGACCCACTGCCTCTCAAGTCCCAGGCACAGGACAGAGCAGATGGATGTACTGCCCGTGAGTCAGGAGGGTGGAAGGATGGGCATTTGAGAGTCAGCACTGTGCTGGGAACCCAGCTCCATCCATGGTCAGCCATGAGACCCCCGACTCACTTCCTAAGTCCTCCAAGTCTCAGTTTCTTTGTCTGTAAGAGGGGATAAAAGTGCCCTCCTCAGAGTTGCTGTGAGGATGAAATGGTGCATGTAAAGTGCCTGGCACAGTGCCTGTGCTCAATAATGTCTGCTATTATGGCTATTGTCCAAATCCAGCGAGAGCCGTTCAAGACAGTGTTGTAGGGAGGGACCTGCCTGGGCTCCCCTGTGGGCTGCTGGGTTTTTGTAGCTGCAGAACCCAATTACCCAGCCTTTTCCTCCACCAAGGAGCATAGTTTCTTCCCCAGGGTCCTCGCCCCAGCTCAGTGAGAAGCAGCGGCAGATGCGGATGGGGAGTTAGCCTGAAATCACCCTTTCCACCCTGCCTCTTTGATTGGCAGTGCACTGCAGAGAAGTGATGTGTAAAGAAATGTCCCTTCAATCCAGGAGCTGTCCAAAATGGGAATGGTTTTCACAGCACAGTCATTTTTGGATAAGAAAGTCTGAAATGAGAGAATTCTGAACGCAGAACAAAGCAGAAGAGCCTGCCACAACAGTGCATGTGAGTCAACCCGCAGCGCCTCGCAAACAGCCTGCCTTGTTAAAATCAGTCCCTTGGTGCAGGCGGGATTAGCGCTCTGCAAACTTCCCATCCCAGGCCTGTCTGCATTTTTACTTTCCCTGCTGCACGTCTCTTGCTGATCTTCCTCCCTTTGTACCCGGGGGATTTCCCACACATAATGGAGGCCACTCCCATTGCTACAGTGAAGGAGACTTTCTTTTCTCTGCTTTGGGCAGAAAAATAGTAACTTGTGCTGGGAACACAGAGAGGCTGAAACACTCTCTGGAACAATTCCCTTGGCCTGGTCCCCCACTCTGCATCGTGAGAAGGAGCAGGGAGACCCAAGGGAAGGTGCCCTGGAGAAGGGCCCTCTGGAGGTAATTTTGTGGGAGTCCCATGGGGCATTCTCTTCCTCTCCCCCCTCCTCTAGATAGTCCTGCCTGGTTAACTTACTCTGCAGAGTTGGGGCCTCCATGCTGGGGTTGCCAGTGGCAGACACAACTATTCACACATGGTACCCCAGGGGCTGTGTCCTGTGTGGAACTGCTGACCACCCACCGTCCTGGTCACTACCTGCCACAAGAGTGGCTTGTGGGCTGAAAAGTGTGTCCAGGAAGGAGCAGCAAGGCCACACCAGAAGGCTCTGATCATTTCTGCCCCATGGCTTCCTGCCACTCTGGATAAGCCCGAGCAAGACTGGCCGGCTGGGCTGGGTTCTGGAGCCAAGCCCCTTCCCTCGCCCTGTTTGCTGAGCCTCCCCACACTTTGGCCGCTCATTATCTCCTCACTGGCGGGCGAGTGGGAGAGGCCGCGCTGAGGGGAGGGCCAATTACTGGGGCTTCACCGCTATGCACCGCCTTGAATGTATTTTTCTTAAATGGTGAAGCCCTCTTCGGGGAGAGGCAATTTGTGGGGAGCTCAGGGCCGCATAATTTACGGGCCCCTCTAGCCTGGGTAGGAGTGAGGTGGCTGTGGCTTGGTTTAATTAGCTGGGTGTAAGCCGAGCACATCACCAGAATGGGCCCGGAATCCTGGTCACCGAGGCTCACTTCTCTTCTGTGCGAAGCACCGCCAAAGACGAAAAGGTCTAAAGTTACTTCATTCATTGGATCCCTTGGTTAGCAACGTCTTCCAGTTTGAAATATAAACCCACTTATTTTTCTTAACAAGAATCCAGCCCACCAGCTACAGTGTTCTGCTCATGCATTTAATAGGAATAATTGAATGGAGCTCAAATTATCATAACCTAATGCTTTCCGAGGCAGATCCAGCCATGGCATATTTTTTCCTACAAGGAAGCAAGTTATGTGAGGCAGGGCAGTGGTGGGGGAAGCCAGCCTCAAGGGCTGCCAGTTCCTAGCTCTGCTCTGCAATGACTCGGTTGAATTTCAGGGGCTGCCGGCCACTGGGCTGGGGACCTCTAGGGGCTTCGAGAGGCAGGGCACCGGGGTGGCAGGTGCTCCCTAGGTGATATGCAGCCCTCAGCTGGGCATGACTCCTGGGTCATTTTAAACAATGATCAGGGAGAGAAAGCTAGAGCTGGAAGAGACCATGGCGTGCTAGTACTCTTGGTGGTAGCAGCAATCCTAATGATGTTTGTGGACATAATGAAACATAACGGTGATTATGGGTAAATAAGGATGCCCACTTATGGTATGGTTGTGGGAGCTGAGGTCCCAAGATATGGTGCTGATGACAGACCCTTGATCCAGTTTCCTAGAGTCCCCAGAGCACAGATGGAGGCTTCCAGTGATGCGACTCATAGACCCAGACCCTTTGAACAGATAGGATACGCAGGGTCTGGAGGGTCCATGAGGAGCTCTCCCTCACCAGCTACCCGACCTTGGGTAGGCCTCTCTCAGCCTCAGTTTCCACATCTGTAAAATGGGGCTACCACCCGTCCTGATTCCCTCGTAGCACTGGTGTGTGACAACTGTGAGAATTCATGCAGAGGAGGGGACACTGCAAAGCGCTGCCAGGTTCTTTGAAGTGTCACCCCCAGAGTGCCCTTACCTGCAGAGGCAAAAGCTTCCTGACCCCACCCAGGCATGATTTTGAGCTCGAAACGACCAGAATGAAGAGAGTGGCCAGAACCAGGGGCGGGCTGCTGACTGTGGGTGGCCTGGATTTGAGCCCTGTAGCTTTCCCCAGATATGGCCCTCAGCAGATCGTGTACGGCAGAGCAGAGGGTGCTGCGTTTCTGAGCTGTCCCCTCGCTTTCGTCAGCCTGGGGGCAGGCCTTCAGATCAACCACCTATGGAGGAGTAGGGGTGTGTGAGCAGAGGACCTGTGCTTTTTCAGCCAACGTGGCCCCCTTCGGAGTCAAAGAAGGGCCTGTTTCCCAGGGGCACGTGTACAGTCCTTTCCTTACCTCCCTCCCTTTCTTCCTTCTCTTTCTCTCTCTCTCTTTCTGGAACTACATGTACAGTTGTCAGGAAACCCCAGCTGGGTGTGGTGATGGTGCTGGGCTTCACCTTACCTCCCTGGTGCTGGGGGTGGCAGGCGCTGGGTCCCCCATGGACACTGTTATCCTCCCAGGGCTGGGCTCAGAGGCTCAGGAGACTTGCCCAGCGCCAGCAGAGAAGCTGTGCTGGTCTGTTGTCAGTGGATAAAAAGGTCACAAAGGCAGTGAGATGGCTCTAGAAGGCCTTTGTGATCCCTCTCCCCAAGAGCCTTGCTGGTTAGGCTTTTGTTACTTAACAAAGCAAGTGGTGCCTTTGCTCTTCAATCACAAATCGTGATGTTGACTACTTCAAAAAAGCAGAGTGAATATAATTCCAATATTTATCTTAGCACAAAACTAACATTTCAGGGCCTGTGCCCATAATTCAAATGTTGATGGGGAACACATTGTGTGAATGTGGTGCAAATATATACAAGGGGGGAAGTTGCTTATATTTAATAGGGAAACATGAAGTAAACATTTTTGAATAAAATGGCAAAGACTTGGGTTCTAGTTGCAATTTCTCAGTTGAACATATTTAACTGGCACGTCCGAGGAGCTGTCACGTGGTCTGAGGGCGGAGCGGGGTGAAGGTCAAGTTCTTGTTACCAGGGATGCCTCTCAGAACCCGAGCCCACGATTCTGTGTCCCAGCTTCGCTGGGCGCTTGCCGACCTAGAGGCTGGCCTGTGGCTCTTGGAGGTTGAGCGCGGCTCCTTCTTCTCTCTCTGTCTTTGCTTCCACTCCAGCGCTCGTTAGTGGCACGAGCCCTTATAAAGGCACGTGGGAAGGGGAGCGCGGCTCCTTGTTAAGGGCAGTTGCCTTCTGGCTGCTTTACAAGAGTCTCAGTCCAAAGGCTCCCCTCCCTGTGGCATGCTGTGTGTGGACAAGAGAGGCGCAGGCCCTGTGCTCTCGCTCTAGGAATCCTTATGCAATGGAAACCCCGGCTCCTGCTGGCATCTGACATCATGCAAGAAGGCCTCGCAAGCCTTATGTAAACACCCAGGTGCCTGTCTGTACAAATGTGGGGCCTTGACACTGGCAGGCTCCGTTTCTGTTACCACTGCAGGGTGTGGACATGTGGGCACTCGCAGTTCTTTCTGGAATTCTCCAGTCTTTTTGTCTGGATGGGGAAGCAGTTCTGGAGCTGCCCCTGCACAGCCCTAGCCCCTTGCCCCTGGGACGATTCATCAGGTTTGCAGAGGTGGAGGGCCTTTGTGATGCTGTGTGTGCTGGTTCCTGGGGCTTTAGTTTCCATTCTAAATACGTCTTGCCTGCCAGGATACAGCCACGTGACCTCTGCAAGTGAAGAAAGGACACTTTGGACTTGTTCCCCTGGCTCTGCTCACGGTCATCATCTTGTTCCATAAAGTTTCATTTTCTCACTGGCTGCACTTTGTGTTTGTATGGGCTTCCTGAGACAGCAGGACCATATAAGCCTTGGTGCCCCACTTTCCAGGGGACAGAGATAAAGTGACACCCAGAAGAAGTTCTCAGGGAGAGGAGGACAAGGGGAGACCTGGAATCTCATTGGTTCAATTCAGCAAACACTGACCAGGCACCGGCTGTGTACTGGGAGCTGTACCATGAGTTGGGCAGGGGTGGTGGGGCAGAGAGGTGGGCAAAGCTAGGTCACCTGCAGTTTCCTAAGGTGTCACGGGAGTAAAATAGAAGTTAGGACTTCGCTTGGGAAATTCAGAGGCCATTTGTTTCAGAGGATCTGCTCTGGGATCTAGTGGTAGTGATGGTTAAATTGAAAATTAAAAATTATAAAGCTGATAACAGTGCTTATACATATGCCAGAAGCTGTTCTAGGTCCTTTATGGATGTTAATGCATTTAACCCTGACAAACAGTCTCTGAGGTGGATATTATTACCCACATTTTTACAGCTGTGTGTAATAACGCCTTGTCCAGGTTAGAACAGAGATAGGGTGCTGGTTTCTCACCCCAGGCTGTCCAACTCCAGGGCATGTGCCCTGAGCCACTGTGCAGGTGGAAAGAAGCAGGCACAGGTGCTGAGTATATTTCTGTTGCAGTCTTTTCCCTGGGGACTTGGTGTCTGGCTGACAACCCTGACTTGGACATTGGCTCTCTGTGCCTCCTGGGGATGGACAGGATGGGCCTGGTGCTGAGAGGAGAGAGCAGGCCAGGATGTGGCTGCCCACTGTCCAGACCCAGGGCTTTGTGGCCTTCTGTTTCTTGCAGAGAGCCTGGGACTCAGAGCTTTGCTGCTGTTTAGTTCTACTTGGCACCTGAGGAAAGTGTGGGGCCAGCTCTGCCCACTGGAAGCTGGAACGGCATCCCAGGGTGGGAGGTGGAGCTGGAGCAAGGGTGAAGTGACTGGACTGAGGCCCCGCCATGCCTCTCCTCCTGGCTGCTGCCAGTGGCTGCTTACCAGGAAGGAAGCACCATGGTGCATGCCTACCCAGCCTGCTGTTCCGCTCTTAGACGTGTCATGGCTTTCTCGTGTGTCCGGCTCTCACTTCACCCTCCTGCCCCTATCACTGCTATCTACTCCCACCTTGAAAACAGACAACAGTATGGCTCATTCGTGTCTGAGAAGCAACTATCTGAGAAGTCTTTGGACACACTGCCTGCACATGTGGTGTGAGATCCCAGTGAGCAAGACTCAGGAGGGATGTCCAGGCCCAGACCGGGGCTGGGGAGGGAGACAGATGGTTGCAGAGGTGTGTGATGGAGGAAGAAAGGGTGGTGGTGATGTGGAGGTGAGATGCCTGTTTTGAGCATCTTTGTTTAAGGCATCACCTAGGAAACTTGTAGATCTTTAGAAGCTGGGTGATTTGGGAACCCTTTAGCCAAAGTGAACTGATTTCTCCACTGGGTGAGTAGTTGGGACATTCGGCCCAGGATGCTGGGGCTGCAGGAGGAGGCATTCTTGTGAGAACTGGTGTGTGGAGGGCTGGGGGAGCAAGACTTTCCCTGGGCGTGTTGAGTGAGATAAGTGGCTGAAGACTTCAGCATCACACCGGGCCCTTGGGGCATCTGGGGATGATGGAAACTGTAGAGCTTTAGGCAAAATGTTACCTACCTCTGAAAGCCTGTTTCCTTCCAGCATCAGTACATTCTCCTACTTCTTGGTGGTCTCTAGGAGCAGCCCCTGTAGGTGTTGTGTATCTGGTAGCTCTCTGCCACCTAAGGGATGACTGGAGGGCTGCTTAGTGCCATTTCTGAGCCGGGAAGCAGTGGAGCGGGACGGAAAAGCAGAGGAGTATTGGCCGCAGCATCCCCTTTCTTGTCCCCTTGAAATGGACCCATTGGTGTCACCGTGTTGGAGCTGGAGGACGGGTGGTGTGAAGTGACTCCATGTCTCAGCTATGGATGTGGAGACGTCTTCTTGGGTGACATGGTGACTGGCCTTCAAGACTCGAACAATACCTGGGTAAAGGCATGTCCCATTGTAGGTGTCTTTTGAGGCAAAGCAAAATAGTTTTTTGTTTACCAAGAGAATCATCTGCTGTTGCTAAGGAAAGAGCTGGAAGGAAGGGGTGAAGTGCCCGGAGGGGAGAGTGTGTGATGACAGGACTTCCTCTGGGGGGAGGTGCCAGAGGAGGAGCTGAGGGGTGGCCCTGTATCTTCTATGCCCTCTGTGCTCTTGCTGGGACTCGGCCTTTCTAGGACCCGTCCCCCACGGGCCCCCACGGAGCAGAACATACCAGGTGCGGAGTCTGAGTGCCCTGATGACCTGCTTTCCTTCTGAGCCATTGGTCCAGGCTCCATCATCTCTGTCTCCTCCAGGTGGCCCTGGGTCCCCAAGCCTCAGGCTGTTGTCCACCCAGTGCCGAACTGATGGGGGCCCTGGCACAGCTGCGGATCCTTTAGATCTTTGTTCTCTTACCTGGGTTCTCTTCTCCCCAAGGCAGGGTTTCCTGGAGTGTGGTCTGTGCATGACTGCTGGTGCCCACAGTGACTCTAGGAGGCCCCTTGGGGTACTTTTTTTGAAGTTAATAGTTATGGTTGTGTTTGATGTATACTAAAAGATGTTCACAAACATACGTAACCTCAGGTTTCTCAGGCATTAGAACCAAGGATGAGACCTGAAGTCTGTGGGTGACTGCATAGTGTGCTGGTAACAGCAGGGCTTTGGGGACAGACTGCTTGGTTCACATCCTGGCTCTTCCCTCTACAGACTGTGACACCTTGGACTTGTTGCTCAGTCTTCTGTCTAACTGGGGATCATAAGAGACCCTCCCTCTAGGGTTGTTGTGAAACTGAGCGAGTTAATGCATGTAAAACATTTAGAAAGTTCTCGACAGATAATGCATACTCTGTTGGTGTTAATATTATTTAAAGAAATAATATTGAACAAAGAGTAGTGAAGATGGTATGCAAATAGCCAGCTCCAAAGTAAATGTTCTTTCTGCATAGATAATCCTGGATTCCTATTTCAGCTCTGTACCTGCTCTTTCTGTGTCCTGGGGAAGACACGGTAGCTCTCTGACTCCTCAGTTTATTCATCTGTACAATGGGGAATGGAATGCTTACCTTGCAAATTTGCAAGGTTAAAAATAGGAGACCATCCTGGCGTAGTGACTGGTACACAGGGGTCATTTGGGGGCAGCTCTTGTGATGCTATTGTTGCTGTTGATGACATTGTTGCTGCTGCTACACCTACCCTGTGAACACCTGAGGGATGGGACCAAACACACTCATCTTGGGAACTAGAAGCACCCAGGATGGGGGAGATGCTAGACAGACTCATCAGGGCTGTGTTCTGAGCTCAAGGACAGGCACCTAAGAGTGAGCACAAGGCAGAGGGGGCTGCTGCCTTAGGAGCTGAGGCAGCTTCAGGGAGAGACACCCAGGGGGTGGACCAGGAGGAGGAGGAGCTCAGGCTGCTTCAGGGAGGGACACCCAGGGGTGGACCAGGAGGAGGATGATGTTGGGATTTCAGGCTGCATGAACTATGAGGCTTCCTATTTGAGGGAAAGTGGGAGAAGAGACCAGGCAAGGGGAGGGGGTGGTGTTTGAGCCTACCTGAGGCCCCTTCTTAGCTCCACTGCCTTCCTGGGCCCTGGTGACATGTGGTCTGGGAATCTCTGCAGGGCCTGCCCTCCCGCCCTGCCCTGGGACTCAGGTGAGCTCTTGGTTCCCAGTGAGACCAGGGTGGCTTCATCCTGTCCTCTTCCAGCCACTGGCCTCAGCCGGGCTGTGGCAGCCCTCAGGAGGAGCTTCCAGGTGGCCAGCCAGGCATGCTTTCTAGAAGGCTGACAGGAATGACTGAATCTCCTGACCCTTGGCCTGAAGGAATTTGCGGACACACTATGGTGTCCTAAACTGGTGGCCTTGGGACTCTAGTGACCTGAGAGTGTGGAGAAACCTCTGTTAAGTGGCCTGGAACCCCCTCACAGGCATAGAAAGTGAGAGTTCTGACCTCTGGCCTTGAGATTGCTGATAGGAGAGGTCCTCGTATGGCTGTGCAGGAAAACCCAAGCAGGGGCCAGGCCGTGGTGTTGCAGCCCTGGCTCTGGGAGGTGGGGCGGTGGTGGACCCTGGTCTGAGCTTGTGAAATGATACATTTTGCCCTCACTGTGTGCTCTGTGGAAAGAGATCAGTCTAGACCCCTTTCTTGTTTTCAATTAGTATACCCCCACTAGCAGTGTGTATACTCTCTCCAGGGGACAGAGAGTGGCCCTCTCTATGTGGGCATAGTAATAATGATCAAAAGACAGTATTGCTAGTTGTATTACTACAGCTGCTGTTAATTAAACATTTACTAAGAACTGTGGTGCTGGAGAAGACTCATGAGAGTCCCATGGACAGCAAGGAGAGCAAACCAGTCAGTCCTAAAGGAAATCAGCCCTGAAGATTATTGGAAGGACTGATGCTGAAGCTGAAGCTACAGTACTTTGATCATTTGATGAGAAGAGCCGACTCATTGGAAAAGACCCTGATGCTGGGACAGACTGAAGGCAGGAGGAAAAGAGGGCAACAGAGAATGAGATGGTTGGATGGCATCGCTGACTTAATAGACGTGAGTTTGAACAAACTCCGGAAGATGGTGAAGGACAGGGAAGCCGGCAGTTAATGGGGTTGCAAAGAGTCAGACACGACTTAGTGACTGAATAACAATAAGCCCCACTCGACCTGCACTACCTATAAGCCCTAGGTGGTAGGTGCCAGCTCCATTGTACATAAGGAAACTGAATTGAAGAAACCCTAAATGACTATTTATTAATTAATAATGACTATTTATTAAATAATGTTAATATTATTTAAAGAAACATCATATACAGCCTAGTAAATGGGCTCAAAGTCCTGAGCGTGGATTCCCAAGTCCATGCTTTTAATCTCTTTAGCTTTTCTTTTGGTCTTTATCATATAAAGGTTTAACAAAAAAAAAGGCAAGAGAGGATTAAATTGCATTTCTGTTCTGGACTTGATTGTCTTCAGAGCAAGGATTTCATGTGGGATGATTCTGGCCTTTGCCCCTTGGGTCAGTGGCCACAATACCCATAGCTATCCTCATAGGCCATGTCAGATGCAGCTGCTGCTCTGGGCTCTGCGGAAGCTTTCCCTCTGCCCATGGTCTGCTGTAATGACAGAGCCTGGCCTGGGTCTGTGATGAGGTGTCTAGGAAGGCTGCTGTACTAGTGGCAGGCATCTAGGGCCCTCTCCCTGGCCAGCAGTGTGGCCTGCTGGGACTCCCTCTGGCACCTTCCTGGGGTACTCCAGACATCCTCTGGGGGCAGATGGCTGGTCTTTGTCCTTCTGATGCCAACTCTGGAGTCCTGTACAGTCAACCAGTCAGAGAGCATGTTGTGATGTACGTGACTGTGAGGCTTGGTGCTCCTCTCTGAAGCCCAGACTTCCTGTGTGAAGCTGAACCAGGCATTCCCTCCATTTCCTGGGTGTCTGCCTTTTTCTCTGTAAAGTTGGGCTGGCCATCCCTGTCCAGCCTCGGACACAGGGTCACCTTCAGGACAGATGAGCTTAGTTAGTGAAGGCTTTGTCTGTTCTAACTCTAAGAGGGTGTGTGGTTGCCTTTAGATGCCCCTGGGAAGCCTTCCTTGAGCCATCCATTGGCTTAGGGGCTGTGTGTCCCCAGCGCCACATATCTTCTGTTAGAGTTGTCATTACACTGAGGTGGAGCTGCCAATCTGTGGTGCTGTGTCTCTCGCAGCCCTCCCCCAAATCTGAGAGTTTGTGAGGGAAAGGACTGGGCCCTGATCGCTATTGGTGGCACAGAGCTGACACCCAGTACGTATCTATAGAATTAAGAGGTGATTGAACGAATCCATTTCCAACTGGGGGATGTGCTTGTGAGTCTTTCTGATCTCTCAGTTGGCAAAGAACTTCTAAGAGAGGTTAGGAGGGGGAGGAATCAGATGTCATGTCTCCTTAATATTCTCTGTCTGAGCAACCTGTGGGTAGATCAGGTGTGGCTTGAGCCAGAACCCAGACTGTCTCCATGACAGGGTTTGATTCTCCCCATTCCTTGGTTCCTTTAAGTGAAGCTAGTCCTATTCTCAGACCTAGCATGGTGAAAAGATGACTGCAGCAACTCTGCCCCCATATCCTCTCTGACTCAGACTAGTGGAACAGATGGGGAATCTTGGTCCCAGCATTCCTAGGAGGTCCTGGAGCTCATTGTGATCGGACTGGCTTTGGTCATATGCCCCCTCCTGAACCAGTTACTGGCCAGGGGGAGGCCGTGTGCTAATTAGCTTAGATGGGACTTTTGCTCTACCCTGCATGGAAATGAGGAGGAGGGCACGGCAACCCACCGCAGTATTCTTGCCTGGAGAACCCCGTGGACAGAAGAACCTGGCGGGCCTCAGTCCATGGGGTCACAGAGAGTCAGGTGTGACTGAACAACTACACACAGCACAGGTGGAATGACTGGGAGGGTGGGTCCTCCAGTGACATGGAGGCTGTTGCTGAGAGAAGGGGAGAGGCATATGGAGGAAATAGAAGGTACTTTCATCATAGATAGCATTTTATGTTTAAAAAAAAAAAAGTGCATTCATGCCTCAATTCTGGGCCCCTTCAAGCTAAAAAGATGTTTTCTCCTTCAGTTGTCTGCATCAGCGCTGCAGTTCTGTGTGTGCCTAGCCCACTTGCTCCACAGATGCTGCCTCCTGGCTTAGCTGAGGACCGGCTGTTGGCAGTGGGCTCTTTCGTGCTTTCTGGCTTGAACATCTCTCAGTCTGTGCGTCTTGCTCATGGCATGTCAACTAGGTGGGGCCCTAGAAGGCATTGGTTGTGAACTTCCCGATGAGAAAACCAAAGCCCAGAGACGTGAAGGCTCTTCCCTGACAGCGTAGCCAGTGTTAAAGCCGGGATCAGAATCTGATGTCCTGGCCCCATCTCGGCTTTCCTCCTAACCCTCACCCTCCTTTCTACTTTGAGATGAGATTTCAGAGACACAGACATACACAGGAGAGACTCAGGCAGGAGTCTAGAGGACTCGTTACAGGAGGTCAAGCACCAGGAGGCTGCCTTGTAGAACAGTCCCGTCTCCAGATGCAACCCTGAGCCTGTCTGCCCTTGGGTGCCCAGCCCAGGGTCTGCGGCTGGCTTCCAGGCTCCAGAAAGTCAGCAGTTGGCAGCCTTTGCCTTCGTCGTTTCTGAGCTGAGTGATTAGGGTCTCTAAGAGTAACCATTATCTGTGTGTTTGGGGAATGCATGTTTTTCACACATGCAGCCCTTCCAGAAAGATTTAGCCTGGGGATGCAGCAGAAGGCTCTCCACTGAGGGCAGATACCAATCATTTTTACAATTGTTTGCAACAGGAGAGGAAGCTTGAGCTTAACAGTTCTGTTGTGGATGGATTTGGGGGAGAAGCATGAATGAATTGTCAACAGGATGGCTTCTGCTTTTATCCTGGGATTTGCTGCCGTCCCCCTGCGCTCCGGCCGCCCTGTGCAGAGCCCCAGGATTTACATTCCTTGCAGGTGTGGGCCTCATTGTGTGCTGAGGTCTCAGGGGCCCGGCTGGCATCTGTAGGAGAGAACCTGTCAGGTGTGTCCGGGGAGGGAGCACGGTCCTCAGAGGGGAATTTGGGGCAGCCCCCACACTTCTTCAGTTGGGGGAGGTTCCCCAGCCAGGGACACAGACCTGAGCGAGTACCCACCAACCTCTGGAGTTGATCTGAGCCCCCATAATGTTTTAAAGGGCCCTCGACAGCAGTGACCAAGAGGGATAGCTTTTTCAGCCTCTTGCTAGGGGAAAAAAAAAAAAAAAAAAATCCTGCTCAGAAATGCATTTGCGGGAAGTTTGAAGTTTGAAGCCCTCCAGCTGCAGCTTGGCGGCCTGGGTGGTCGGGTGGGTGGGACAGTGTCCTCGAGTGGGCGGGGAGTGGAGCATGGCAGCTGAGGAGCTCGGCCGGGAGGGCAGAAGTTGCATCTAAACGGCGGTGGTGGGTGTGCCATCTGACGGACCTGGGTTCAAGTCTTGCCTCTTGTTGTGCAGCTGCAAGAACTTGGCCTCTCTAAACCGCAGTTTACTTATCTATAAGATGGAGATAATACCTCTTTGGATATGATGAGAATTAAGTGAGAAATTGCATGTAAAGCTCTTGGTGCTATCAGTGGAGGTGTTCTTTGCTGTTATTGCTAACAACAGTGGCGGTGGTGGTGTCAAAGGTGCCCTGTCCCTGGTCTCCATCAGCACTTCCCCAAAGACCCCAAATAAACACCAAATCTTTGTAAACATACTGTGTTTCTAGCCCCGCTCCCCCTTCCAAGCAGACGACCACCTTTAAGCTCCTGTATTGTAGAAATTCTGGAGCCGTCACTAATATTGATACAGGTGACATTTCAAAATGATTGGTCACTTTCCAAATGTCAGGCAGTTCTGGGTGGGACAGAAGCCAGAGTGTGTGATTCCTGATTCAGAGAGGAGGAGGCAGGTGGGAGCTGAGTGCACGCATGTACCTGGGGTGGTAAAAGGTAGGACAGGTGGAAGGATGGGCAGAGGCAAGTAGAAATGGAGGCCCAGGACGGTTTCCCATATTGCACCCCAATAATGACCAGAGAAGGAAGGTAGGGGTCTAAAGTCACCACTGGTCAGCCTCAGGGGTCTGTGTACCTGTCTTTTTTCCTGTGTGACGTGGTGGTGGACGCTCTGCTGACAGTTTGACTCCATCTTGCAGGAAAGGTGGCTGGTGTCATCCCAGGTGTCACCGTCAAGGGGAGCAGAGTCGTGCCTGCTGAACGCAGGCCTGTGCCTCAGCCTCCCCAAACTCACTCTTTCAGAAACATGCTCTCATCAGTTTTCAGGAGCCCAAGGTAGATGGGCGTGGGGGCGGCATCTTGACACTCAGGCCCTGAGGATGGTCATCTGGGTCTTCTGCAAGCATCACCATGATCTGGCTCTCAAGTGAAGTGCCTGGGGAGTTTGGAGGTATCCCACATGGCCTAGGCATCTCAGGGCCCCACGTGTGTCCGTTCATGCTTGTGCCCCCCACTGTAGCAGGCAGTGCCCCGGAGGCATGGTTTCTCCCGGAAATCCTCAGCCCACACCCTACCCTACCTGGTGGGGCAGGTGAGACCCCTGAGTGGGGGGTCTTCTGTGGTGGACGGTGGTGCCGGTGCCCCGGTTGGGAGGCGTCCCTGGTCCTGTCCTCACTCTAGCGTGTGGGTCCCCTGGCCTCCCAGTTGAGGGCAAGTTCCACTCTTGCCATTCCCCTGCCTCCAAGGGCCTCCTTTGTTTGGTTTCTAGTTGTTTATTTGGTTGACAGTGGCGATCCTGGCCCCAGAATACACGAGCCGTGGGGCCAAAAGCTGAGTTCGTGCCGCGATGAGTCTTAGGGGCCTGGCACCATACTTGGTATTCAGTGTTTCCTCCTGTTCTTGTTTTATGCTGGGCCCTGTGCTAGGACTGGGGCACAGCAGTGAGTGCCACAGATGAGGCTGCGCCCCCAGAACTTAGAGTTCAGAGGTGCATTCTGGGAGCTCAACATGTGCTGGCAGAGGGAGCGATCTAGTGAAGGGTCCAGGAACCCTCCTGGCCGGGGCAGGGTCCCTGACTCTGTCAGCTCCTCTGGACACGGGTGGCAGGACTCAGGGCTGCCCCTCCTGAAGGTGGTCAGGACTAGGGCTCTGATTGCTTCTGATGAAAGGGGCTGGCGGGCAGCCCAGGCCTCGCTCGCCCAACCTGTTGGGGTTTCAGATTTGTTCCATCTGAGCAGTCAATTAATTAGTAATTGGAGCTCCCATCATCCCGGGCTCTGAGCGAGTTGCTGGGCGCCCCTCCTTCCTCCTTTCCATTCGCTCAAATTGAGCAGCCAGGTCCTGTGATATCATTTGAAACCCCGCCAAGAAGCAATTAACATGCTGTTTGCTGACAAGGATTTGCTGCCGCTCCAGGAGCAGGGGCCGGGATGGGAAGGCCAGTGGCAGGGAGCCTAGCCGTGAGAGCAAACAAAGGTGGGGATGGAGGTGCTGCTACTGGTCTTTGCAAATTGCCAGGCCAGGCAGGAGTGGCCTTCTCTCCTCGGACCTCCTCCTCTCGCCCCTCCCTGCCCAGACCTGCACGCTGCAAGGGTGGCCCTGGATTGTAGAACAGGATGGGTTTCTTGGGAATTCTGATGGCAGTGGCCAGTTACTGAGCTCTTACCAAGTGCTAAGTGCACTGGACTGAAGAGCCCATCCAGTCCTCAAAACAACCTGGTGAGAACCCATTTTACAGGCCAGGAAACGGAGGCACCAGAAATGAAAGGGCTGGCCCCAGGTGACCCAGGCAGTAAGCGGTGCAGGAGAATCTGAGCATCTGGAAAAGCCTGCCTGTTCAGGCGGGTACCCAGTGTGGATAAAAGGGTCAACCCCTGGGCCCACTGCCAGGTCACGGTGACTTGCTATGGGACGCGGGCTTGATAAATGGTGGTGTTGCGTAATCACTGGCTGCCTCTGCGGGGTGTTAGGTGGAATCTGGCGGAGTGGCTGGCCCAACCCAGCCTTGCTGACGGAGCAGAGGCCCATGGCAGTGAGGGGCCCGCCTGGGTGAGGCTGAGGGGCAGGGCCACGTCCCTGTCCCAGGTGGTTGACCCTGTGACAGGCCCTGGGGGACCCTCCAGGAAGCACCTGCAGGTGGCGGTGTCCTGATCGGAGGGGACTGGGAGGCCTCTCTCAGTGGCTGGGGTCCCCATGCCCTGCTATCCCACCTTCTCAACAGCGTTGGGGCCGGCCTGTGGGGACTCCTGTCTTCCCTGCTGTTGACTCATCCTGGGTGGAATTATGTACAGAAATTAGTCAATGGAGCTGGTCCGCGGACCACAGGCAGCTCCCTGCAGGCGCAGTGCAGGGGCTGTGCCCGCCTCAAGGGTCCTTCCAAGACCCGGAGCGGTAGCTTCATGGGTGCTCCTTGCAGGGCAATACAGTTGGAGGCTGGTGGCCCTGCCCACTGCCTAGTGGCCTTCCCCCCATCCTCCTGATGGGAGAGCAAGCTCTGGCTTCTGCCAGCTTCCAGGAAGACATGGAGGCCCTGAAACTGGAGGTGCTGGCGCCTCCCACCCCAAGCCCTTCCCAAGCACCCCGTGTGCCAGGCACAGAGTCGGGCACTGAGGATTTGGGGGAAAACAGCACGTGGGTATAGTTGTCTGAGATTTCCTGGTGTAGGAGTCGGAAGAATCTATGTTAGATGGGGCAGGTGTGAGAAATGCTGTCCCACAAGACAAGAGGGTTCCTTGTTGATTTCCTTAAGGTAACATGGACCCTGGGTGACACTTGTGTAGGATATATGGTGCAAAAGGGCAGATAGCAACAATTGCATTTCTCTGTCTGTTTGTAGCCATCCGTGCCCTCCTGCAGAGACAGCCATGGTTTCCAGGGCGTTCTTTGCGTCCTCCCAGAGATGTGCTCAGTCAAGCATACAGGGGTCAGGGCTTGTGCATATATCTGATACCTCCAAGGTTTCTCTTTTTGTGAATAGCAGTGTACTCTATGTGCCAATCTGCCTGATTGCTTTTTTCCTCTTTAATATTTGGCACATCTCGACACTCATTCTGTATTAGCTCACGCAGAGCTGCCTTGTCCTTTTTATTGGCTGTGTAGTATTCTGTTATGTAACCAGGCCATACATTTTTGGACCAGCGCCCCGTGGATGGGCTTTGTGGTTGCTTCTTGGTTTTTTTTTGTTAACAAGTGAGCCTGCTGCAGTGACTATCTTCGTTAACATGTGCGTGAGCAGGAGAAATCCCCACAGTGGATGTGCTGATCGAAGCAGACAGGCATTTTTGAAGTTTGCCTGATGCTGCCATGTTGCCTCATGCAGGGGTTGTCCCACTTTTCCTGTCTTGCCAGCAAGGTGTGAGTAGTTCACTTCCCCATATCTCCACTAATGAAGAATTGGATCAACTATGCTGATCTTTGCCAATCTGATGGTTGAAAAGTGGTATCTCATTGTGGTTTTGATCTGCGTTGATACAGCTGTGGGTGGCTGAGCTCTTTTGCATGTGTTGCCAGCCATGTGTAGCTTCCAGGCAGGTTTAAGCAGAGGGCCATGTGAGTGGTGGCGTGACCTTTCACTAGCAGGCCTGCTCTCTCTGGAGCCACTAACCGTCGCTCGCTGAGTGACACACACTGGTCAGGAAGGGGCAAAAGAGACCTGGAACGGGGTTGCCTGGGCCACTCTGCCAAGGGTCAGGTGAGGAGGGGTTTGCCTGCCTGGAGTGCTGCAGCGACATGGCATTGAATTCACTGCTCTTTGGTGATGGAGAGGAGAACTTGGACTCTTTAGACCAGGGAAAGAGTCGGGGGCAACCTTCTCCCTGATTGGCAGGCACTTCTGCCTGGAGGCTGGGAGGCAGATGCCTTGCTGTCTCTAGAGCTTCGCACTCTTGGGACTTAGAGCCAAGGTGGCTGCTGTGGGACACCCTGCTCCTCACTGAGCTGCCAGGCTCCGGGCCAGGGCATCTTCACTGCCTGGAGTTTCTGTGCTGCAGGGCTCATGGTGGTGGTGGGTGAACTCCACATGTGTCCTTTTGGTGCGTGGACTGGCTCCCACCCCCTGCTCCTGTGAGCTCCCATGGTTTCAGGCCTGTTCTCCACACGCTGCCTTCTCCGCTCCGTGCCTCCGGCCTCGAAGCAGCGGGGCGAGCTCTCAGTGCCTCTTGCCTGGCCCCTCCCTGGCTCTGGTCTCTTCCCCTGCTCTCTGACCACTGTGGCTCCTTAGTAAGTCCTTCCCCTCGATGACAGTGGTGGGCGTGGGCTGCCCACCTGGAAGCCTCCGTGGGTAAGAAGGAAGTCCCCCCTCCGAGCAGCCCCTGCCTCCAGTCCTCCTCTCCGGAATCCGTCTTTGTCCAGATCTACCAACCCGCCCTCCCCAGACATGCGGTGTGCTTTGGGCCTCTGTCTGATCTGTTCCCCAGACCTACGATCTTCTTCCTTTACTCCACGCTTACATCCCCTGAGATCAAAGTCAGAGGCGCTGCCCAGGAGTCATTCTTCAGCCCCACTGACCAGCTCTCTCTGCCCGGGGGCCACTTTGGGGGTCAGTCTCCAGGGGCCCAAGGGACTGGAGTGGCAGTGATGGCTGTGGTCATAATCAGCCCGCAGGCGTGGGGAGTGCCAGGTGTGACACTTGAGGCTGAGGGTCTGAGCACAGAGCTAGTGCCTGTGGGTGCTGGAGGTCGAGTCCCCCCTGGGAGAACAAGCGCTCCCTCCTCACCTGGGACACCAGCCTTGTAATCTCGTTGCCACTGCAGCTGGAGCTCCTGGCCCAGGGCCTGGCAATGTGGTGGTTGCTCAGTAACTGGTGAGGGAGGGGATGAGGGGTGAGAAAGGTTTTGAGCAGAAGAGCGAGAGTCAGAGCTGCCTGGTTACGAGTCAGTGGACTGAAAGGAGGAGACGCTTCCAAAGGCTGTGTGGGAGGCCACATGGGTGGACCCAGGGGCTGAGGGCCTGAGTCAGGGAGGAGAGTCGGGTGGTGAGGAGACCCATTCTGACGGAGTCCTCCTGGGGCTCTCTCTGTGAGCTGGGTACAGGCTTGCCCACCAGGTCCGTCCCTCTGCAGAGCAGGGATCGCTGCTTTCTCCTTGCAGGTGTCCAGCACAGCGCTCACATGTGGCCAGCACGCAGCAGGTGCCACTGGGAGGTGCTGGCTAAGCTTGGACCCGGGGCCTTGAATCCTGAGGGAGTCCAGGTGGGGAGGCATTTTCAGTGGGCACTCTGCAGCTTTTCTGCTTCACAACAAGAGGTAACGGCCAGGCAGAGCCAGACTGGGTGATGGCTTTGGCTTTCGAGGTTTCTGGTGTCATTTGCTGAGGAGGAGGTTGCCATGTAGCTCACTGTCTGTAAAGAGCCCCGTACAGGGTCTGGGCATAGCAGGTGCTTAGCCAGTGGGAGACCTTGTGAGGGTGGTGCAAGGAGCCAGGAGGAGAGGGGGCTTGGAAGCCACAGGAGTCAGAACAGAATGAGGGCGACGCCCTGGGTCAGCCCCTCTGGGGACTGTCGTGTGGCCTGCGACATCCAGCCGTGGTAGCAGAAGGCTGGCCTTGCCACTGGGGCCTCTCAGGACAGGCTCTGCAGGACTCGGCAAGGATGACTGTTCTTGGGCCCTCCTGACCTGTCCAAATAGATGAGTGTGTGGTCCTGCCCTCAAGACTGTTCTGGGCCCCCGCCAGCTCTGGTACTGGGTGGACAGGTGGGCTCGAGGCTGGCACGCAGAGGGGAGAGAAGTCAGGGACAATCTGGGGGCCTGGTGTCTGGCCAGGACCTGCCCTCAGTCCTGTGCCCGGCTGACGTCACTAAGTGTGAGGCCCGTCACCGGGCGCAGGGGTGATGAGGTGGAAGGAAGGTCTTGGGAGGCCAGGCAGCCATTGTTGGCTGGCTTACCTGGATTAGGCTTTTCATGTGGAGGGAAGAAAGAGATCTGCTTTGTCGCAGCCGAGGCATCAGGCTGGAAACACGGTTGGTGTTCCTGGCAATCCCCGGCACTCTCCAGAGCTTATTTGTTGCCTTTCCGAGACACGTCCAGGTGCTCTCTGTTATGATAACAAGTGGTGACACAGAGTTAGCTTGAAATGGGATAAACAAACAGACTAAAAATAACTGGATTTGGGGTGGCTTGGCACCGAATCCAGCTTGCAGGCTGTCGCTGCTCAGCCAAGGGTGAAGGCAGGCATCATCAAAGGCACCACGACCCTCGGAGCCCTGGAGGAGCTGGGGTAGGGTGTGGCTGAGTCCCTCTGCCGTCCCCACTCCCGCCACCGTGGAGCTGTGGGCTGCCTGAGGGCGGAGGTGCCAGATGGTGCCTGAGACCCCAGTGGGAGGGGCGTGGTGGGCCCGGATGTGAGCGAGGCGGTTTATGTCTGTTTGGAGGAAGCTGGGCCAATGTTTGGACATCTTTATGGTCTGGGGAGTTTCTTGGCCTCACCCAGAGGAGCCACGGTTGCATCAGAATTGGAGGTCCTGTCCTCGGTGGCCCATGCAGTGGGAGAAAAGAGCTAAGGGAGCCACTCTGGAGTCTGTGGAAAGATGGGGAAATATGACTGCTTTCTAATCCCAGGCTCCAGACCACCTTGTGCCTCATGAAGGGATTCACGTGATACGTTGGAAGACTGCTCTAGGCAAGGCGGGGGAGGAGGATGGGAGTCATACCTGTGCGGGGTTGCATACCCAGGATGGACGTACATCTTGCAGGAGACCTGGCCCAAGGAAAGGCCTGTCGCGGTGCACAGAGAGAAGAGAGGCCTGGTGCAGGACCCACTTCCTCTGCCGTTGCTATCCGTCCATCAGTGATGATGCTCGTAGAGATCGCAGGCTTGCTTCACCACTGACCCCAGGATTCCATCCAGCAAAAAAACGTCCACCCTGGCAGTCATAGGTCCTGCCTCCCACATTTTGTTTCTCCTCCTGGCCATGGGGTAGGACTGGGTTTCATTCTCCCCTGATGTTCATTGTGGCCATGTAATTCGTCTTACTTTCTCTTTCTCTCTGGCACAGAAATCCAGAGAATAATCTGTCTGCTCGGGCCCCAGAGTGAAGACGGCAGGGCAGAAACCCCAGCCGACCTGCAGTGTGTGTGTTGTGTAGGCTTGAGGCTGTTTGTTACTGCAGCCTAGCCCATCCTGATGGTCTAAGTGGGGGGAAATTCCCCATGCCTAGCCTAAGAATCAAGACCTAAGAGCTTAGAAAGGTAGCAAATGGCTTTTCACAGAACCTCTTTGCTCACTAAGAACCACTCCCACTTTATCACGCAACCCTGTTTATCTTCATGTGCTGTGCCTGGTGCTCAGTCGTGTCCGACTCTTTTTGACCCCATGGACTCCTCTGTCCATGGGATGCTCCAGGCAAGAATACTGGAGTGGGTTGCCATGCCCTTCTGCAGGGGATCTTCCCGACCCAGGGACTGAACCTGAGTCGCCCGCATTGCAGGAGGATTCTTTACTGTCTGAGCCACCAAGGAGTTTTATATCTGTTTACAGGTTTATTATGTCTCCCCTCTAGAAAGTCAGCTTCGTGAAGGCGAAACCCCAACCCTCAGGTTTATATCTGTGTAGCCAGGGTATACAGCGGAGCTGGTCCAGGATGGCAGGCCCACATGGACTCGATGAGTCCCTGGATTGGGAGGTCCGAGAGGTGAGGTAACCTAAGGTGGAGGCTTGTAAATATACTTGTTTGGTGATGACAGCGGAGTAGTAGCTTGACGAGTTATTCTTTGAGTGAATGAGCTCTGGTGGAGAGGGGATGGGGTGGTGTCATTTCATAATGTGGGAGAAGGTGGCGAGCTCTCCAGGAGGGGAGACTATGGTGCCCCATCTTCTCTGTGCTCCCGGCCAGCTCCATGCAAGGAGCAGAGGAGGGTCTGCAGTTTCTGGAGAAAGGAAGAGCGATTGGGATGGTGACTCAGGGCTGCCACCCGTCACAGTTCGCTTGGTGCCGGTCCAGGGAGCAGAGGGAGGAGTGTGAGTGGCTGGACAGGTCTCCCAGGCTGCAGAGTTGAGCCCTGTGATGGGTCCAGAAGGTGTGAGAAACTGCATGTGTACGGGTGTGAGAGAGACTACGTGAGTGAATGAATGCTGGGCACCACCAGGGCCAGCTTTGCGAACTCTCTACCCCAGAGGACTCTGTGCTGCCCAGGAGGCTGGGAGAAGCCAGGAGCCCTGGAGAGAGGGCCAGGAGCTTGGAGCAGGTGACCCAGTTGGGGGCGCTAGTAGGGAAGTGGCTCCCAGGCCTGTCCTAGTCTGGCCTCTGGCCTTTGTGCATCTCAGAACCCAGCAGGCCTGGGCCTTGCTGGGCACCTGCTCTTCTCTGGGATGTTCTTTCTACGTGGTGACTGGAGGTCCGCTCCCAGCATGGCATCTTCTCTGAAGCTCTCTTTGACCACTAAGAGCTGGTGTCCACCTCCCCCCACCAACCTGGACCCCCACACTGCCCCTCTGTGCTCACATGGTTCTCAGCTCGCTTCTGTGAGAATGCCTGTCTCCCTGACCATGTCACCTCCTCGCTGGCCTCCTCCCCCAGCAGATGGCAGGGCAGGGCTCTTATCTCACTTCTGTCTCCTCACTTGCCGCCTGGCATGCGGCCGCCACCCCATCAGTGACTGTTGATGAGGGTCATGGTGCCTTCAGGTAGCTGACGGCTCTTGGCTAGAAAAGGAGGTGGTCTGATGGCGTGTTCTTGGTCGGAGGATCGAGGCTGGGCCACAGAAGTAATAGACAGGTGTTGGCTCACTAGGAGGAGGAACTTCCCATCAGAGTGTCCTCTAGGGGCTGGGCCACCCTGAGGCCCCTTCCCATCTCTGGAGGTGTGTGAGCAGAGATAACGTGACCCCTCTCTGTTCCAGAGAAGAAGTGGAAGCATTAGATCTTCCAGCTCCCTGTCAGATTTTACAGGCCCTGCAATCTGGGGTCTAGAGCAGCTGTGGCATCAGGTAGCTGCCAAGGTGCTAAGCTGAAGTGTTGTGGCCCTGGGAGTTCCCAGGTGACACGGGTGTGGTCTGAGGGTCCCGGCCCTGACGGGTGCTCACCTTCTGACCTCACTGAAAGGTGGGGTTGAGTGGCCTCGTCAAACTGCCCGGAGTGCCGAGATGGGAGAGGAAGCGTGCCTGGCCTACACTGTGTGTGAAAACCCTCGTTCCACAGCAGGTTGGGCAACCTGGGTGGGGCTGAACCATCCCTGACCCCACGCCCTGTGGAGACTCCACTCTCCTGTGTCCTGGTGGAGTTTCCTGAGGGGAACACCACCCTGGTCTCCTCAAAAGGCTCAGGGTTCCCCCCACCCTGGCCAACAGACAGCCCCTTGGCAGTTGGATGGTCTTATGCCTGCCTCTGGGTTTCTGAGTGGTCCCTAAGGCAGTTGAAGGAGGAGGCATCCCCAGGTGGCAGGTTTTTGGTATATAATGGGGAGCCTGTGGCTCAGTGTCTCCATGATCCACGTGCTTTCGGCTATGGGGGGAGGCTGCTGTTCTTGGCCCCAGAGGCTCAGTTCTCTTGCCTGTGGCTTCAGGAAAGGGTGCCCACCTCTCACTGTGGTGCCCCTTACTGTTCATTGGGGCTACTGCTGGATACACGTGTCCTGACCCGCCTCACCCAGCTCAGCCCTCGTCAGTATCATTGAGCCTCTGTCCCGAGATCTCCAGCTCCTGCCTCAACCTCCCCTGAGCTCTGCCCCTCCTCCCCTGCAGCCTGGCCCCCTCGGCCCCTAACAAGGCCGTGCTTTCCACCTGGGAGCTTTTTTGCACGCCGTGTGCTTGCAGCAGACTCTTGCTGTCAGTGACTGCTCCTCGTGGAGGGGACTGTGTGAGTGATCGAGGGCCTGCGGGGCAGATATTTGCAGAAGGTGTGTGTTACCCTTGCCCCTGTGATGGCGGGGCCAGAGATGCTCTGACCCCATGCCAGCTGAGCGGCTCAGCATCAGGCCAGGCATGCAGTGGAGGGCCAGCCACACACCCCTGGGCTTGGCAGACCTGTCTGGCCCTGCAGGAGGTGAGCCACGGATGGGTCAAGGCTTCCCCCTTTGGACAGGCTGTATACCAGTGTGACCTCTGGGTGACCTCACTGCCCCTCTGTGGCCTTGGCTGCTGGCTGGGGTTAGTGGATCTGGCCCATCATCCTGGTTGCTGAGGTGTGCTGAGCTGAGTAGCTGTCTGATCTGCTTCCTGAGGTGAGTGACAGTCCCAGCAGAGCAGGAAATAGAGAGGTGCTGGAGGAGTCTCTTGCCCTGTCTGAACATTATAGCTAATGTGGACAAAACCGGGTTCCTGCCTGTGTGTGGTGTGGGTCAGGTGGTCTCTTCTAGGGGTTGCGCAATGCTCTGAGCTTTAGTTCTCTTACCCTTTCAGAGCACCTGCTGGGTGCTGGTCCCTATGCAGCACAGACGAGGTCCTGGCCCTCATCAGGGGTCCTCAGGGGACGTGCAGACACAGTCTGAGGAGTGTGTGTATGTGTTAGTCTTTCCGTTGTGTCCAATCTTTGCAACCCCATGGACTGTAGCCCACCAGGCTCCTCTGTCCACGGAATTCTCCAGGCAAGAATACTGGAGTGGGTAGCTATTCCCTTCTCCAGGGGGTCTTCCCGACCCAGGGATTGAACCGGGTTCTCCTGCATTTGCAGGCAGATTCTTTACCATCTGAGCCACCATGGAAGTACCTAGTGTGAGGAGGGGCAGGAGGATTTGAGTGGCAGGGGTCAGGATGGGAGAGGTATACTTGTCACTGGGTTGAGCCCCATAATGAAGTGGCAGCAGCGAAGCTGCAGAGATCCTGGCTGCTCCTCTGAGGCTGCCTAACCTTTTGACTTTCGCAGGGACTTGAGAGTTCAGTGAGCCCAGCTGAGCTGCGTGGCAGGGTAACAGGCATCATACCCTAGAACCAATGGTAGTATATAATTCTTAATATATTAACCTAGTATACTGTTGTAATCGATAGTTTCTAGCTGTATGGTGGTCACGTGTGTGAACTGGTCTCTCCCTAAACCTCGCAGTCTGAATTAGCTCCTAGCCCTCCCACGGTGCCCTGTCTCACTGTGTTCATGGCGTTCTGCATCACGTGACATGTAAGTTCATTCGTTACTGCTGCTAGAATGGAAGCACCCTGAGGGTGTGGATGATTCTGGTTACTGTTGTGTCTCCTGAGCCCAGAGCAGGCCCAGCAGAGGGTAGGGGACTGGCTATTGATTAGTGGTGAACGCATGGATAAAATGCACCCTGGATTTCCTAGGAGGCAGGGGAACTGGGCGTTGTTGCTCTTCCGTGTTCCAGAGGGAGGCAGTGAGCCTCGATGAGATGAAGTGACAGGCCAGGTCACTCAGCTGGTTGGGGCCGATGCTGGGGTGTGGACCCCTGCGCATGCGCAGGTCAGGTGGGTATGGGCGTGCCCTCGGTGCCGCGTGGGAGGGTAGAGACTGGCACGCGTAAGGGCTGTGTGTGAGCAGCAGTCACTTTATTGCATGTGGCACGTCGAGATGGAAAGGCTTTGCAGGAATTTTGCTTTATGGGTAATAAAGGCCTTTATGTGCCTATAATGTGGACGTGGGTCCAAAGAGGATTCTGCCCTGCTTTCTACCAAGGGGCTTGGCAGAGACTCCTGTGGGGGCTGGAGCCGCTGGCCCTGCTTTGAGTAGACTAGACCCCAGGAAGGAGGAGATGCTGGCTCTGGGCACGGCCTGGGGCCCGCCTGGGGCAGGTTGGTGTCCATGGGGCAGGGTGGAGTGGCAGCATCCCTGGGGTGAAATGCAGGTTTAAGCTGTGGGAAATGTGATGTTATGTAGCTCATTAAATCCTACAGGAGCAGCGAGGAGAGCTGCTTCCAATTATCAGGATGAAGATTAATGGAATAAAACCTCCAGCCAGGCTGCCCGGGGGTGGATCAGGGAAGGCTTGTGCTGCGTGGCCAGGATCGGCCAGGAAGTGTTGGGGCAGTCACATGGGTGAGCCAAGCGAGGAAGCACAGACTGTCTGCAAATGATTGGGCCGGGTGCGAGGGTCCTTACTAATCCTCACAGCGTGGTTGCCCAGACCAGGAGGGCTGAGCAGGCAGCCGGACGAGGCTTGGTGTGCAGAGCCCTGGGACGGGAGGAGGTCCCTTGGCACCCTGACCAGCCTCTGGGGCTGAAGGAGAGGTGGGGTTTGCTTCCTTGCAGAGGTGATGTGGAACTGTGCGCTGCCCCTGAGCTTTAGACCTGGGGCAAAGCTGGGATGGAATTTGGGCTCCCTTTTGAGCACGTGCCTGAAAGCCTTGTCCTTGGGGGACTGGGTGAATCTCAGGCACTGTGACAACAAAATGGGGAGCCCAGATGAGCTGGCTCCTGTGTCCTGTGGATCCTGAGGACAGGCTCGGGCCCAGGCGATGACTGTGCCACTGCTGCTCCTCCGAGCGGGTGGTGGTGTCTCGAGCTGAGAGTCATGACTGGGTCCTGGCCCTCCGGGTGGATCAGAACCCATTTGTGCAAGGGAGCAGGTCTGGCTCGTGGCTGCCTTTCCTGTAGCCATTCTCTGCGGTCTTTCCTGTTGGGACTCCCTTTCACAAATGCTGCCTGAGTACTGTCTGCCACCATCCAGCCAGCGTGCACTCAAGGGAGTGGGCTGAAGATTTAGCCAGGTCCACAATCCACTATCCGGTGGTCTCCCCTGGCTCCCCCTTGGTTTAGGTCAGTAAACACTCAATTCATATCGATGATCAGTAACAACTTCAGAGATTGATACTGTATCATCTCCATCCTACTGGAAAAGAAGCTGAGGCTCAGAGAGGTGAAGTGACTTCCCCAAGAACGCACAGCCAGGAGGTTGTGAACTGAAACTGTGTGACTCACATCAGAGCTGGCACTCTGAGGTGCAGCGTTCAGCTGCCTTCTTGGGTAGGTGAAGTAGATTTCCTTCGAGGACTCTCAGACCTTCCCCTGCAGCAATGTAGGACTTCTCATGTCATTCTTTGCAGGCGGCAAGGGTGACATTCTTAGCTTTACTTTGCCAGGGAGGAAACTGCTGGTGGCTTGTCGTGCTCACACTTAATTGATGCCCATCTATGGAACATGGTCCCAGGATGATGGGTGTGTTTGGTTGAACTTGTTAAAGTCCTTGGCTGCCAATAGTGTGTCATGGGGCCTCTTGCCTGGAGTTCCCTTCAGTCTTGGGGAGCTGGTGGTTCTGTGTCCAGAACCTAGGTTCACTAGGCTCCTGGCTTTCTTTATGGGGTTTCTCTTTGCTGGGGGCTGCCTTTGCTGATGGACCACCCAGAGTGTTTGGCTGGCAGGGTCTCACGGGTTAGTGCACGCAGCCCTGGACGGAGTGGGCAATTGGGAGGCTTGGGGCTCAGTCAGCCAAACTGGACTGTTATTTATTTCCACTAATCTACTTCTCTTGCCTGTTTATACACTGAAAAGATCTAATAAAACGTATCTGAGACCAGAGCAAATGAAGACCATTTTGGAAAGAAGTATAAAAGGAGCACTGTCTTGGAATACTTAGCTAATCTGAGTTGCCCCCTCAGCTCTGAGGTCCTGCCTTTGAAAGCTCCGTTTCTCCTCCTGTTGCCTGTAAAAGCGAGAGTGCGACTTTTCAATGCTAAGCCGAGGCTGGTGGCCTGCCTCTGGGGTGGGGTTTGCACATGTGTGTGGATCGAGAGCAGGAAGCTCTTCCTGGCCGGAGGATGCTGGCACTGTAGCTCTTCCATCTAAGGATCCCTGTGGAAAAGTGGGCTGATTCCACCACTTACGTGCCAGGACCCCGGATGCCGAGGCAGGGGAATGCTGCAATCTAAACATTTACATTCTGAAAAATGGGAAATCATCCACTCAGATATAAATTAGCCAGGGCCTGACGGGTTTATTACATCCTGGAATGCTTTCATGAGGCTTTCAGAGGGGTCCATGTTGCAGGCCCAGGTCTCCAGCTGGGCTTGCCTGTGGCATGCTCCTAGGGAGACCCTGCTGGAAGACACAGGCTGGGAGGACTTGTCCTTAAATTCCCATGGGCCCTGATTCATGTGTGACATGGCAACAAGGAAACACAGTGCTGCACCCTGGATGGTGAGGCACCCTGAGCTGTGAGCATCTTAAAGCTGAAGGGGCGAGGTTAGTCCGGGAAAAAACAAGGGAGGGGCCAGACTTGGCGGCCCAAAGAGAGGTGCTTGGATGATCATGGGGCAGGAGAAATGTGCTGAAATGTGTGCATTTCATAATGTGTGCAACAGGACACGTTGAGCAGGAAGAGGGCAAGGAAGGAAGCAAGGAATGAGCAGGAAGGAAAGATCAGATGTCCTTCGGGGTTTTCAGACAAGTCTTGGACCGTAAGTCCCGGAGGCTAGGCTGGGTGTGAAGTCGATGAAGGCTGGCTTAACTCCAGCTCACCAAGAGTGGCCTGAACGACACTGAGGGAAAAATCCAGGGAAAGCTAACTGAGTCCCACGCTGAGGACACTGAGGGAGTCTTAGGGAGAATGTGGGGAAAACACACAGACATAACCATACACAGATAATTGTAATGAGCCAACTTATTTCTCCCTTCTATAATTGTGTATTCTTCCAAATCTATGTAGGTATCTTAGCTCTATGTAGAACAGATGCTGAATAAATGATTGTGGAGGAGTTTGATGTTAATCCTGAGTGATCTTTGACACCAGCTATCTTTTTCTGTTTCAGAGGAAGGAGCCCACTTTGTACAGGGGGTTTAACTTGGGAGCCTTTATCCCAAGCAGTGGTTCTCAAACTAGCTTGCACCAGAATCACCGGTAAAGCCTGATACAGCAGATCCCTAGGTCCCACCCATCTTTAGAGTTTGATTCATTAGGTCTGGGGTGGGTCCTGGAAATTTGCATTTTTAACAGGCTCCCGTGTGCTGCTGCTGTTACCTGGGGAACCACACTTTGAGGAGCACTGGTCTAGACAGAGAGAAGGGTGAGAGCTTTGGTGGGAGATGATGGATTCTATAGAGAACTTCCTTGTGTCTGAGAACTTAACATTTATGTCTTTGACGGAATGAAAGAAGACTCATAGATATCCTTGGAATCATTTTTTTTTTTGTTTTTAGGAAGAAGCCAGAGCCTCCTGTATGGTGGGTGGAGCCAGCTTGCTGCCATGCAGAGCAGCAACTGGCTTTGTGGGTCTACAGATTATTTCAGCAGGTTATTTACCAGGGTCTATCTGTGCCTGGTCCTGTGTGTGACCTGTTGTCAGCATCAGGAAAGACTTGAGCAGAATGTTTTCAGTACAGTTCAGTCTAACAAATGCTTTGCAGGGGCGGGGTGGGGGCACTTCCTTGTGCCCAGCTGGACTGCCCTGTTGGAAGCTGGAGGAGGGATGATGCAGTATTTGCCATGGGGATGCCATGGGTCATCCCCTATGCCCTCCCCACTTTGTGCTCGGCTCCATTTTTGGTCCCCAGTAACAGCTCTGGACTTCCTCTGGGAAGCCAAGTGTTTCCTTTAAAGCCTGTCGGTCACTTTGACACCCAGGCGTGTCTCTGTCCTTTGGGGCCTCCCAGCAGACACCTGAGCCTGAATATCTCTGCCCCTGGACCTCAGCCCTGCCACCCCTACACCTCCAGCCAGGCCCCACTGTGTTCTGACCTCTCATTGTGACCACGTGCCAGGTACCATCGTGTCTGTTTTGCATCCGTTTGCCACCATTTTCACTGAATTGTAAACCCGAAGCTGGACTTTGGAAACCCATGAATGGTTCTTCCTCCTTACAAATAGGCCAACCCCAAAGCCTGAATGAGCACAAGCAAGGGGCCTGCTGCCCTGTAGCTGAGAGACCACCTGACTCAGAAGGTGCGAGAGGCCGCCTGGGTTCCTGTCGTGTGACTCGAGGCACGTCCCTTCTTCCCCTGGTCTGTTTCTCTTCTCTATCAGATGAAGTGTGATGACGCCTGTCCTGCCTTCCCTCCTCTCGTGGTGATGGCCCCACTTTCCCCAAACGTGCGCAAATTACTGAGGGTATCACGGTGACAGGCAGACCCGTAAAACTGTCATGAGGAGGGCAGGTGACCCTCTTGAGGTTGGAGGGTGGGGTGCAGAAGCCCCCTGAGAGAGAGGCAAGGGTTAGCTTGGAAGTATGGCATGGCTGTGAGACACAAACTGAGCGCCTAGGCTCACATCCCCCTTGGCAATTTACCAGCCCTAGGAATGGGACCAGGACTCTTAGGCTGTCTGAGTTTGTCTCACCGGGAAAAAGGAGATAGGGAGGAGAATGTAGCCCACTGGGTGATGTTATGCTCTGGATTAAGACCCAGCGAATGATGCTGACATGGCAGAGCTTGTTGGAGCAGCTTTAGTATCAGCCACAGGAGAGTGAGGGGACACCTTTGGATAAAGAGACCCTAACTTCCCGTTTCCCCAAATCATGCCATGCTTGCTGCTCACAACTGGCTAGCCTGTGATTACGGGGTAGAGGCAAGCAAAAATTCAAGGAATGTTTATTGAATGAGACTGTGAAGAGGGGAGTTTGGCTCTCCTGGTGCTGGGGTAATTTTTTAATTTAACTTTTATTTTTATCAAAGGAATACATATTCATAGCCAAGCAGTCATAAGCTTATAATGAAAAGCAGCCCACTGCCTCCCACCTCTGGTTTCTGCTTTCTACTTTCTGGAGGTAACTGTTTTTAATTCTTTTAGTTGTTTCTTTTGATAGTGACCATATTTCTAGATAATGTGCTTACATTGTCATTTTCTTGATTTTTTATTTTAGATGTTATTTTTGACTTTCAGTTATGCAAGCTGGGGGTTAAGTTTCCCTGCATCGTTCTCCTTTGATCACATAGGTGCACCTAATTTCCCTTGTCCCTGTCTTCATGAAACATGGCTGCACCCGGGTTCAGCTCAGTTCAGTCGCTCAGTCGTGTCCGACTCTTTGCGACCCCATGAATCGCAGCACGCCAGGCCTCCCTGTCCATCACCAACTCCCAGAGTTCACTCAGACTCACGTCCGTCGAGGCCGTGATGCCATCCAGCCATCCCATCCTCTGTCGTCCCCTTCTCCTCCTGCCCCCAATCCCTCCCAGCATCAAAGTCTTTTCCAATGAGTCAACTCTTCGCATGAGGTGGCCAAAGTACTGGAGTTTCAGCTTTAGCATCATTCCTTCCAAAGTAATCCCTGGGCTGATCTCCTTCAGAATGGACTGGTTGGATCTCCTTGCAGTCCAAGGGTTATGATGGCGTTAATACCCAGCATGGTGTAAACATCCATGTAGTGTACTGTGATCATTTTTCTCTGGATTGTCGTTTTGTTTTCTTTGAAATTAGGTACCTAGTAACTGACATACTGTTTCATTGCTTGACTTTCTATTATCATTTATCCTTTAATTCTCTGACTAAACTCTAAATATTCTTTGAATATATTCAGATGCCCCTGTTAATCTCTGTTTCATTCTTTCCTTCAGTCTGGATAGTGACTCTGTAGGCACCGCTGCTGATCTGAGTCCATCCTTCACCTTCACGAGCAGACTCTTGCTGGATCACTTGCCTCCTGAGTCCCATGCTTTTTCTTTCTTCATTTACTCTCTTTCAAGGAGCATACACACCTTCCAGTATCTTCCTGAGAGGGCTTCCCTGGTAGCTCAGCTGGTAAAGAATCCACCTGCAATGCAGGAGACCTGGGTTTGATTCCTGGGTTGGGAAGAACCCCTGGCGGAGGTCATGGCAACTTACTCCAGTATGTTTGCCTGGAAAATTCCCTGGACAGAGGAGCCTGGTGGGTACAATGCATGGGGTCGCAGGGAGTCAGATGCAACTGAGTGATGAAGCACACACCTTCCTGAGAAAGGGCATGGTGGAGGCAGGAGCTTGGAGGCTTTGCATGTCTGAAAATGTCTTTGTTTGACTTTTATGCCTGATGAGTAGTTGGGCTGAATATAAAATTCTAGCTTTTCCTTGGAACCTTGGAGGTACATAATGTTCCATTGTCTTCTACTTCCCATTACTCTGGAGAAGTCAGGTGCCATTCTGTGTCCCCATCCTTAGAAGGTGAGCTTTGCCACACTACTCCTTCCTTCTCCCCTTCCCCCTACCCAGAAGCTTTCAGATTTGTCCCTTTATCACGAGGGTACTGAAGTGCACATTTCTATCACTTCATGTGAATTTTAAAAAATATATTGTTTTGGGCACTAGATGGATGCTTTTAAATTTAGAAACCCTAGCTATAGGGATTTGCCTGATTTATTTGATAAAAGTTTCCATCCATTTTCTCCTTCTGGATCTCTTTTTTCTTTTTTTTAAATATTGAACCTCCTTAACTGATCCACTGATTAACATTTTCTCCTTATTTCTACCTTTTTATTTTTTTACATTTTAGAGCAGCTGTTCTCAGACCTTTTGGCCTCAGATTCCTTTTTAGTTTCAAGATCTATTTACACTCTTAAAGATCACTGAGAATCACAAAGACCTTTCACTTATGTAGACTATACCTATATTTACCATATTAGAAATTAAAACAGAAATTTAAAATTATTCTTTTAAATAAACTTAGTACATGTTAGCATAACTAGCATAATTTATGAAAATATCAATGCATTTTTCAAAGCAAAAAATTAGTGAAAAGAGTGACATTGTTTTATAGAAGCAAGTCTGGTTTCATTCAGATGTGTACTTGGAAAAGAGAAGAATATTCCTAATTGCCCTTTCAGATAATTATGGATATCTTCTTTCTCAAAAGTAAGTTTCAACGTGGAATCTGAAAACTTATCAGTAAACATTTTTTTCTGTTATGTTAAAAATCCTTTGTACGTGGAATGGATATTACCTATGCCTGATTTTGTAACCTCATTTATTGATCATTTGGCAAATACTAGTGCACTCATCTCCCATGCCAGTAAGGTCATGCCTAAAATCTTGCATGCTGGGCTTCAGCATTACACAAACCAAGAACTTCTGGATGTCCAAGCTGGGTTTAGAAAAGGAAGAGGAACTAGAGATCAAATTGCCAACATCCACTGGATTATAGAGAAAGCCAGGGAGTTTCAGAGAAACATCTGTCTCTGTTTCATCAGCTACGCTAAAGCTTTGACTGTGTGGATCATGACAAACTGTGGAAAGCTTAGAGAGATAGGAATACCAGACGATCTTACCTGTCTCCTGAGAAACCTGTATGTAGGTCAATAAGCAACAGTTAGAACCATGTATTGAAAACTGATTGGTTCAAGATTGAGAAAGGAGTTTGACAGGGCTGTCTGCTGTCACCCTGTTTGTTTAACCTATATGGTGAGCACATCATGAGAAATGCCGGGCTGGATGAGTTACAAGTTGGAATCAAGATAGGCAGGAGAAACATCAACAATCTCAGATACACGGATGATACCACTCTAATGGCAGAAAGCAAAGAGGAACTGAAGAGCCTCTTGATGAGGGTGAAGAAGAGTGAAAGAGCCAGCTTAAGACTACATATTAAAAAAGCTAAGATCATGGCATCTGGTCTCATTACTGAATGGCAAATCGAAGGGGAAAAGGTGGAAGAAGGGACAGATTTCCTCTTCTTGGGCTCCAAAATCACTGTAGATGGTGACTGCAGCCATGAAATCAGAAGATGATTGCTTCTTGGCAAGAAAATGATGACAAACCTAGACAGTGTGTTGAAAAGTAGAGACATTTTTCTGCCGACAAAGGTCCATAAAGTCAAGGCTATCTTCCCAGTGATCACATATGGTTGTGGGAGCTGGACCATATAGGCAGATGGTCTGAGAAAGAAGGCAGAATGTCAAAGAATTGATGTCTTCGAACTGTGGTGTTGGAGAAGACTCTTGAGAGTCCCTTGGACAGCAAGGAGATCAAATCAGTCAATCTTAAGGGAGTTCAACCCTGAATATTCACTGGAAGAACTGTTGCTAAAGCTGAAGCTCCAGTATTTTGGTCATCTGATGTGCAGAGACAGCTCATTAGAAAAGTCTCTGATGCTGGGAAAGATTGAGGGCAGAAAGAGACAAGGGCATCAGAAGATGAGATGGCTGAATGGCATCACCTATGCAATGAATATGAATTTGGGCAAACTCTAGGAGATCGGGAGGGACAGGGAGGCCTGGTGTGCTACAGTCCATGGGGTCACAAAGAGTTGGACATAACTGGGCGACTAAACAAAAGTGCACTGAGTTACAGAGAACTTTGAAATGTTGACACATTTCTTTATATAATATCACATAACTCAATTTGTGAATATCACTGATCTCAACAGAAAAGTGTGCTCTCAAGATGATGGTATTAGACGAGTTTCCTAAGATTCTAATTTTGCTTGAAAGCTCAGATTTTATTGTAAGTAACAAGTATTACCAGGTATTTTCCTCAAATTGGAAGATTTCCTTTGTTAATCTTTGAGGGAAGATTTGTCGATGTGGAGTTTTTACTTCGAGTGTGTGACAGTAAAGAATAGTGACTACTTGTATGGGTTGCTGCCACCCCCTTGATTTCTGTTAAGACTCCAGAAGTTTTACCCACAATTGCTCTGGCACCATCAGTGTAAATGTCAACTCAGTGGAAAAGGTGAATAATGACTTAGTAGTATTGCAAAATAATTTTGGTTTCATTGACCCCATGAAAGGGCTTCAGGAATCCTTAGGTATCTGAGGACCACACTTTGAGAACTGCTATTTTAAATTATGTCTTCAACTTTATCATACAAATACTTATTGGGTTTTGTTTATTCTTGCTTTCCTTTTTTAAAATTTCTTAGAGCTCTTGCTTTGCACTTCTTTGTACTGATAATTTTCAATTTTTACTTTTTATGTGGTTTATGTTCTCTTATTTCACTGCAGGTATTAATTGTATTTTTCTCTGGAATTTTATTTTGCTGTTTATATTGTATCTTTTTTCTGGGTCACTTTTGTTTCCTTTTGGCTCTCCTGTGTTTTTTTGGTGGAGGTTGGTGATTCTTCAGTTCAGTTCAGTCGCTCAGTCGTGTCCGACTCTTTGCAACCCCGTGAATTGCAGCACGCCAGGCCTCCCTGTCCATCACCAACTCCCAGAGTTCACTCAGACTCACGTCCATCGAGTCAGTGATGCCATCCAGCCATCTCATCTTCTGTCGTCCCCTTCTCCTCCTGCCACCAGTCCCTCCCAGCATCAGAGTCTTTTCCAATGAGTCAACTCTTCGCATGAGGTGGCCAAAGTACTGGAGTTTCAGCTTTAGCATCAGTCCTTCCAAAGGAATCCCAGGGCTGATCTCCTTCAGAATGGACTGGTTGGATCTCCTTGCAGTCCAAGGGACTCTCAGGAGTCTTCTCCAACACCACAGTTCAGAAGCATCAATTCTTTGGCGCTCAGCTTTCTTCACAGTCCAACTCTCACATCCATACATGACCACTAGAAAAACCATAGCCTTGACTAGACGGACCTTTGTTGGCAAAGTAGTGTCTCTGCTTTTGAATATGCTATCTAGGTTGGTCATAACTTTTCTTCCAAGGAGTAAGCGTCTTTTAATTTCATGGCTGCAGTCACCATCTGCAGTGATTTTGGAGCCCCCCAAAATAAAGTCTGACACTGTTTCCACTGTTTCCTCATCTATTTCCCATGAAGTGATGGGACCAGATGCCATGATCTTCGTTTTCTGAGTGTTGAGCTTTGACTCATATTTAAAATGAGGTATCAACATGTTGGTTTGAAGTCCTCTGGGTATGCTGCTGCTGCTGCTGCTAAGTCGCTTCAGTTGTGTCTGACTCTGTGCGACCCCATAGACGGCAGCCCACTTAGGCTCCCCGGTCCCTGGGATTCTCCAGGCAAGAACACTGGAGTGGGTTGCCATTTCCTTCTCCAGTGCATGAAAGTGAAGTCACTCAGTCGTGTCCGACTCTTTGCGACTCCATGGACTGCAGCCCACCAAGCTCCTCCGTCCATGGGATTTTCCAGGCAAGAGTACTGAAGTGGGGTGCCATTGCCTTCTCCACCTCTGGGCATGGAGACCCTCAAATACTGGTATTTTGGGGAGTTTTTCCCTGGGCTGATTAGTTCCAAGGGGGAGAATATTCCAGCCTGACACATGTAACTCTTGGAGCCCAAAGGAGAAAGGGCCCTGGGGGATTTCACTGTTTAGTGTATTGATTTTCATAGAATCTCCAGTTTGAGGGTGGCACCTTACCACCTTTATCAAATTTTGCTTTGTGTAATTGAATTCAGAGGGTAGAGCTACCATTTTCTGAACATTGGAAGAGAAATAATTGGATGGGTGATAAGGATCAAGGAGGGCACATCTAACTGCCCCCTTTAAAGACTCTTAACTATCTGTCTGCTTTCAGAGACACCATCACCCCTAACTCGCTTGCCTTTCTGAGGTTCAGTCTACAGTAGCTTACTTCTGATGGCTGGCCCGAACAGCCTTAGCTTAGCAGACCGTGGAATACTGCAGCCTTTGTCTGCATCACACAGCCATTTGCTTTCTGGCTTCCAAAATAGTTTTGACATCTTTCTTCTGTTCTTTTCTTTTCTCTAGGTCCTTTTGGATTGAGGCAATAAAATACTTTACTTTGTGTTAGGCAATGTGGGGTACACTGTACGGTGGCTCCATTTATTCTCTCCTCCTGGTACTTATGTCTTCTTCCATCCCCCTGCCTTCCATGTGATTGGGACATGTGACTTCCTTCTAACTAATGGAATGTGGCAAAGGTGGCGGGATGTCACGTCCATATCTTACATAGGACTGTAACATCAGCCTTGCTTGAAGGTTCTCTCCCTCGCTGGCTTTGATGAAGCATTGTGGGAGGCCCACATGGCAGGGCCCTGAGGGTAGTCTGCACCCACAAACAGCTAGGAAATGAGGCTGGCCCCTGGCTGCAAGCCATCAAGAAAGCCCCAGGCCAGCAGGCTTCAAGGAGCTGAATTATGTCAACAACCACAGAAGACTGGAAGAGACCAGTCCTCTTATGAGCCTTATCAGTCCTCATATGAGTCCCCATATGAGCCTTGAGATGAGATTGCAGCCCCAGTGGACACTCTTTTGTAGCTGTGTGGGTTACGTACCACAGTAACTAACGCAGGCAATCTTCAAGCTGCTGTGTTGAACTGGACATTTAGCTCCTGTGCTTTGGCCTCCTGGGCTGGTAGCCAGGAGTAGCTGAGTAGCCAGCCTTTAGGGCTACAGGTCAGGATGCTGTTGCCTAAAGACTCCATGTACATTTCCTGGTGGTTATAGGATTCAGAAGACTGGACCGGAGGGTCTCAGAGATTCAGAAGGGAACTCCTTCCTCCTCTTGTGGGCCCATCCTTCCTGCACTGTGGAGTTGCAGAGGTTTTGTACCCAAAACATGGACTATGCATTCCCTGTTGTTGAGCTTGGAAGGGGTCTGCAGCCCAGCTGTCTGTGATCTTCCGAGTTGGTGGTCATGGAATGCTTTGCAAAATTTAACTTGAAACGCTGGAATTTAAATTCCACCTGTGGATTAACAAAGCACTGTGAAATCCAGGATGGGCTACTCTGTGAATGTCACAGAGTGGGTCTGAGGACCGTAATGTGGAGTTGTGGCAGGAATTTAGCCAGGAGCCTGAGCCTGGCTGCTTGGTTCTCACCAGCTGCGTCATCTTGTACATATGACTTAACATTTCTGCCCTCAGTTTCTTCACTACTAAGTCACTCGGTCCTTCACCCAGTCTTTAATGAGCACTGATTTTGTGTCAGGCCCTGTGCCGGCTGCCAGATCTCCAGAGAACGTGATGTGGTTCTTGCTGTTAGGGAGCTTCACTGGAGGTAGGGTAGAGGGCCCCCCAGTAGACAGGAGAGCAGAGCTGGTAAACAGGGGAGGGAGGGCACTGCAGACACATGTTTTTTAAAAATCTTTTTATTTTATATTGAGGTATAGCTGATTAACAATGTGGTAGATTCAGGTGAACAAGCTGCAGACACATTTGTTTGGCTCCTCCAGTGTTTTAAGTTGTTAGTGTTAGTTGCTGAAATTTAAAAATTGAGGACTTTGACCTTAAAATTTGGATTTCAGACTTTTCTCAAGAAACAAGGAGATACGGCAATAGTTACCAAAAACTCCCTTCTTTAAATGGGTAAGGACCCATGGCTCTGTTTAGAGAGAGAGAGAGAGGGCTGAGAGGACTATCTTTTCAGGAGAACGAGAGAGAAAGCAGGTAGGATCTGTCTTCTCCTGTTGAGGTACCGCCTGGGGGCTCCTGAGTTTGTGACGCCTGCCACTCAGGATGCAAGTGCTGAATGGGGACATAGGATCCAGAGGAGGAAGGGCATGCTGAGGTCCAGGGTCATAGGTACTCCTTCTACCTCTCACAGTTGTTATAAAGAACAGAGGGGCTGGCCGACGCCAGTGGAAGCCTCTCAGTCCTTCATAGCAGACAGGTCATTCGTGCATCAGTGTCAAGGGCCAGGCGTTCACTGGCGAGCTGCTTCACAGCACAATCCACATCCTTTGCATGGCTCCTTGAGTGCAGGAGGGCTTCCCTGGTAGCTCAGATGGTAAAGAATCTGCCTGCAATATAGGAGACCTGGGTTCGATCCCTGGGTTGGGAAGAGCCCCTAAAGAAGGGAACAACAACCCACTCCAGTATTCTTGCCTTGAGAATTGCATGGACAGAGGAGCCTGGCGGGCTACTGTCCATGGGGTCGCAAAGAGTTGGACACGACTGAGTGACTTTCACTTTACTTCTCTTGAGTGCAGGAATTACGTCTGAACACGACCAGAATATGGCTATGAAAGTGGCTGTGGGGTCCAGGTGGCAGTTATCTTCCTCCCTCAAACTTCCTGGCCAAACACTTCGAGGCCCTCTAGGACCTGGAATCCGCCCCCTCCGTCTCAGCCACCATGACTGTGGCCATCTTGTAGCCCCAGGGACCTCATCGCCCTGTGGGGGCCTTGGGAACTGCCTCTTCGTGGAGGGTCCTGTCAAAGGAGATGCTCAGGAATGGCATCCTGGTGGGCTTGAGCTAACTGAGGGCCCCCACCTTAGGCCCGCCTGAGGCAGCTCTGGGGAGGGCCAGGGAGCCTGGGCACTTATCTCACACCATTAGGCTTTGGGCAGTGCTGCTTGCAGACAAAGGCTCGAGAGGGATTAGGGGTAATTACCAGGCTGGCTCTTTATTCCAAGGTCTAATGGGCCCAGCCACTGTAATTGTACCTGCGAGTGTCAGGCTGCTCCCTCCCATCCAAAGGCCAGGCCTTGGGCTGCAGTGTGCAGACCAGAGGGCAGGCCCTGCTGCTTGCCCAGCTGCCCACCTAGTGCTGGTGGTGACTGGAGTGTCCAGTGGCTACAGGTAAATTCAGTGTGGTGTGGCCGCTTGGCAAGGCTGAGGAGCAGAGTTCATCGTGGAGAAAGTGAGGAGCCCATTGTGTGCTAGGCACCTTCTCATGGGGGCCATGGGGGCTTCCCTACCTTCTCAGGACCTGAGTGACTCTAGGAATCTCTGTCCGTGTTGTGGGGGTTCTCTGTGGCCTGTGGGTGCTGCACATGTCTCCAGAAAGGCTGGACATTCTGGAAGATAGCACAGTTGAGGACCTTAGCCTTGTAAGGTGGGACCAGCCTTAGGGATGGAGGAAGGATGGAGCTTTGGCTCTGGGTGCCTTTTGTAGAGGAGGGAGACCGGCCTTTGCATCCTGGGTGCTCTAGGGAACAAGGCCACTCAGACAGTCCCAGCTGTGAAGCTGGAGGCCCTAGGATCCTAGCTGACAGAGCTCACGTCAAAGCCAAGGGGGAACCACACTCTCATCTGGGGAATCCCTGTACGGTCCCTCTCCCCATGGGAGCCTCTGCAAGGAGAGTTCAGCAGAGGGCATTTGAAAATTCAAGCTATGCATCCTTTTAATCCTTTCAGGGAGCCTGTAAGGTGATATTGATGGCGATGTTTTTATTTCTTAGAATTATTTTTCCAGTCATTCAGGTGAACTCAGAGTACCATATCAGTTTTCCACCTTAAGTAAGAGGATTAAAAACATTGCATAATGCAGGACCAGAGTTAAGTGCTCCAGCCCCAGCGCCTTGTCACATCGTGTAATTGGGAGTAATTGCTGGTGTGGGGTTGGAGAAAGATGCTCATACAGGGGTTGGGAGTGGGGCTGGGGGCCTGGTTTGAACCGTTGTTACCAGGGGGCAGAGCAGGCTGTTAGGGGACTCCTTCACTTGGACAGGAGGTGTGTCCTGGGCATCATCTGAGGGGAACGAGGGGTTGCTTTGAGGGTGCTGCAGGTGTTGAGGGAGATGGGGTAAAGCTGACTCTGTGGGGACAACAAGGCTTGATGTCATGGACTTCTTGGGTCCTTCTACTCTCTGGCTGCCCCTGCTTCACTCCTGGAACAGGGGATCTAACCATGACCCTCGGTCTCTCTGAGCTGCCTCCTGCGATAGCTTTGGTTAGGTGAGACTGAAGTTCTCTGCTGGGCAGGCTGGAGGGTAACTGGTATGGGAAGCTTCCCTTCCAAGGGCTGTAGCTTCTCCAACCAGCATTCCTCAGATTCAAACTGGAGTGTGCCCTGGATCTTGTGCAGTTCATCCACCTTGCCACAGCTGCACAAAGGCCCTTCATACCACACTCTTGCTCATCAGTGAGAGCCTGGGGCAGAGGGAGGGATACCCCAGCCCTGCAGGAAGTGGTGGGTCACGTAACACTGGGGGCGTCTCAGGAACACTGGGTGGTGGCCACAGGGCAAGCTGCTCCCACGTCTTCTCCCTGCCCAGTCACTGTCCGGCCACAGATGTCGCCTGCTTTCCCGAGTTTGGATGCCTGCTTCCTGGGGTGGGTGGTTTGAGGTGGGGAAGCAAGAAGGAACATGGCTCTTCTTTAGGAATTTGTGGCTGAGTGGTTTGTGGAGGCTCCCTGGGGGAATAGGAAGAGAGGGAGAGAGAACGGAGGTGAGGCCTGGTTGGGAACAGTGGCATGTCTCCTGATTCTCTGTGCTTCCAGGAGTGCAGGGCTGGGAAGGGAGAGGCGGTCTCGACTCCCTACCCTAGACTCCCCTCAATCCTGCCCCATCTTCTCAGTCATCACTGTCCCCAGGGAGGGAGGAGAGATTTGGCTCCAGCACAGCCACGGCCCTCTCAACACCCACACTTGTTTTCAGTTGAGGGTCCTCTTGAGAACAGAAACAGCAGTTCAGGAGGATGGACAGGAAGCAGAGACTGAGGATGCTGTCCATCTGTTGCACTTCAGAGCAGATCTTAAGTACCTGCCCCCGCTCATTTGGTACTAAGCCCTGTGTGGCTCTGTGCTCCCAGGTCAGCTATTGCAGGCAGCCATCTATAGACCCAGCACACACAATGGCCCAGGAGAAGTTGCTCTTAAGGTCTCATACTCCTCCCCAGGGACTCAGAGAGGCACCCTTGCTCTTCAGGAGCTTGCTAGTCATTGGGGAGAGGGTTCAATTCAGTTCAGTCACTCAGTCGTTTCTGACTCTTTGCAACCCCATGAACCATAGCATGCCAAGCCTCCCTGTCCATCACCAACACCCGGAGTTTACCCAAACTCACATCCATTGAGTCAGTGATGCCATCCAGCCATCTCATCCTCTGTCGTCCCCTTCTCCTCCCGCCCTCAATCTTTCCCGGCATCAGGGTCTTTTCAAACGAGTCAGCTCTTTGCATCAGGTGGCCAAAGTATTGGAGTTTCAGCTTCAACTTCAGTCCTTCCAATGAACACCCAGGACTGATCTCCTTTAGGATGGACTGGTTGGATCTTCTTGCAATCCAAGGAACTCTCAAGAGTCTTCTCCAACAGCACAGTTCAAAAGCATCAATTCTTCGGCACTCAGCTTTCTTTATAGTCCAACTCTCACATACATCCATACATGACCACTGGAAAAACCATAGCCTTGACTAGACAGACCTTTGTTGACAAAATAATGTCTCTGCTTTTGAATATGCTGTCTAGGTTGGTCATAACTTTCCTTCCAAGGAGCAAGCGTCTTTTAATTTCATGGCTGCAATCACCATCTGCGGTAATTTTTGAGCCCCCAAAATAAAGTCAGTCACTGTTTCCACTGTTTCCCCATCTATTTCCCATGAAGTGATGGGACCAGATGCCATGATCTTCGTTTTCTGAATGTTGAGCTTTAAGCCAACTTTTTTCACTCTCCTCTTTCACTTTCATTAAGAGGCTCTTTAGTTCTTCACTTTCTGCCATAAGGGTGGTGTCATCTGCATATCTGAGGTTATTGATATTTCTCCTGGCAATCTTGATTCCAGCTTGTGCTTCTTCCAGCTCAGCATTTCTCATGATGTGCTCTGCATATAAGTTAAATAAGCAGGGTGACAATATACCGCCTTGACATACTCCTTTTCCTATTTGGAACCAGTCTATTGTTCCATGTCCAGGTCTAACTGTTGCTTCCTGACCTGCATACAGGTTTCTCAAGAGGCAGGTCAGGTGGTCTGGTATTCCCTTCTCTTGAAGAATTTTCCACAGTTTATTGTGATCCACACAGTCAAAGGTTTTGGCATAGTCAATAAAGCAGAAGTAGATGTTTTTTGGGAACTCTCTTGCTTTTTCAGTGATCCAGTGGATGTTGGCAATCTGATCTCTGGTTCCTCTTGCCTTTTCTAAAACCAACTTCAACATCTGGAAGTTCACGGTTCACGTATTGCTGAAGCCTGGCTTGGAGAATTTTGAGCATTACTTTACTAGCATGTGAGATGAGTGCAATTGTGTGATATTTTGAGCATTCTTTGGTATTGCCTTTCTTTGTGATTGGAATGAAAACTGACCTTTTCCAGTGCTGTGGCCACTGCTGAGTTTTCCAAATTTGCTGGCATATTGAGTGCAGCACTTTCACAGCATCATCTTTCAGGATTTGAAATAGCTCAACTGGAATTCCATCACCTCCACTGGCTTTGTTCGTAGTGATGCTTTCTAAGGCCCACTTGACTTCACATTCCAGGATGTCTGTCTGTAGGTGAGTGATCATCATGATTATCTCGGTCGTGAGGATCTTTTTTGTTCAGTTCTTCTGTGTATTCTTGCCACCTGTTCTTAATATCTTCTGCTTCTGTTAGGTCCATACCATTTCTGTCCTTTATCAAGCCCATCATTGCATGAAATGTTCCCTTGGTATCTCCAATTTTCTTAAAGAGACCTCTAGCCTTTCCCATTCTGTTCTTTTCCTCTATTTCTTTGCATTGATCACTGAGGAAGGCTTTCTAATCTCTCCTTGCTATTCTTTGGAACTCTGCATTCAAATGGGTATGTCTTTCCTTGAGAGTACACATACCTGAACCCCCTTGTGAGGTGGAGCGGACTAGAGTCTGCAAGACCACTGCTCTAGCCCAGTGCAAACTCTTCCTTTACAGGTGGAGTGCCTGCAGCACAGAGGACAGGTGCAGAGCCACAGGCCACCCAGTGGCTCAGTCAGAGCTCAGGCTCACGACTCCCAGGTAGATGCCCCAGGATGGATGATGTGATGATGTGGCTGACTGGGTGCCAAAGACCCCTCAGGGATCATCCATCTGGGGCCGTTGCTGAGGACAGTCTAAAATGGAGTGTGTGTGGAGGGGGAGGGAGATGGGACAGAGAGAGGGAGAAAGAATATGTGTGAATGTATGTGGTTGTGTACCCTGATCCATTTGCTGATGCCATGTACATTTCTGGACCTGTGGTCACGTTTTTTTCTGGGCCCAAGATGGTTAGGGAAGGAAGAAGGGACCCTTGGATTCTAAGGCCCTCAAGTTAGATGGTTCTTGGCTGGGTTCTGCAGTTTTCTGAGTTCTTCTTGCTGTCTTCCCTTGTATCTCATCCCTTAGATCAGAATCCCCCATGGGAATGAAGCCCCCTAATGTGTAACCTGGAATTCCCTAAAGGAGAACATCTCAGAATTGTCTTTGGTGGTGTGACCCATTTTTATAAGTGAAATTGAACTGTGTCTTTAAAATTGAAATTCTGCTGAAGAAAGTTGCATTGATTAAAATAGGGGTAAGGGACCAGCACCTTATCCTTCTGTTCCTTTTACTTGGCTTGATGGTTCCCCAGGTAACACCATGCAACTCTAGGGCTCTTTGAAAAATGCTTTCTAAGCCACTTTCCCAGGCAAGGTGAAGGGGTGAAACTGGACTCTAAAATCAAGTTGCCTGATTCATTCTTTTGTATCTGCCACTTGCCAGCTGTTGTGACCTTGGGCATGTTTCTTAATCTAAGTCTCCTTTCCTCATCTGTAAAATGGGCACAGTAAGATTATACTCAAATTTGTTATGTGGATTAAATTAGTTAATCCATGTAGAGTGTTCAAAACAATGACCAGCACATATACTGAAAGTTAGCAGTTATTAAATGTGAATTCTTGAGCCTACATAAGTCTCGAGCATCCAAAGAAATTCACTCTAGCGGTGAGAAGTGAAGCCATGACAGGTGTTGGGAGAGAGGTTTTCAGGTGCAGAGAGGGCCTGCCTTCAAACCCTCAGGGTTGCCTGCAGGTCAGACCAGCCCTGGTCTTGTGGGTATTGACCGTGTTTGCAGGTGAGTCATGGTGGAGACCTGCCTCTTTCCCCCGACTCTGCTTGCATAGAAGTTGAGCAGGATTAGTCAGGGTGTTGAGTTGTGTCATTCTCCTGCCTCCACCTGGGGCGGGAGGGTTGACGGGCTCTCAGCTCGGGCTGTGCTGCCAGAGGTGGTGAGAGGAGGGAGGGGTGGCCCAGCTGGGAGACCTGCATGAGTAGAGCAACCGTGACTGATGTGAGGTTAGATCTGAGAACCTCCCTAAGGAGGGGACCCTGGCTCCTTGTCTCTCAACCCCCGGCCCCCCACTTCCTCTGTAGGAGGAACTGAACAATTATAATAAGGTATCACCATTGTTAGGGCCTCCCCTTCCTCACTCTTGGAGCTCCAGGGCAGGTCCTTGTATCCCCATCCTAAGATGGGGTGCCTGAGGCCCAGAGAGGTGAAGCTGCTTGAGTGGCTGGCTCAGGGTCAGAGCCCATGGTCTCCTGACTGTGCCGAGGCCTCACAGATCTGCCTCAGGGGGCCAGAGGGCTGGAGGCAGGCACAACCTGGGAGTGTCCCAGTTGCTCTGTTTCCAGTGGAAGGGCCTCCTGCGTCTGTCTCCACTGGACCGGGAGCTCCTCTGGTCCCATGCTCAGTGAGCACTTAGGAGCAGTTCGCTGAACCAAGGACACAGTGTTGGGACGTATTCCTTAAACGTGATGGAACTGCTTAATGGACATGCAGCCTGGGTCGTGACTGAGCTGCACAACCGAGAGAGCTGTGTGTCCTGCCACGGTGTGTGAATGGTTGAATGTCCGTCAGGGTAGACAATGAGGGTGAGTGCTGCTGACTGAGACGTCTTACCATGGGACCTGCCGCCGCGACACCCGAGTCAGCCGCGCCAGCCCTGGAAGGTCTTACCCTCCCTTGCTGCTGTAGGCTGTCAGCTTTGATTGTTTTTGGTCCCTCTGTCCCAGGGAAGAAATCCTGACTTAGAAAAAATCTGGCCTTCCAGAATGTTCTTCACTGCATCTGCACAGCAGATTACTGTCTGTATCCTCCTCTGGGCAGTGTTCTTGGTGTCGGCCTAGTATTCTGAGTATGGTGGGCTGGGGCCCGTGCCCTCTAAAAAGGGTCAGAGGGTCAGTGGCCACAGTTTTTTTCCACATGTCTTTTCTGCAGTTTGCTGTGGGAGCTACCAGGGCAATGGCCCTTTGCAGTGAGAAAGAAAGCCACTTAAGCATCTCTGGGCCTGGGCCTCTTGTAGACTTATTTTACATGTGTATACTGGGGTCATGGGTCAAGGCTGGGCACTCTGGGCAGGTCAGAGGCCTTCTCGAGCAACCCTTCTGTTTAACTGGTAGAGCATCTTGGAGGGAGGAGGAGAGCATGGGCTGACTTCACTTGATGGGTGAAGCTGGCTAGGCACCTGAAGGCTTTTTAGAATTACAGTGTCAGGATGGCAAGAGCATGAGGTATTCATTCACTGGGTGCCGCTCTGTGCCAGCCACTGTGCTAGACACAGGGACTCTGGGGCCTGAGCAGCCGTGTCTGTGACCAAGTGTGAGCTGCCTCCTGCTGGCAGTGTTCCCCTCGGGACAGGGCCCCGCCCGGTGCCAGCCCCTCCTTCTGACAGGCTGTAGAGCAGGGCCCCTGGAGCCAGCCCCCAAGGTCATGAAGACAGGCGGGACTGGTTGGCACATGGCAGAGTTCTAGGTGTCAGCGCATCCAAATCAGATTTGAGTTTATCTTGAGAAAATTTCAAAATTGAATGCAATTTCAAAATACTTCTTTCATAGGTGTTTCAAAATTAGAAGACCCGAAACCCTATACTGTCAACCTGTATGGCCCGGGCTAGGCTCCTCAGCCCTGCCCGCTCCCCAGCCTCTTGCTACAGCTCCGTGGGATGGGGCTTCAGGGATGGAGTCTTGCCTGATCCTGGTGAAGGATCACTGGCTGCATGGAACAGTGTGCCATGAGAAAGAGCCCAGGGCATAGTGGTGCAGTGCTCTTTGGTGGGGGACACTGGCCTTGGACTTCAGTTCCCACCTGGCTGACTACTCCTGGAGAAAGCCCTTCTCCTGCAGGTGTCAGTCTCTGAGCAGTTGTGGTGATGGTGACTGACGCCGAGATCTCCACGGGGCTCTGGGTGCAGGCTGCGTGTCCTCACGTGGCGCTGCGCACTGTGTTCCAGTTCACTAAGCCATCGCTCTTTCCAGGCAGCACCTGGCGAAACCGGTACAAGCTCCGTCCTCTGGTGAGCCTGCCTGCCTTGTCCCCTCCAGCACACTGCTCTCCCGTCCCCAGGTCCCCGCTGACCCATTCTCGGGGATATACCCTACCGTGCTGCAATCTGTGTGTGTGTGTTTCCCCCTCAAGACTGGGAGCTCATTATGAATGGACCTCAACTCCCTTTCCTTCTTGTATCTTTCCCATGGCCTTGACCGTGGTATGTGGGTTGTTCGGAGAATACAAACAGGACACATAACTCATCACGATCACAGTGGCCTATGGAGTGGAATTTCCCATGTATCATATATTTTCCTGGTGTTATAATAGCTTTCCTCTGGACCCTGCATAAAGTGCATTTCAGGAATCAGTGTCATGCTCTGGCAATTGGTTGGTTTTTTCCACCCATGGATGGTCATGGGGCAGCTGTCCTCTATCCTGAGGTCCACGGGGACCAGTGAAGGGCAGGAAGTGGATGGAGGCCCCGGGGAGCCCACTGCCTGGTTTCCCGTTGTGCCCCTTGTTCCTCAGTCTTTACCAGAGACAGGTTGGGGTGGTCTGAAAGGGAAGGAAGTAGCTAGGCCAGTGCTATGGTTTCAGCCTCCTGGCTGGGCCCACGAATGCAAGGATTATGGAGACGCGGCCCCTTTCTTCCCCTGCTGGAAACGGGTCCCAGAGAGCTACCACTGGCCTCCCTCTGTTGGGAGGGCAGGAGGAAGCATGCACCGCAGATTCTGTGAAGTCTGCAGGTTTCACTCAGTTGGGATTTGTCATCTGGCAACCAGTCAAGTATCTGCCATACCTGTCCGTGTCAGCTGCAGCCTCCACGGCCAATCCGCATGATGAAGTATCCAGTCAAGTTTTGGCAATTCCGAAGGTGTGGCAATCTCGGTTCTTGCAAGGGGCCAGTGGGGAGCATTGCAACAGAGGCCCTTGTGCCGGGCCTGCAGGCTGCCCCAGGAGGGCGGCGGAGGGCACCCTTGACAGCTGACATCTGTGTCAACAGCGCCCAGTGACACACCGGGGGAGGACGAGCCTGCGCTTGGCAGGCCAACAATAGGCTGATTGACGAAATGAACTTTTCCCTCAAAGGCCCCACCACTGCCAGGGGTGCCTGGGCTGAGAGCAGTCTGCCTGCTGCCCCTGGGGGGCTCCCCTGGCAGGCTCAGAGCAGGGGGGCTGGAGTGGGTATTGGTCCCTGCTGTGGTCACGACATGTGCATGAGCCTCTGGGAGCCAGCCATGGGGTGAGGGCAGGCTGGCGGCTTCTGGCATGCAGGAACAAAGGCCTGGTGGCCTGGGAGTGACGAATGCTGTATGGGTGGGAGTGGCTGGGCACTGGGTTTGTGATGTATCCACCATGCCTCCCACCTGGCGTGGGGAGGGGGGAGCTTCTTGAGCTGCTGGGAGCCATGTTTGTCCTCCCACAATAGGTGGCTCATTCTGGAGTGGGGGGGTGTTGCAAGTGTTCCCCTGAAAGCTTAGCCACACTGCACTTCTAAGCTCAGTTCAGCATTGTGGTTGAAAATCTTGGCTCTTTTTCTTCCCCGTGCCCCATCTCCTTTTCCTACACACACACACACACACACACACACTCACACACACTAGTATACACAGTTACACACACTCACAGACACAGACAATCACACAATACACGCATGCAATCACACAGTCACACACACAGGCACACACATTCACCCACACACTCACTCTCATACCCACTCACACACACACACGCTGCCTTGCCTGCTGAGGCTGCAGGACTCCTGCCAGCTGGGAGGTCAGATGGCCCAAGGCCATGGTGCTGGGAGACTCTTCATATAGATGTGGGTGTTGGAGCCTAGGTAGCTCAGGTGATGAGACCCCAGTTGACTTTGCCAAGTCCACCTACTGTTTTCCCCTTTTTTCTATATCTTCAGACTTAAGTTACTCAACAGTCCCCACAAGACGGGCCACTGCCCCTCATGGGGTCCCAGTGTCACTGTGCTCTTCCTGAGGGCGTTTGTGCCTGCTGGGTGTGGATCTCAGGATTGTTGTGTTTACCCACACAGCCAAGGGAGAAAGGTCCTTTCAGAGCTGAGGAGGAGAATAGACGGATCTTCCAAGGCCCAAGTTTGTCCATTTCACTTTCTGTTGAAACCTTTCAAAGCCTCCTTCAATGGTAACTTTCCGTCATGATTCTCAGGATAGAGACCCACAAGCGAGTCAGGGCCCCTCCTTCACTCATCCTGGTTCTTTAACATCAACTCTGCTCCGCTGCTTGTTCTCCTCCCATAATATCTAACATTCAGAGGCCTTATGTTCCATAAAGCATGGAGCCCACTGGCTCTTTCACCGGGAATGCCTCTTCTCTCCGATCCTCTCTCTCCTGCCCTTTCTACCTAGTTAACTCCATGGAATTTTCCAGGCAAGAGTATTGGAGTTGTTGCCATTTCCTTCTCCAGAGGATCTTCCCGGCTGGGGGATCGAACCCAGGTCTCCTGCATTGCGGGCAGATGCTTTACCCTCTGAGCCACCACAGAAGCCCTTTCACCTAGTTAACTCCTGTCAATCCTTCAGTTTTTTGAGCATTTTTCCTTGTAAATATTTTCCATCTTGTTTTTGTTATATTTTTAATACATTGTAATCATAATTGTTTAATAGATTGTGAGAGAATTCTACTACATGGAGTGTCTTTTCCGACTCTGTTTCAGTTGTCTGGTTCATGGTGTCTTATTTCCTTATGTGGCTGAGAATTTTTGACCATGTGCTGATCATTTATATTGAAAAAAATATTTTAGGGTCAATTCTTTCAGGGAAGCTTTTCATTTATTTCTGCTGGGGTTTGAGGGTACTACCAGTTAATTCAAACTTGAGATTCCTTGAACTCTCAGGTTATTTGAAACATAAGCTTAAGGACCCCAAGAGGGCTGGTTTATTTCCATTTCATCCTCTGATTGAAGCTCTTTAGAGATTCAGCTTACTGTACGTGGGGAGTTAAATACCCTCCGCCTCCACCATGGGTGAGCACTAGACTTTGACTTTTGTCCCTCTTCCTAGGATGCCACCACAGTTATAGTTCAACTTTGCTTCTTCTAGATCAGAAAATGATCTCTGGGCAAAAGTAGCTTTGAATATTTGGCTTGTCTTTCTATGTATCCTTTCCTTTTTTGTAGATTTTGGCCTGGTAGTTCTTCACTGTCCTTTTGAGAAGATTAAAAATGTTTTATTCAGGGTTTTTATTTTGCTTTATTAATTTTACGTTGTCAATTAATGAGGTGTAATTGGTGTACAGTATTATATTCGTTTTAGACATGCAACATAATGATTTGATATTTGTATATATTGCAAAATGAACACTATAGTAAGTCCAGTTAACATCCATCACCATGGCTAGTTACCAAACTTTTTTCTTGCAATGAGGCCTTTTAAGATCTGCCCTCTTAGCAACTTTCAAATATGCAGTGTAGTATTATTATAGTCCCCAGTTCACATCCCCATGTCGTGTCATTAGGGTTTTTAAGATGTTCTCTGTGAAGAGTTGGTTAAAATTCAGTAGCTCTGCTTAGGAGAATGGAAGTTTCTTGGTATACTGTAATTTCTCCAATGCAGCCTTCTCTGACTTCTCCATCCCCCGTGCTGTACCTTCTACTAGTACCCCTCTCCTTTCTAATTCTCAAAATGGTTGTACATAGGAGCTCATTGTGTGGTTATTTGACTAACATATCTCTCACCTCCAGACTGTAAATCCATTCAGACAGGAGCAGGATACAGTTACCACTGTATCCCAACTACCTAGAACAGTGCCTGAAATGTCACATGTTCTTAAGGACTATTTATAGTTGTAATTACTTACGACTTACACTTTCTTCACTTGGTCCATCATATTTGTTTTTATGCCAGTTTTTGCTGTTGCTTTGAATATGCAACTCTGTTATCTCTTACTTTATATTTTGGATCCCTCAAAGACCAGTTTGACCCTGGCATGCATGTAATGATTAAAAACTTAACTTTAAATTTAGAGAATCCTGGGTTTTATCCATGTTCCTTCCTAGCTGTATGGTCTTATGTGAGTTGTTAATTTCTCTGAGCTTCAGTTTCTTCATTTGTAAATTGAGAAGAACATTTGCGTTTATTTTAGGTTGCCTTGATGACTGAGTGAAATGATACTTAGCATAACGGTTGGCTGTGTACCAACCTCTTTCTAGTGTACCTTCCTACATGCAAGTGTTAATAAAGCAAAAACTATATGGCTCAGATTCTCTTCCGGCTGAAGTCTGGGTGTAAGTAGGTGCGTTTGAACAAGATTTCGAAGGCAGAGATGAAGTGGAGGTTAGCTTCTTGCTGCCTTGGCAACAAGCCTGGCAACAGCAAGCACGGACATGATGCTGTTGACTCTCCTATGTCAGAATTCTAGTGCCTGGTCACCAGTTTTTTGGGGTGTGAAGAGGCACTTGTGAAAATGACTTCACTTTGCATCCTTGGATTGCAGCTGTGGAAGTGTGTTTTTGAAGTCAGCAGTTGCAGTGGCAGCTTCTTGATACCCTATTAAATCAAGTATGAATGAAGCTCTGGGTATAATCCATCCTGAGGCATAGTTCATTTCACATATGACCCTGTGAAGTTCAGTAAACAAGTTTTCTGCTCCAAAACACGATGGTGAAACAGGCACAAGATTATAGAAAGTTCTGTTAAGCAAGGGAGAAAATATAAAGAAAAAAAGGTCATTGGTCCCAAGCAATTTCGAAATCCAGCAGGCAAACTCCATTTGATTTCGAGGCCACTTCTGGGATTCTTGGCTCCAACCTCTGGGCTCAAGTCTCGATCCTGAGTCATCCTTCCTTTTTCATTATAGGTATCATGTATTTGCATTTAAGGAGTTTGATCAACCTGCTTCTTGCATGGACGGTTTTGGAGTTCATACAGCCTTCTTTCATTTAGTCACCTCTCTTTCCACTTCATTGCAAACTGGCAGTATTTCTTCTGGTGTAACATTCTCAAGAACTTTGTAGGTCTCCTCCTCCCCAGGTCTTTGCTGGGCAATCTCATCTCTGTTTTGGCTTCCATTGAGATGGCTGAGGGGGACCTATGAGTCACACACTTAATCTTTTCAAAGAGCCTTTTGTGTGACTGAATACTGTGACCTTTTGATCTTTCTGAGGTACTAGTAAAAGATTGTCCAGCCACACCCTCAGTTTTTACCCTAGAACCTGTTTTCCTGACAGTGAATCTCTTAATTTTAGTGTCTTGCAATCCAGATCAGCTGAGAATTTCCCAAATCTCCAAGTTCTGGTTCCTTTTCACCAGTTCTTTAGTTTATCTTTATCCTTTTGCACTTTACCACAAACAGCAATCAAGAATAAACCTGGCCACGCCTTTGCCACTTTTCTTGGAATTCTCCTCAGCTAAACATCCAAATTCATCACTTGCAAGTTCTGCTTGTCACATAACTGCAGGGCACGATTCCACTAAGTTTCCTGTTACTCTATAATAAGGATCTTTTTTCTTCCAGTTTCCACTAACATTTCCTCATTTCCTTCTGGGCCTTCATTGGCAGCACCTTTAACATCCATATTTCTACTAATAGTCTGTTCACAACAATTTAAGTATTCTCTAAGGAGATTGAGGTTATTCCCTACCATGTTCCTCTTCCCTTCTGAGTCCTTACTAGTAGAGCTGTTAATGTCCATATTTCCACTAATAGTCTGTACAAGGCAAACTAGGCTTTCTGTCATGCTCCTCAAAATTCTTCCAGTCTCTGCAACTGGAATTGCAAAGTCACTTCCACTCTTTTAAGTATTTGTTAGAGACAACCCCCTCTCCACTTCTGGTACCAAAATACGTTTGTTTCTCATGGATGCTGTAACAAATGACTGCAATACCAACTAATTATAGTTCTGGAGGTCAGAAGTCTGGAATGGATCCCACTGCACTCAGATCAAGGTTGTCATCAGGGCTTCATTCCTTGCTGGAGGCTCTAGGGAAGAATCCATTTTCGTACCTTTTCCAGCTTCCAGAAGCTGCCCCCATTCCTTGGCTCATGGACACTTCCATCTTCGAAGCCAGCAAAAGCTGGTCATGACTTTTTCACACCACATTGTTCTGACACTGCCTTTTCTGCCTCCATCTGCTGCATTTAAGGACTCTTGTGATTGTATTGGGCCCATCCAAATAATGCAGGATAATTTCCCTGTCTTAAAGGCAGACCATTTGCAACCATAGTTTCATCTACTACCTTAATTCCCCTTTGCCATGAAACGTGAAACATTCACCAGGTCCAAGATTTATGACATGGATACCCTTGGGAAGCCATTACCCTGGCAGCCACGCTTCCCTTCACATTGGCAGACAGGCTGAGTGGGGTTGGGAAGACTTTGCTGGAGGCCCATTGACAGCTAATTCTTCTAGTCCTTTCAGTGGTTTCGTTAGCATCCAGTTTCCTAGCTGAGTAACCTCCTCGTCCTCTGAGGGCTCCCATGCCCGGTGACAGCATCGCAGCTGTGAAGTGGCAGTGGAGGACAAAGAGGATGGTGACCCGTTTCCTAGCCCTGAGGGAGGCGCGCTAGGGACTGAGCAGCTGCCGCCCAAGAGGGCTTCAGGGAGTCAGCATGAGCGGTGATGGTTCACAAGGGTGACTGGGCTTTATGGAAAGGGTGAGAGGCGCCAAACACCTCCTGCCTGCTAGGCACTGTGCTGGGCTTTATTTCCACAGCAGTTATGTTTAAGTTCATGAGCTTCCCAGGTGGCCCAAGAATCCTCCTGCCAATGCAGAAGAAGCAAGAGATGTAGATTTGATCCCTGGGTTGGGAAGAGCCCCTGGAGTAGGAAATGGCAACCCTCTCTAGTATTCTTGCCTGGACAATTGCATGGACAGAGGAGCCTGGCTGGCTACTCATCCACGGGGTCGCCAAAGAGTCGGACACGACTGAGCATGCACGCGTGGGCTCTGGGAGCAAGGGCTTCAGGAGTTGTGCACATGGGCTCAGTGGCTGTGGTGCACAGGCTTTAGCTGCTGCACAGCATGGGGAATCTTCCCGGACCAGGGATTGAACCCATGTCCTCAACACTGGCAGGCAGATTCTTAACCACTGGACCACCAGGGAAGCCCAAAAGAACTAAATTTTGATTTTATTTTATTTTAATTAATGTTCATTTGCATAGATACATGTGAATGGCAGCTACTATATCAGACCACACAGCTCTTGATAGGTTAAGTTGTCTGAGGTTTTACTGTGGCAGAATTAGGACAGTCATGAAGGAAGGGTTTGGAGTTGGGCAGCCCTGTCTCATCACACTTTCTACAGCTTGCCTTTGTGTGGCTGCTTCTCCCAGACCCTAGCTGCAGCCTTGAATTATTCAGCTCCCTCTGCTGTCTGGGCATTGGCTGGTACCAACCCTGTAAGCCTTGTCTGTCACTCCTCCACAGCTGGTCCCTGGAGGTGGGGTCTTATATAGTCATTTCATGCTTTAAGGGAGCCAGTAAGAGAGAGGGTGTGTCTGGGGTGGCAGAAGCCACAGTCAGCCAGGCTGGTACACTGTTGGATAGAGCCTCCAGATGCTGGCACCTGAGATGCCATGGTAGCATCATCACCCCACGTGGGCTTGGCTCGGTCCTGGAGGCTGCTTCCCCAGGTGCCTCCACATGTCACTTGTCAGTTCAGAGCTGCTGGTGTTTGCCCTCTTGGGGTCTCCTTTTCTGCTGGGCATGCCTAGTCTCCTTTCTTGGCACAAGTGAGAGCAGGTGGTATTGCAGGGGTGGAACGCTGTGCAGTGGGGACTCATGGCTCCGGGGACATCAGGGTCTCCTGTAGGCTGCTCCTCTCTGAGTCCTCGCCTGTGGCCCCATGGGGAGCTTGGCAGAGCTATGGAGCTGTGTATGGTGGGACTGGCCTGGGGTTGGTGAAGGTGGGATCCTGGCAGAGGCCGGCTATAAATGTTTGCCCAGGCAGAGGTTTCAAGCATCTGGTTTAGGGGATGTGCCTGAACTAATCCTATTATTAGCTGGATTATCTCTTCAAACTGAGAAGCAGCCTCTGTGGGTCCCCAGTGAGGTGCTCAGTTGGAAGTCAGGGTGACTGGCCCCACCTGGGTGTGTGCCTGGTGTCACTGAGCCTGCTGCCTGCATGGCAGCCAGGTGGCTTCTACTACTGGTTCCTCCACTCGTTTATGCATCCATCACACGGTTGCTGGGTGCCAGGCCTAGAGCTGGCTGCTGGGGCCCAACAGAGAACCCAGCTAGATGGGGTCTCACAGAGACAGGGTCCAGTGGAAGACTTCAAAACAGGAAAAACCAAGGTAGGTACAGAGATCTGGGGCATTTAGGATGAAAGGCTGAGATGAGGCTGAAGAGGTGGGTAGGGATCAGCACACAAGGAGGGCCTTGGGGGTCTTGGTAGGAAGTCAGCCTCCATTCCAGCTGTGGTAGAGGCTCCTGATAAGTCTTAGGAGGTGAGTGATGGGATCAGATGTGAGAAAGGATGGATTAGAGGACACTGGCTGATGCAGAGTGAGACCACAAGGAGGCTATCTGTTCGTTTGTTCAATCATTTGTTCATTTTTTTAATCCAGGAAGTATCTGGATTCCTATTACCTGCCAGGCCCTGTTCTAGGAACTAGGGATGAATCACTGAACAAAATGGACAAAAAGCTCTGTCTTCAAGGAGTTTATATTCTAGGAGAGGGGAAAAAAAGAGACATAGGGAGGGGGAAAGGAGTGGCAAAGAGGAGGAGAAGGAGGGAACAGTGTACATAACTGCTATAATAAATGTGTGAACAATGGAGCATGTTAGGAGATAAAACATGCTACATAATAAAGAAGAAAAATGGAGAGCAGGACTCGACTCTTGGGGCAGAGTACCTCTCATGAACCGCTAAGATCTGAGCAGAGACTTGAAGGAGATGAAGAAGGTATCCATGTAGATGGGACAAACCCTAAGGCAAGACTGTATCTGATGTGTTTGAGGAACAGCTGGAGGCCAGGGAGCCTGGAGTGGAATGGCCACAGCAGAGAGGAGCCGAGGAGCAGAGAGACGCTGAGAGGTGCATGTGTAGAGCAGTACCCTGCTATCCTTGGACGCCCAAGGAGCTCATGGATAGAGCGCATGGGATCTTTGGGCATGAATGGCCAAAAAAAAAAAAAGGACACCTTTTTTTCCCCTTAACCTTTAACTGAAATTCAGCATACATTTCAATTATGATTGTAGGCAAAAATCCCATCTGTGACTTTCCCAACAATACAAATTACAGATATTTTTATTCTACATGAAAACTATTCAGATAGCTTGAAATATTTCTTCTTACCCCGAGTTTGGTTTTACAGCAGGCACCGACCCTGTGATTTAATGCATACATATCACAGTGTCACAAATTTTAAAAATTAACTCTTTCAGCAGAGTCGGTTTCACTTGTAAGGCTCTATAATTTTTATGCACGTACAACCTTTCCCCACAATGAGTTCTCTGGCCTCTCTGGCCTGCTGGAGGTCACGGCACAGAACTTGCAAAGGAGCTCTGGTGTGGAGTCTGACTCCACCTGATGCACTCTCAGTGGAATGAGAAGCCATCGCAGGATGGTGAACACAGAATCCTCCTTTTGCGAGATTCTAGCTGCTCTGTTGTGCCAAGACGGGCAGAATCGGGGTCAGAGTAAAGGTGGTCACAGAGATCCTGGTTGGAGATGGTGAAGGTTCAGGCCAGCATGGAGGTCCAGGGCTGCGGGGGTTAGCCTGGATGCACAGTGAAGGGAAGACCAAGAGGAAGTGCAGCCAGATGGGGTGTGGGGAGCGAGAGAGAGGCTTCAGGGATGCCTGGCTGCTGTGACTTAGCAGCTCAGGATAGATTTCAGGGGAGGTTGACGTTTGCACTGGATTAGAAGGTGGTGCTGGCTGTTTTGCTGAGTCCTGCAGGGCCTGTGTGTTGTCATCTGCGGCCCTGGCAGCCTGCCTGGGACCCGTCATAGGTCCTTGTGATGTATCAGTCCAAAGGTGGGGTGCAGGTGGAGGGAGGCTCTGGGGGGTTGCTCAGGCTTCTGTCTGGGGAGCTAGGAGGGATAGCTTTGATGTGATGATGGTCCTGGCACCCCAGGAGAACAATGGGCAGAAGGCATTTGGTGATATTTAAACTCATAGGCCAGGGAGGCATTAGCCTGTGCTGAGTGGAAAGGAAGCTCGCTTCAGCTCCCTCAGCTCTCTGTTTAGCTCGGGTGACTGATTGATGGCCACGGATTTAATAACGCGGTCAACCAGGGCTACTCCGTGCAGGATGAATTTGGTTGAGATGTAAATATTTTATATCAGAGTATTAACTGCTTATTAAAAGTGTATTGAGATTTATATGTTATGTGGCTATAATTATAGACATCACAGAGAGGTCATTTGCTTGCTGGAAACATCTCTAACAGAGCTGTTAATCCGGAAATGTGCGTCCTGCAGTCAGCTGGCCTTTAGGTAGGCATTTTACTTGTCTTATTAAAGCAGAAATTAAACACAGGTATAAATGCTGCCGCACAGGCGGCTCCTTTTCTGGACCCACCACATGCAGGTCACGTGGCACCACCAAGCCCTGAGTCGACTCTTCTGAGATAAAAGGGAGTTGGGTGCTGCAGGGTCTTCTTGGCTTGTGGTGATGAGGGGTGCCCAGGGGAGAGCTGGTGTTGCTTCTCTCTTCCACCCACGTCCAGAGGTTGATTGTCCAGGTCTGGGTGACGAAGGGGACCTGCCACAGACAGTCATACACCTCTGTTCGTGGTTAGTGCGTACTTGCTGTGTTCACTCCTTGTGGAGGGAGGTACCATACTCTCTGGAGACAGATTGGGGTCTGTTGTGCTTAAGTGATTAATTTTTTTTTTTTGAACTGAACATCTAGAACGTGCTCTGTATGAAAAATATGTGATCAGAGTAAAACTTAGAGCAAGTGACCCATGGGAAAACAAGTATTTTTTGAATGATGAAAGTGTGTTGAGTTTAGGGGGCAGCTGGGAGTCCATCCATCCATCCATCCAATGTACTGGGTGTCAGGTGCTGGGAACACAGCAGAGAGAAAAATACAGCAGAGAGAAAAATAGAAACTCCTGCCTGCATGGAGCTTATATTCCCCTGGGAAAGTCAATTCATTTCAGTTGCTCAGTCATGTCTGACTCTTTGTGATCCCCTAGGCTGCAGCATGCCAGGCTTCCCTGTCCATCACCAACTCCCGGAGCTTGCTCAAACTCACAAGTATATAATGGACCCGACTGGATAAACAATAAGGTCCTATCAAATAGCACAGGCTCCCCAGGTGGCTCAGTGGTAAAGAATCTGCCTGCGAAGCAGGAGATTTGGGTTCGATTCCTGGGTCAGGAAGATCCCCCAGAGAAGGAAATGGCAACCCAGTATTCTTGCCTGGGAAATCTATGGACAGAGGAGCCTGGAGGGCTATAGTCCATGAGGTTGCAAAGAGCTGGACATGATTTAATGACCAAAATACCCACAACAACAGCACAGAGAACTACATTCAATATCCTATGATAAACCATAATGCAAAAGAATGTATAAAAAGGAATGAACATATGTATGTATAACTGAATTATTGTGCTGTATACCAGAAACTAATACAACATTGCAAATCAACTATACTTCAATTAAAAAAAATGATTAGAAAAAGGTTATTTAAATAAGATAAGAAAGCGTAATGGATTCAGAGATCAGGCTGTATACAAGAGTAGTTTTATCCACCAAATTTAAATGATTTCTGTAACCTTTTTTTGTGTACTGTGTTCTTTTTTTTTTTTTTTTAATTGCTTCAGTTGTAGACACATATCTCAGTGTGTCCTCGATGGTCATACCCCGGCTTGCTGGGAAGTGGCCCGCTCCTGGCTTTCTGGGCGTCTCACAGCTCCAGCTCCCTTTCACTGCCCTTCACGAGACTCCTTCTGTCATGTTGCCATGGGTTTCATGCTCCCTGCCTCAGAAGGCGAGAGTGTGAGATGAGCTGTGTTGCGGTCGCTCCAGGCTGTTGGTCATGCCTGCTCTGGGCTGTGATACCCTGTGAAGGTGGGCCACACTTCCAGCGCTCTGCTGTTTGAGTCTTGGCATCTTCTTTCTTGTAGTCTTCTGTCTCCTCCCACTGGCAAGCTGTTCCTCCTCTTACTGTGCTCGATCCTTCTCCCTCCATCTCCAGAGCCTTCTGGCATGCACACAGAAACACTGAAAAACTGGCTCAGGTCTTCCAAGAGGAGGCTCATTAGCGGACTGATAAGGCATCTTCATCATTTTTGTCTTGAGGTTCCAATAATTGTTGTCAACAAAGTCTTAGGCTATGAAGAGAGGCACATCCCTGGGAAGAGCTGAGGGACCTCTACTGCCTAGGGCAGCTGTAAAATGGGCACATTTTCTGAAAGGAAGCTGAGGGAACAGGAGGTTCAGGGAGAGTAGAGGGTTTGCACAGAGCCCTAGTCATTTACCTGGCTCAGGTGGTACTATAGTCGCAGCCCTGTAGAAGGGGCCCATTTCTGCTCTGATGGGGTCCCTGAGTGAATGGTCCTCCAGTTGGGATTTCATTTTCCTGAGGCACCTAAGCTTGCATGGGCCAGTGCAGGAGCCGTTGGCCATGTGGGGCTTTAGAACACTTCATTTGTGACTAATGGGGTTGAAGAGCAGAATTTTCAATATTTAAACATTTTAATTAATTTAATTTTAAAGACAAATACAGCCTGCCAGCAGGGAGGAGAGAAAAAACTGTAAAAAGCAGACCCAAGAACTCAGAAAGTTATTAGAAAACTTTTAAATATGTTTGAAATAACTGGGGTATGTGAATTTACTTTTACAACTGTAAATTTTATGAGACCTAAATACTGATTAAATATTTCTGAGGAAAATCTATCATCTGAATTGACACCTGCTGTAAGTGTAAAATACACACCAGAGTTCAAAGACATAGGATAAAAAAGTTAAATATCCCGTTAATAATTTTTTATATTCAATTGCACATTGAAATGATAATATTTGGGGTATACTGAGTTAAAGAAAATATATTATGAAAATTAATTTCACCTGCTTCTGTTCACCTTAAGAGGGGCTTCTCAAATTAAAAATTGTATTTGAGACTGGTATTATATTTCTGTTGGACAGTACTGCTCTAGACCTTTCTCTGCCCTTGTTTAGATCTGAGGCTGTCACATAATTTGATGGCGTTCAGCCTCCCACTGAATTTGTCCTAAGAACTTTACATGTTTTCAGTCTTCCCAAGAGTCCAATGAGATAGGTACAATGATTTCCCACTTAAAAATATATGGAAACGGAATCTCAGGGTGATGAAGGAACGTGCTTAAGGTCACACAGCTAATATGTCCCATTTTGTGGCAGAGTGTTTTCAGCAACAACATGAGGTGGCAGGGCCAACAACACAATGGTCATCTCCATCTCGCAGGAGAGCAAATTGAGCCTGATGTGGGCGAAATGCCTTCCCTGAGATCACCGTCAGAGCTGGGCCTAGAGCCAAGGGTTCTTTCTGGTTCCAAATTTAGAGTATTTTCCACTAAGAAAGTGGGAAAGACCGGATTGCTCAGGGTAGGAGAGGATGCAGGAGGTGAGCGGGCCACCTGCAGACCCAAGCTTGGCTTTCACAGTACCATCCCTGGTGTTAGAGACCTCTTTCCTGGAGGTCCCTCATGTTCTCTGGTTGCATGAGAACAGACAGCCATTGGGTAGGACTTTGTGCAAGAAAGCAAGTCCTGGCCTTGCCTGGATCTTGTCTCTAGGCTCACTTAGCTTTTGGAATTCTGGGTTCTGTCCTGACATTTCTATTTATTACCTATGTGATCTGGGGCATGTTGCTTCATCCCTCTGAACTTCAGGTTCCTTACCTGTAAAATGGGACTTTACCTTGCAGGGGGAGGATTAGCAGAGAGGTTAGGAAATGTCTGGCACGTGGGTGCAGTGAACACTGGGGCTCAGTCACCCGTGGTTCTCTGGGACCCTCCCTGTCTCTCCATGGGAAAGACGGGAGGCCCAGGAAAAAAGCTGCAGTCTGAGGATCGCAAGCCTGGAAGGTAGGAAACAGGACTGCAGAATTCTCTCCAGCTGCAAATTGCATGTCCAGTCTAGGTGCTTTAGTTTCTCACCATAAAATCCTGTAGCACTGCAGCACTGCCAGTAAGCTTGGAAAGGATTCTTGTTGTTCAGTCACCATGTCGTGCCCGACTCTTTGTGACGCCATGGACTGCAGCACTCCAGGCTCCCCTGTCCTTCACTATCTCCCAGAGTTTGCTCAAACTCATGTCCATTGAATCACTGATGCTATCTAACCATCTCATCCTCTGCCACCCTCTTCTACTTTTGCCTTCAATCTTCCCCAGCATCAGGGTCTTTTCCAATTCACATCAGGTGGCCGAAGTATTGGAGCTTTACCATCAGTCCTTCCAGTGAGTATTCAGGACTGATTTCCTTTAGGATTGACTGGTTTGATCTCCTTGCTGTCCAAGGGATTCTCAAGAGTATTCTCCAGCCCCACAGTTTGAAAGCATCAATTCTTTGATGCTCAGCCTTCTTTATGGTCCAACTCTCATATCCACACACGACTACTGGAAAAATCACAGCTTTGACTATATGGACCTTTGTTGACAAAGTGATTTCTCTGCTTTTCAATATGCTGACTAGGTTGATCATAGTTTTCCTTCCAAGTAACGAGCTTCTTTTAATTTCATGGGTATAGTCACAACCGGCAGTGATTTTGGAGCCCCAGAAATATCCGTCACTGCTTCCACATTTTCCCCATCTATTTGCCATGAAGTGATGAGTCTGAATGTCACGATCTTACTTTTTTGAATGCTAAATTTGAAACCAGTAGTGGAAGGGATTGCTGTACTTAGTCACTCAGTCGTGACTCTTTGTGACCAACTCTTTGTGACCCTGTGGACTTTAGCCTGCCAGGCTCCTCTGTCCATAGGGATTCTCCAGGCAAGAATACCAGAGTAGGTTTCCATGCCCTCCTCTAGGGGATCTTCCCAACCCAGGGATTGAACCCAGGTCTCCCGCATTGCAGGCGGATTCTTTACCATCTGAGCCACCAGGGAAGTGATGCTATCTAACACTAGTGGTAAAGAACCCTCCTGCTAATGCAGGAGACTTAAGAGACGTGGGTTCAATCCCTGGGTTGGGAAGCTCTCCTGGAGAAGGAAATGGCAACCCACTCCAGTATTCTTTGCCTTGAGAATTCCATGGACAGAGGATACTGATGGGCTATAGTCCATGGGCTCCCAAAGAGTTGGATTCAACGGAGGCGAGTTAGTACGCATGCATGCAGACCCCCAAGGGAAAAATGTGGTGTGGTGTCATGCAAAATTAGTTTTTCAAGGGCTTGGCTTGCTGGACCAGATAATTTTCTTGAAAGTATTGGTCAAGCAGGGGCCATAGGGTGGATTGCTTCCCTCTGCTCCCCCACCTCGCCCCTGCCAAGGCAACCTTGTTTCCTAGAAGAGATGACAAATTCTGGATCGTATAACGCTTTCTGTCCAGGAAGCATCTTTGGAGAGCTCCATGACTATAGCCAACTTGCCTTCGAGGTAGAGGACCTGGCCAGCCCTGCCAGAGGAGGCCCCAGGGCCAGCTCCTGGGGCCAGAGGAGCCCAAGCCTGCCTCCTAGAACTCACAGCCAGTCTTGCAGGGAGAGGTGAGGATGCTGACCCTTGCCTGTTGCCAGCTGGTGCAAAGCACACAGCCCAGGCCTCTCTCCGCCTGCCTTTCTCCATGGTCGCTGGGCGTCTGAAGACCCTTCCTGGCAGAAGCCGGCCGTCTGCTTGGACGGAAGGTGTACCTAGCCCCGTTGGTGTCCCCCCCCCCCTCTAGACTACGGCTGCTGCTTCTGTGTCAAGTTCAGGCCCGTCTTGAGAGGGAATCTGTACCCAGCAACCAAGCAGAAAGGCCCCTTCTCCTTCTGTCCCAGGGCCCAGTTGAGGAGGAGGGTGGGCAGACTGAGGGCTGAAGGTGCTGGGACCCTGGCACCTTTAAGAAGCTGTCCTCCCTGGCTGGCCTGGAGCTTGGTGTGCCCAGGGACTCTGCTGATGGTCACTGGGTGATAAGTGGTAAAGCCTGGCTCCTTTCGCCTTTGAACTGAGTGCTGCCTTTCTTCCGCCTGGGAGCCGTTTTGAACTGCCAGTTCCTGGGGATTAGATGCATGTTTAGGCTGGATGAACTCATGAATGAAAATATTTTGCTTCGTGGTTTCGACAACAGAGACCTGCACGGTGGGCCCCTCTTTTCTCTCTCCGTCGCCTAGCACCACCCACACAGGCCCACCCTAATAGAGGGGGCGCAGGCTCTTCCCGCAGCACCCGAGCTGCTCTGTGATAGTTTGGACAGGACCAGTGTGCTGTGATGCAACCGGACCATGGGCAGCTGTGGGCCAGGTGAGCACTTTCTCGATCATTTTCCCCTTGATCCGCGATAGCAAGGTCGCCGAGAGGCAGCCCAGGGCACTTCCATTTATGAGCAAGGGCAAGATGAGGAGGGAGGAACTGGCCCTGGGTTCGTGTGCTTCACATTGCTTTGATTCCACTGCCATGGGCACCTTGAGCTTTGCGGGCTGTGGGTCATGTGGTTGGCGATCTGAGTCCTGCCATCTTGGAGGTGTGGGGGTCATGGAAGAGACAGGGGTATCAAAGTTCAAATCTCTGGTCAGACTCTTCTTAGTTGTGTGACCCTGAGAAAGTCATGCCGTTGCCTCACATCCCCAGTTTATGGGTGAAGACACTGGGATTCCCACATCTCCCTGCTGATCTGCTCTGAGGGTTGTTAGTGCGTGAGGTGCCAACCATTGTGCCTGGCATGGAGTTAGCATTGCATCACTGTCCATTGCCTCCCTGTTGCTGGGCTTGGCTGGGCCAGCAGCCTGAGCCTACACCCACTCCAAGTCTCCTGTGCCCTACTTTCAGAGAATGAGGAAGACCCAAGGGAGGTGCTTACAGGGCCCCAGTGTGACGGATGAAGTCATCAGCTCCTAAGTGAATTAATGCTGCAATTATAGATTGATGCTGTTGCTGGCTGGGTTACACCCTTGGCTGGTTCCACCATATATATCATCTTTATTGTCACATGACTCTGGGGGATACTGAGACCAGCACCCACCATCCAGAGGGCAGGTGTCTGTCATCCCCTCTTGCACAAAGTTGCTGGGCGCTTCCTGTAAGGGGCATAGGCTGGTGGCTACTAGATATCTGTACTGCGCTGTAATGCTTTCCGTTGTTTAGTCGGTAAGTCATGTCTGACTGTGACCCCATGGACTATAGCCCGCCAAACTCCTCTGTCCATGGGATTTTCCAGGCGAGAATACTGGAGTAGGTTGTCATTTTCTACTCCAGGATGTCTTTGCAACCCAGCAATCGAACCCATGTCTCCCGCATCTCTTGCATTGGCAGGTAGATTCTTTACTGCTGGGCCACCAAGGAAGCCCAACAACAATTGGGGTATAATGTTTTCTGTTACTTAGTGAACAGATTCAGTTGAGGATCGAAACAAGCCTTGGGCTGGTCATGGATGACCTGGCTTGTCTGGGTGGGAGGCAAGCCTGGTGCCATCTCGTGTGTGTATGTGTTGTGGGGCAGAAAATATTATTGGGCTTGTCCCATCTTAACTCCTGATCAGCAGCTCTATCACTGAGTAATGGATAGTGTTATTCTACCTAAGTACTATAGGCTACATTTAGAGAAACTAGAGTTAACATTTTGGAGTCTTCTCGTCTTTTCTTTTTTTCCCTCTGTATACGTTTTTCTCCACTTATTAAACAGTATGGCCCGTTTTTGTAACTTGTATTCACTTACCAATCTACCATGGTATGTATTGCTGTGTGTATACTTCAGTATATCATGATAGCCTTTTACATTCTACACCATCGTTTGTGAGGAGGGCCTGTGGCACAAATGTGCTCCAGTTTTCAAACCCACTGCCTCATATGTGGCTGTATAGGCGTCAGCCATCACTAACCACACTGTGATAAAGCTCCTTATATTAATATGAGCTTCCCTCAGACAGCTGTTTCCCTAAGAATAAATGCTTAGAAATTTAATTTCTCAAAAAGATATCTGAGGTATCTGTTTTTCAGGCTTTTGCTACCTTTCGCTAAGTGGCCTTCCAAAAAGTTAGGACTAATTTACCTTCCTCCCAGTAGCGAGAGTGTTTGCTTCCCTTTATTCTCTCCGATACCAGGTATCAAATATTTAAATCTCTCTTCTGCCCTACTAGAGGAAAATAAACGAATATCTTATTCTTTTAACTTGCACATGCAGCGTGCGGAGGCCTGTGCTGAGTCTTTAGTGAGGACCTGCTGTGTGCAGTACTGTGTGTGCGAGGCCCAGGCAGGCCCGGGGAAGCAGGAGATGGTGGGCCTTGTGCCGCGGGGGCTGACGGTCATGTCCAGAGGTCACGAAATGGTGTCTATGAGGTTGTTCCTTCAGCTGGTGTTTATCAAGCGCAGACTGTGGGCAGAAGCACCGAGAGCTGTGGGAACACGGAGGAGGGCAGCATTAGAGAAGGAGATTGCATCCAGGCTGAGGCCTGAAGGAGAAGCCGGGATTCGGCAAGGGAGGAGGGGAGAGAGGCTGTGAGCGCCTGCAGTGTGGACGGGAGTGTGGGCAGATGTCAGATGGGGGCTGATGGGTGGCCTCCAGCAGAGCTGGAGTGCTTCTCAGGGAGGCCAGGCCTGTGGAAGGTGCTCAGGTGTGGGGCTCCCCTGCATAGCGGTGTGGAAGATGGGGTGAGGGGCACCGCATGGCCCGCCTCCCTACTCTAAGAGATACCTTCTGGATCTGCTCCAGGATGAGTCTCTTGAAAGGCTGAAAAGAACATTTCTCTGGATTCAGAAGCTGTGCTCTCCACTGTCCCTTCCTGGGCAGGGGCCCGAGCGTTCTGGGTGAGAGGGAGTCAGAGGTGCCCTTGACATGCAGAGCTCAGCTCGAGGAGGAGGCAGGCCTCTGCCCAGCTCTGCTCATCTCACCTTCACCAGCCTGCTTCCTGAAGGCCAGCTTCCTTCATGTCTCTCCCTGCTGCCTCTGGAAGAGTGGCCTGACTTCTCACCAGGGCACTTGGGCCCTTTGAGGTGGGCCTGCGCTTAGGTTGCTGGCTGTGCGCTGGGCATCTCAGCCTGCTTATTTCTTTCATGGCTGGGTCCATGGTACTACCTTCTCTCCAGTGGAAACCTGTGCGTTCTCACTTCACGTCTTTGCTTCCTTTGACAGATCCCCATCTTAAGACTTGCTCATCATTCCAGGCGGACAGAGATCACCTCCTCCCAGAAGCCCACCTAGCTCTCTAGCCCTCTTGGGCAGAGCACAGCTCTCCTTGCTTAGGGAAGGGGGGCTGCTCAGAGAGGGTGGGTCCATAAGGCAACATTTCTCTAAGAACCAGAGCAGGAGTTACTCAGTAGGCACCTCCCTCCTTCTGCTGTCCTGAGTAAAGGGCTAATGAGAGAAGAGCAGAGGCTGTGTGACATGGATTGGAGGTCAGGTTCAGGAAATAGCAGATCTGGAGGGGGACCTGGCTCACACTCTCAGTTGCTGTGTAACATCAGGCAAGTTACTTAACCTGTCTGAACCTTGGTTTCTTCATCTGCTTGATGGAGAATGTGCCTCAGGGATGTTGTGAGCATTAACAAGATAATGAGTGTGTAACCCTCATAGCCCCAGGGCCCCACGTGGCCAGGCCTCTGCACAATCTGGCACCCAGAAGTAATTAGAAAGCTGTCTCTTTATTGTCTTTTGAAGGAAGTTGAACAGAGGGAGTCCCTATCCTGTGCCCCAGAGGCACACTTGAGCCCATGTGCCCAGCAGCAGTTTCTTCCCCAACCAGCTTTCCTTTCCTCTGTGCTCCCACACCCCAACTCTTGGTGATGTAGATGGGCCCACCCTCCAATGAAGCCTTTCTCCAGTTTCGTCCTTCCTCTGCCTTGCCCACCATCTCCTGACCCTACATCACACAAGAGGCAGGGGCAGCTGGCAGACACAGGAGTCCCTTAGAATGGGTACAGGGAGGAAGAGATACATGTGGATGGATGAGCTGTCTTAGATGCACAAGCTCCTGGTCTACTGTTAATGCTCCATTGGTATGAGGCTGACACAATTCAGGAAGTGTTGATGGAGGACCTATTATACACCTGGCACCAAGTTAGAGTTCATCCATCAAAAAACTCTGCAAAGCCAGCAGTGCGCACACCATGTGACAGGTGAGAGAACTGCAGCTCAGAGTGCCCGCATCACTGTGAGTTGCACAATCTGTCACCCCCACCAGTGGTTAAGTGTTAGTGGGGTGCCAGGCTGTGTGGGGGCTCTGCAGGGTGAGGGAGCCCCTCAGAGCCCTACCCTTACTCCCAGGTCTGGCAGGGGGACCATTTGGATGAGCAGAGAACAGGCTAGAGGCAGGTGATGGACAGAGCCTAGATGTGCAGGATTAAATATTTACATTAGGTAAAGATGAGAGTTAAGTGCTTCAGAGGCAGGCAAGGGACAGTGGAGGGAATTGCTGCTGGGGCAGCCCCAAAGAGCTCCTGGAGAGCTGCAGGAGAGGGGACCATCTCTGCGGGCTCAGCAGAACCTTGAGAGGCTGGGGCCAGAGCAGGAGTCGGGGGCTGCATCTCCTGCGAGATGTGTGAGATTGTGTGGTGGCCCAGGAATGTGGGAGCCACATATTTTTGTGTAATTAGGTCGGCTCCTCTGCAGCGACTGCAATTAGCTGCAGGCAGGAGACAGGACTTCCTGCAGCCAAGGTCACTTCTGCACCTGGGGCGGCTTACCTGGGCTCCTGCTGTCTGGGCTCGGGCCCCGTGGAGTTTCCGGCAGGGGCAGCTGAGAGGCAGGTGGGGCTACTGGGACTCCAGGGTCACAGCTCCCACCTCACAGCAGGAGGAGAGAATTGTCCCGGCCCTCATCCTGCCACTCAGCCCTTTTTATATCTTCTCTGATGCTCGGCTGAAGAGGAGCCTGTTGTTCCCTCTCCTTACCTCTTAGGGGGCTGTTTCTGAGCCTTTCTTACTGTTGCTGCCTGTGAGAAGCACTCTCAGCACCCTGGAGGTAATCAGCACCCCTGACTAGTCACTGAATGCCTTGTATGCCTCCTTCCATGGGGAGCTCAGTGGCAAGAATATTCTGAGACTCTGGTTTTTCCTTTTGAGGGGCCCAACCTATCCTGCTTTAATGAAAAATGTAAAGAATGGGATGATCCTTGCAGCCACTTTGTTTCTTTTACAGTCCAGGGAGTATTATTTACTTACCTAGTTTTATCTGTAGCAGTAACGATTACTGTCTTTGTGCCCCTTACCAGCCCTGTCTGTTTGTCTCCTGGAATTATGAGATATTAGATATGAAAACTTGGAAGCAGGAGGGTCATTATTCCCTTTTCTTTACAGATGGGAAAAACCAGAGGTTGAAGTGAGTTGCTTGCTCAGGGTCACGTGGGGTGGCTGACAGTGGCCCTGGGCCACATTGGTGCCAGGTGGCACCATCCTTGGGCTCTCACATCCCAGCTGGGATGAGTGCTGTGGCTGAGATGGGACATTCAGTCTGGGCATCTGGGCTCTCCCACCATGCCAGGCTGGGCTGGAGTGGGCAAGCTGCCCGGTCCATCACATAAGGTTGAGGAAGTCAGTAGCATGATGTGATATGATGCATGTAAGCAGGGAGGAGGCCCTGCCCTGCAGTGGCCTAGGGCGTCATGGTGGCAGACTTAGGGCACAGCTTGGGAACACACTGGCTGCCCTCTCAGGCCACTCTCTCAAGGCTGGGCTGTGAGTCCCTGGTTCCTTTATTCAGCACTGTGTACCCCAGAGTTGGAAAATGGTCTCTGAATCCTTGGAGCTTGGCTTTTCCAGCTGTCCCCTTGAGGAGGGGATGCTGAGTGTGCTGACCACTTGCTATGGAGTGCAAGTTAGCTCAGGCAGGGCGCCTGAGGCCACCTATGTTTGCAGGACACAATCTTGTATCCCTCTCTTCTTTAGATGAGGTACTATGTGGTAAATGTGAAGTCAGTAATGTGTGCCTGCCTCCCTGTAAATGTTCAGTTGCTGTTAGTGGCCATTATTACAGTTTTAAACAGTATTATTAAGGACATGGACAAGGTTCTATGAGGTAACAGGCCTGCCCTGGTCTGGGCAGGCGGCGCTGTAGGAAGAGTAGCTGACATCAGCTGTTGGCTCTGCATTTCCTTAAATCTCGCCTCTTCTGATAGGCCCAGGCACCTTCAGTAGGAAGGAAACTCCAGTTGTTCTCATTATTTCTGAGTGGTTGTGTTCTAGAAAGTCACTATGACACGGAGCACTGAACTGTGCTTCTAAGGGAGGTGCAAAGTTTGGTTCCTGCAAACCTCAGTCACAACACACTCATCAACTGAGCGATACCTAATCTTGTCCTATGTGAGTTTCTGTGTAAAGACAGCTTCTGTAATATATGTATATTTAATTGATGAGCACTAAACTCAATAGTAGGGTTTCTCTGAAACCTAGGCTCAGTCAGTAAAGAATCTGCCTGCAATGCAGGAGACTGGAGTTCGATCTCTGGGTGGGGACGATCCCTTGGAGAAGGAAATGGCAACCCACTCCAGTATTTATTCCTGGAAAATCCCATGGACAGAGGAGCCTGATGGGCTACAGTCCATGGGATCGCAAGAGTTGCACACGACTTAGCAACTAAACCACCACCACCAAACTCAGTAGCACAGTCACGCCTGAACAAAGCTTACTTAGTACAGGGATGGTCTCTGTAAAGCATACCACAGCATTCTTGCCCTTAGTTGTACTGGGTGGCAAGTCCGCATGGCACCTGGGGGCCATTTTCAATGGTAAAATCACCAACAAAAAGCACACAAATGTGGCCAAGAGGCACTATGTTGACTGTGGAAAGGAGGCTTGTCTGAGTGTAAGAGCTGAAACAACCAGGCAGGGTGTTGCCACGTCCCACCTCACCCAGGACCTTGCACGTAAGGGTATGCAAGAATTTCACTGTTCTCCACGTGTCTACATGTGCTCATGCCAGTCCCGCAGGGCTTGATTCAGGGGGGTCACTAATCAGTTTCAGCAGATAGGTGAGTGGTATGCATGGAGTCTGTAAACAGTGAGCATCAGCTGTGTATGGCAGCGAACCCACACTTCTGGGTCCAGCCCAGCTGACGGCGATTGCTCAAGGATGGGAGGTGGCAGCAGAGCCCTTGAGCCACAGGCAACTCAGATGACCCCAGGGTCAGCTGCTGGCCCGGCCCTGAGCACAGGGAGGCCACGGGGCTTTCAGGTCCCCGGCCGGGCTCTTAGGTCCCCACTGGGGCTGTGGCGGAGCCGGAGCACTTCGTCCCAGACGCCCTGATGGGTTCTCCATGCACAGCACTTGAGCTGTTTACGGCAGTGGGTGGGAGGGATGTGTTTATTTGTACTCTTTGGCCATATTTTGAACACGTAAATGAAAAGAAACTAATCTTTGCAGGATTTTCACTTTGTGCCCCTTTCTGCATCCTGCGTCTATTGGCTCCACAGAGCACTGGCAGAGAAAAGAACACTTGTTGGAGCTGGTCGTATGTTAGGAGCCCAAGCATCTGTGTAGCTGCGGAGGAGGACAGGGAGATTATGGGTTCCCCAGTAGCGATCCCCCCAGGCCTGGCTCAAGGCGTGGGGTGGGGGTTGGAGTAGAGAGGAGGGCTGGGAAGGAGGACGTTAGTCTCCCCAACCCTCCCCAACTCCCTAGACTTACCTGAACCCTGTTAGTCCCCTAGAGGCTGAGACTGAGACCACGGAGGGTCCCTGGGTTCTCATCACCTCAAGTTGCAGGTGGTAAGTGAGGCCTCAGAGGGGCTGGGCAGTGCTTCCCCCATCAGCACAAAGCAGAGCTGGTCCTGGACCAGGCCTCCAGCCTATCAAGACTAGCGTGCTCTCCACGTCAGCACGTGACAGTGCTGTTCCTTCTCACCGAGCCTCTTGGCGGGTTGCAGAGGGCAAGTGTCCTTCTTTTGTTAAGGACCTGCCCTCAGCTCTTTGGAGAGGTTAGGAGGTTGGGCTTTGGAGTCAGGTTGCCCACAGTAGAATCTTGGCTTAGTCACGTATTGGCTGTGCAACCTGGGGCAAGTAACTTAACCTCTCTGTGCCTCAGTTTGTTCTTTTTACAATGGGAATTGACAGTACGTGTTTGTCAAGGTTGCACTGCAAATTTAATCAATTAATATTTATAACACATCTAGAACAGCAGCTGGCGCAAAGAAAGAGCTCTGTGTTTGTTAAGCAGAGTAAACTTTATAGAATTACTGTCTGATCTTGGGCAAATCGCCCTTCTTGTGCGGCATATTTTTTTGTCATTTACAAAACAGGGGTAGATAATAATACCTACCACAGAGGGCTGTTGTAATCACTTGGTGTGATGAATAGTGAGTTTACAATGCTTAGTGCAGGGTAAGCTTTTAAAAACAGACTAGATTTTATTATTGGCATTTTTATGCTCTGGTAGCCTTCTCCCTACTCCTTGGCACTCTCGTGCCCTGAATTCGGATGAGGAGAGGGGAGGAAAGCAAACACAGAAGATGGGCCATGGGAAGGGAGATGCCAGGCTGCTGAGATCTGCCTGCACATGAGCCCAGAGGCGCCTCTGGGCTTCCCCTCGGCAAAGCCCCTGTGACTAACTGGGTGGAAGGTCCCCGGAAATGAGTGGGGAGCTGTTCTCTGAGCCCCAGCCCTGCAGAGGCCTGCCTGCCCCACCCTCAGGGAGTCTGAGGACCTGCCCTGGTCGCAGGGGGTTCCTTCACCAGGTCTTCTGCCTGGGGCTGATGTCTCGAGGGCGGCCCTTCCACCTGCCTGGGGCATCTGGGCACATGTGTAGCCAAGGGCACTGCCAGCAGGGGGAATGCCATTCAGGGGAGGCGGGTGCCTGCAGAAAACTCCCTTCTGCAGTTCCTCTGGAGGGCTCGGGATACACTTCACAGGAAGCGTCAGCACAATTTTCTAATCAAGTTGAAGTCCGTGGCCCGTAGTTAGAAACAATAAATGAAACGCAATTTGAGCCGGCACTTTGCCTGAGTCTCCATTTCTGGAAGTGGGTGTGAGTGCGAAGCTGGTCTTTCTGAGGGAAGAACTTGACCCCCGACCCTGATCATTTAGCCCCCAGCCCTACCATCAGCTTGCAGGGGCGGGACCCTCAGACTTTATTTTAGGTAATCATTCCAAAATCTTGATTTTGATCTGTCAGGTCAAAGTCCACACTTCTCTGTAAATCAGTGCACGCTATTCAGCAGACTCTTTGTTTCTCCTCCTTCAAGCTCCTTCCACCTACCATGCCAGAGTTTGGTCTCAGAGATCATTGTTTAATCAATATTAAACCATTCACATAGTTTAAGTGTTTACTTATGTGCTTTGAATCATAGTTTGCAGTAAGAACAAGTGATGCCCCCCTAATCTGCCTTCACTACGCTCCCCAATACCCTAATTATGTAATTTAGAAAAGAACATTTCCTGACAGCAGTTTTTCAGTGCGCGGCAACAAATGCCGACTGGGGACAGGACCAAACAACCTGGTAATAGCTAGCACATGGAGAGCGCTGCCTCGGTCCAGGCAGCTTTGGCTTGGGGCAGACGCCCGTCCGTTTGGGTTAAGGCTTTCAAATGACGGCGTATTAGTGCCAGTAGAAGTAATTCCACATGAAAAGAGCTGAGCTAATAGCCCATCTCCAGTCTCTTTTAGTTTGCAGAATAGGCCCTCACTGCAAATTGTTACTGACTCAGACAGTCAGGAACAGATATCTCACCCAGCCTATGAGACTGACACGGCCAAAGTCGTGTCCAAGAGGCCACAGTTTAGACCAAACCTGCTCTTCATGAACTTGCCAATCCCCCACATCTATGGTCCAGAGGCTGGGCCTGAATGTTGCTCATTGTTTTTGAGGGGAGTTTGGAGACTGGCCTATTGAATCAAGCTAAGTGGGTGTTTGAGGGGCTGTGGGTGTCATGTTGGGAGGTGGGAAGGCTCCATGGTTTCAAGTCCACCTACACTTCAGCATCATCTGGTCAGTGTGGCAATTTTGAGTAGGAGGGGCCCTTAATGCTTTTCTCCTCCCCAGTCTGCCAGTGTCCACCACTAGCATCTCCAGTCCACTGACCCTTGCTCACCCTTGTCTGGCTTTGTGAGACCTCAATGCTTACTGATTCAGCTGCTTCCATAACAGGAATGGAAAACTACCCTTTCTGCTTCCCCGTTCCCTGGTGGATTCCTCCGTCTGACAAATATTCCGTTGCTATGGAAACTAAGTGGACACCTTTGGGGGCTCACCTGTCTCAGCATTTGGGGCCTTGGTGTACAGCCACTCCTTGGGTGGAAGCCAGCATCTGTGGGCCTGCGTGGTTATGTAGTCATCCAGCCGCTCGGGGCTCTGCTCTTGACAGTCCCAGAGGAGGGGTAGGGGATGAGTGAGAAGCAAACTGAGCTGCGGAAATCTTAATTTGGCTGTGAGTCCCAAACCAATGTGTTAGCCTTTCTAGAAGCGCTGGTTGCTATGGTGACAGAAGTGGTGCCAATTGCAAGAGTTGTTTTTGTGGTTAGGGTGCCTGTCTTAGACAAAGAGAGTGAGGCCAAGCCGACAGCCTCCATCCTCCCACTCTTCCAAGGATTGGATATTGTCAACCCTGGCCTCGGAAGGTGGGGGTGACAGCCTCCCACAGTGGCCCTTTAGTCCTTGCAGTTATTCTGGGGGTCCAGTAGCTTTAGCCAGAAAGGAGTCGATCACCTAGCCCTCCGAGAGAGACCCCACAGGTGGGCTCACCAATGGAGAAGGGGCCACTCAGAAATGGCAGAAATCAAGAGTTCAGCAATCTCTCTCTCAGGACAGACTCACCATAGAGCGTTCTTTATGGAATCTTCTGCAGCCATGAGCCTGCGTGGAGGGCCTGCGTCTTTAGGCCACATTTTGTCTTGGGCCTCAGATATTAGCTCCCCTGAAAAATTTCCTAAGTGACGGAATGGAGGCCTTTTCTTTAGTAGGGGTGCTTGTGTAGCTCGTTAATTCTCAAAGTGTTTTACAAATATTTATCCACCTTAGGTCATTTGCAAACCTAACCCCTGTCATCCCACCTCAAGGTTGTCCCCTCCAGCCTGGTTGCCCAAAATGAAGTCAGAAGCCTTGGACTGGGAATTCCACATTGGCGGATTTTGAAAAGCTGGCCTGAACGGTTTGTTTATTTCTCTAGTCTGCCCTTCTTAGAGTCCCAGAATGTGTCAGGACTTCCCAGGCCAGACATGCAAAGCCCTTTGCCCTCCCTGCCAGAGGTGAGAGTATTTTATTTATGAATTCATCTTAAATCACTTTTTAAAATCACTTTTAATCAAATTAATAGTCTTTCTCTGAGATTATGTCAAAGCATCAAAAATAAAGAGGGCTTTAGATGGGAGTGAGGTATTTTAGGACAGGTCACCAATTCCCTCCGACTTGCTTTCCCTGCTGGCACAGGCAAATAGAGAAAACCTAGTTTGTTTTGCTCTCGGAGATACCTGAGGTCCATTTCCTGTAAAGAGGAAGGCCCCCCTGGGATTTGGAGGCCTGGGTCATTCCCAGGGGGAGTTGCATGCTGAATGTCAGTGATGTTTCCCTCAAGACCCACCCAGATGATTCCTGGGTTCCTGCCCCTCCCCATCTTCCCAGCAACCCACCGCCCTGAGTTTCAGCAGGGTTGCTGGCCTGAAAGTGACCAAACCTGAATTTGCCTCGGCCCCTGGTCTCAGAAGTTGTGACTAATGAAGACTGACCCCTGGTGAATTTTCAGAAGCCATGACTTGCCTGCACGGAGCCTGTTCTGCCGATAAGATAGGCTTTTGTGTCGAGTGGCGGTGGGGGGGCGGGGCGGGGTAGCAGCTTCTATACGGTCCGTATCAAGGTGTTACTAATCCTTGGCTGGCTAATGTTTGCCAAATAAATAGCCTCATTAGGAAGGGCTATAAAAGTCCGATAAGATTCTTCTAATTATCCCCCAAAGCACAAATACTTGGGGTTTCAGTTTAGCAGAAAAGAGACATCGAGAAAAGAGGGGAGAATGTGCGAGTGTGGATATTTAACGATGGCTTTCCCTCCACCTCAGCCCTAACATGGCACACCTACCATTTCATATTTTGTTTTTGCAAAAGCAACAAATTGCTGAACAGGAGGAAAAAAAAAAAGACAATGACATATTTTAGGTTACTATTTCACCTTTGCAAATCAATATACAAGCCATTAAAACTACATTTTTCCATGAATGATAAGTGTAATTACCTCTCTCTTGCCGTAAAAACTTGTCCTTATTAAATGTAAATATTTAAAAATGATTGAAATATATTTGAAGGGCACTTTATAGCTTGATTTTATATGCTGACATCTGGGTTGCCTTTCCTAAAACACTCTATTTCTTGGAGAGTTATTAAATTAGTATTTTGAAAGGACTAACACTAGACTTGTTCCTTGTTTCAATTTTAATTTTGTACATATTTAGATTTACTGGGAACTCAGAGAGGGCTTACATTTAGCTAGTACATCGTTATGTTTGTGGGATTTGTACACGTAGAAGTCATGATATTATTTGCAGAGAGTATCTTTACACAGTGGGAAACTCCATCTCTACCCCTGCAAAGTATAAGAGTAGAGGAATCGAGATTCTAAGATTTCTGGCTATAAATGTTTAATTTTCCAATTCTTCTGAGCAGGAAAATTGCTTTAAATATTTACTTTACTTTTAATTGTGCATTATTTCAGATAGCAAATTACCCGATCTATTTTTTTTTAATAGATCTGTCAGAGATTATTTAGTTGAACTCCAAGAAAGATACGCAGTAAGATTATTTCATTTTTTGTTTTCCTAGCTTCACTCTTAGGAAGAGATTTTCTTTTTCTTTAAAAATTCTTGTTTTTAGTTGTCTCATTTTTAGGAAGGTGAGATGATTCAATTCTGTGCTTGAGAAAGTTTAAGAGAACGATAGAAAATCTAATATTTGAAAACACAAGCTTCACTAACATACTTAATTCCAGATGGCAAAAAGACCATGCCCAAAAATGTGAAAGAATTCAACATTTGGTGGCTCAAATATTTTTTCATGATAAACAAATATTTCTGGGGTGGATGTATTCCTGAGCTCTGCATAGGAAAGCAACCATCCATGCAAGCCGCGCTGGGCTGCCCTTCAAACTCTCTTTGCTCTTTTCCTTTCACTATGTTAAATCCTTGAGATGTGTAAAGATGTTATGATAGGCAGTGGGTCAAGTAATCTGCACATGTAGCTTTTTATAAATTTTTCTTTGCAAAGGAAAATTTTTCTTCAAATAAATCCCCCCAAATAAATGGTTTGTAAAAACAAAAGTCTATTTGTTTTGAAACTGAACAGAAGAAACCATGTTATAACAATATCTCTTTTTTGAGTTCCGCCTGAGAAAAAAAATTTACCTATAGTCAGCTATTTCCCTCATGATAAGCCTTTAAAAAATAAAGTTGTCTCTTGGGAGAAAATAAACATTAGCGAAGTGGAGGTATTTGTAATGAGGTGGCCTTTATTCACTTGTCCAATGGAACTGTTGAACCTTTGTTTTTCTATCCACCCCCCCAACACTGTGTCTTTTTATTTATTTCTTTATAGTTCTGTTCATGTAAATTCCTGAACCATAAGCATTTTAGAAATTTGTTGCTTGTAATTACGTAGGTGCTTCTTGAATGAGCAAATGTGCTGTTTTTTCCCCACGTGGAGTAGAAATTTTAGATAAGTTTTGAAATTCTTTTTTTTTTTTTTTTTTGCTGAAGCGTTTGGCAAATATCTGGGGTTTGAGGGTATTTTCACGGTGCCCCCGAAGGTGAACAATCGAATAGGGAACATGCAGCATTCACCAGGCAGTGACTTAGGAATTTTTCAGGAGGCATTATTTTCTTACGTTAATGCCTTTGTAGATTCCATTGACGTTCAGACATCAAAGAGCATGTAATTAATAATGGGCATCTGGAGGGCTGATCACATGCTTCCGATGTTAAAGTGGTGAACGACAGGACAATCAGCCATGGTCAGGTATTAGCTGTAATCATTTCTAAACAACAGCAGCGAAGCCTTCTCTTTCGTGCCTCTGCTCTCAGAAATGCAAAAGTTCACGTATAAAAGGTTCCCATAGATGCTTTCCTTCTGGTGGATGAGTGAGTAATAAATGATTTGTAGACCTACATGGTCAGTGTTGAGTCAAATCACCTTAATTTCTTCAGTAAATGCAAACCCAATTTTGCGTGAACTTTTCCCCTTGAAGCCCAACATGGACGCAGGGCGACAGACAGCTGTTCGTATTATTTGAGTCTTTAGTTAATCCTCACCGATTTGTCCCTTTATTTGTTTGCATTTTCCAAAATATACGAATATTTCTCTAGCACTAGGACAATAGTCACTCTCTGCCTGCTGCCACCGAAAGCATCCTTACTAGTTATTTCATTTCTTTGATGGTCGCTTGTTTGTCTTTTCCAAAGCGACCTGTGTTAGTCAACCCTAAGTAATATAAGATAGGCAGGTAAGACTGTATTTAAGCTTAACAAAAATGTTCCAGAGAAATATGGTGCTTTGGGCTCTAAATGCTTCAGCAGGTACAAAAAAACCTGCAACTCTTTAACAATAATTCTCATTTGAGTAGGTCACAGATAATAAAGGAACTCTTGTTTCTGGGAAATTAAAAAAATGACATGGGGGAAAATATTTATTTGCTCTCTACATTGGTCAAATGACTGGTGGATATTAAAAACCTGTAAACAGACAGATGCAACCAATTCTCTTTCATTAACAAATTGCAATTTCAAAATAAAGTAAATGCATTAAAAAATGTCAACTTCCGAGATGCTGAAATTGTCAGAGCTTGAGCATGCTTTAATTGTTTAAAAAAAAAAAAAAGATATTCTGAACAATTCAGGGAAAAAATGTTTTCTTGTAAATCTTTAAAGAACCAACTTAAATGTTAAAGCCTCCTTTGGCCGTTCAGGTAGCCAAAGCACCGTTCAACCATGTGTATATTTCTGTACGTTTGCCCTTAGCCTAAATCTACCCAGTCACCAGCTTTGTTTTCCTTCTAAGTACAAGCCATATCAGCAGCACATTTTAAAGTTAATTTGAAGCAGGGTCTATATGGCCATCAGCAAATATGTTATAAGCTTATTATTTAATAGTGATTCCTGGGTAAGGCCATCATCCCCTTCCTAAATCCAAATATAAAAGCTGAAATCGTATTTGTTAAAACTGTCATTTTGAATTTGTGGCCCAGATTGTTTTCCTGAGCGTGCTGGGTGAGAGGCTCGAATGCTCCCAGCTGCAGGCACCCGGAGCCCAGCAAAGCCGCGGAGGCCAGAGGCTGAGCAGCTCCCAGCCTCAAACTGCCTGCCTGCTTCCCCCAAACAGAGCTCCAGCCCAGCGCGCTCACGGCTTTTCCACATTGTAAAATCATTTGATTTATTTGTTTGGTTTGGTTTGGTTTTTAGAAGCACTGCAGAAATTATTTCCTACTGGCAGAGAGGGCACTTTATGTTACACTACATTAGTTTCACATCATTAGTTTAGGGTCCTCAAACTTAAAATTGTAAAGTATATGGGAGGCTTCTAGAGACCTCAGTTCTGACCAGAGCAGAACCAATTAAACCTGATGGATTCCTTTCACTGTCTGTAACGTGTGAGGCCATACAGAACAAAGTGCTGTGGCATTGCTGAAGGGCTTCCCTCTGTTAGCTTTGGAATTTGGTGGTAGGAAACGTTGCAAGTTATTTATAAAAGAGGCAAAATTCCTCTGGTACTGTTCCGATTCTTAAAAAAAAAAAAAAAAAACGTAATTTTATCGTCACTGCTTGCAACAAGAAGCCAAGAAGGGGTGCCGATGACAGCCACGGACCCCATCTCTCTAGGCTGTCTCTCTCACCTCCGTCAGCCACTTCCCGCTCCGCACTCTCGCTCTTCACAAGTAATTCTAAACCTACCCGCGGATAGAGGACTAGCTGGGATCAGGGCGGCCCTGCTGGCCAGTGGTTCACCCGGCAGGGTGCCAGGCTGGGGGAACCTACACCCTGAGGCCGGGACTCTCGGGGCCCCGGTCTCCCCTACAAGGGTCCGCACCCAGCGAAGTTCCCCATCCCCTGGCCGGTGGAGGTGACGTTCGCGGAGCCGGGAGAAGGTAGGCTGGAGCCTGGAGCGCCTTCGCCACCACCGGGCGGAAGGAGAGCCCCCGCTGGCTGGCCGGCTCCCACGCGCCCATTCCGCTCTCTCCTCCCTGACCCTTCCTTCCCCGGGGTCCCTTCCTTTCCGCAGCTTTTGAGGGAGACCTCGGCCCTTGCTAGCAGCGGTGGCGGAAGAGCCGCCGTGTCAGGTGAGCGCTCCCCGAAGCTCTCCTGCCACCTGTTGGCCGCCCGCGGTGGTGACGCCGGGAGAAGCCGCGCTGGGGGGACTGGCCGGGCCTGGCTTCCGAACCCCGGGGAGGATTGCTAATGACTTCTTTGCGGCCGCCGCCGCTGTGTGCTGGCCAGGGCCCACAAACTGGGCCAAGGCCCGCAGACTGGCTGACCTGCAGGTCGCTCCTGAAGCCCCCTCGGCTGGTTCTCCGAGGTTTCCTGGGCCTCCGTCTGTGGCCCCTGAGCTAACCCGCCCAGGAATACGATGCACAGGATGCCTCCTGTCCTGGCATCGTTTCTCTCAGGCAGCCATGGGGCCAATGGAAGGTCCAGGGTGTCACTGGGGCCTCACAGGGCAATAGTGTCTGGGAAGGGTTTGGTGTGTGCCCTGTAAGAGCCACAGTGGGAGGTGAGGGCTGTGACCCCCTGATGTGGTGCTGGTGCTCTGCCCTGAGACAGTGGAACAAAGGAGGACAAGCCCGCCTGTCCAACTTGGGCATTCTTATACTGGGCAGAGGGGTCTGCCCAGGCCCACCTCCTTCCTTCCTTCCTGGGAAGTCCCCAGAGTGTGGATGGATAGCACAGGGAACTTCAGCCAAAGGTCAGAAAGAAAGGTGTAGGAGCTTCAGTATATAGGAGGCTGCGACGCTTTTCTCACTGGAAGCTGGGAACCTTTTACTACACAATAAACCATGCCCAGTATTGTAGACGAGCAGTTATGGGGAAGTCAGGAACCCCCAACAAACAGGCTGGAGTTCACTCATGTGAATAGCTCTCCAAGGCACTTTTAACAAAGTGGGGCTCTAGTTTGGTGGATGTTTGGGGCATTTTGATACAAAGCAGTGCAGCAGCCACGTTTCCGAACCATCTGGGGGCAGAACTAAACCTCTTTCCAGGGACCGATGGGCCAAGTCTTAGGAATGGGTTTGGCCTGACTTTGAGAATGTCACATGTGCTTTAGGAACGCGAAAGGGCAGAGGACAAGTGTGGTGAGGATACTCTCATTCCTATTTTAGGGCTGGGGGTCTGGAGCCGTGGCTTCTCCAGGCCCCACTGGAGGGGGCCAGGAGCCACAGCTGCTGTTGGCCCACGCCCAGCACACAGCCCAGTTTGAGACGCAGTGTATTTTCATTCCGTGGTAGTTTTATACACAAAGACTGCATCCCTCTCAGCCCCGCCCGCTTGCAGCTCTCACGGGCCTTAAACACAGAGTCTGAGGTCCAGTGGGGCATCTGTGCTTAATGCCGCTCAGCAGTGTGACTGGACCGCTGACACCCAAGTTTTACCAACAGAGGTCAAGCTGTTTTCATGGGGGCTGACTTATGTGTAATGTTAATACCTTTCCTCTAGTCTGTTGCGGGGGAGGTGATTGACCCTGAAAGCCAAGGGTGCCTGTTTTTAGGTGACGGTCTTCTGGCTTATCTAAGGCCAAAGTGTTCTTCCCTCCTGGTGTCTGAAATCGTAGGGAAGGGACTCTGGTATCTGGCCAAGTGGCTGCTGAGAAACCAGCCCTAAAAAGTTATTTTCTTAGTCCAGGGGTTCATGTGAGCCCTGGACTAGGGGTGATTTAGTTGTGTTTTTTCAGCTCACCTCATAATTTAATGGAGAAGAAATTCTTTGGCATGTTTCCTCCTGGGTGCCGACTGCCTTTGGAGGAGTTCTGTATGGAGCAGTGCCCCATGGTCAGAAATCTTCTCATTATGCCAGGCCTGGGCTTTCGGTAACCGCCGAGTGGCTGGCTGTAGTCTCTCAGGTTAGCCAGCAGAGGAGGGAGAGAAATCCTCCTTAGCCAGGACTTGCATTTTTATGGAGAAGGAGGAATGTTAGAGAAGTAAGTAAACTTCCAGTGCTCACAGCCCTGTGCACATGAAGAGGAGAAAAAACCCCAGCCCACTGGATGTTTACTCCCAGCACAAAAGCGGCCTCCCTCCCACCCCTTCCCTTTTATTTTCAGCCTCTCTGACAGAAACATATTACCGACTGAATACGCCTTCCCACAATACTGTCCGTCACCCCGGCATGAGGCACCAAAGGTAAGCGAACTTTACACACACCTGGCACCACTACCTCCCGCCTTTGTGCTCAGAGTGGCCACCAGCCAGCTCGCCGCCCCGTCCCCATTCACATGTCCTCCAGAGGAATTCTGATGGGGCACTTCTTTCTGAGGCCACGCAGTATTCTCAAATCAGGCCATTCAGACGCCTTCAGAGAGCTGGGGCAACCTCTCTGGTGAGCAGCCTGGTCAGGCTCCTAAAGCTTGAAGCTGCTCAGCCTAGAGAATTCCCTGGGGGCAGGAAGCCTCCAGGAGGGACTCTTGACTCCCAGCTGGGCCTCAGCAGATAGGGTTTCCGAGGCCCCCAGGTGAGCCCACCCTGTGGTTGCTAACTGTGCTGATGCTCTTCCTCACGCCCCTTGTGGGCACCTTGGAAGAGGGGGCAGTTGGCTGAGCTGTGGACTCCCTTCCCGGTTTTATGCATCTGGAGTCGTGAGCTTTTCCCCAGAGTTGTGGCAAGTGAAGAGAGAAGGGATGGTTGCTCTTCCTCACTCCAGGTTGCTTGAAGGTGCATCTCAGCGTTTGGCCTTTCCCATAACTGGGTACCAAATGGCCTTTTCTGAAACAGAGAAAAAGAAGACTCCTGAGTCATTCTCAGTCTCCTATCCAGCTGCTCCAAGTTCACGTGTTGTGACTTTCCCTCTCCTGCGATAATGTATTCCAGAGGCCAGTGAGAAGAAAATCGGGGGAAGTCTTGTAAGTGGGAACATTCTCGTTTAGGAGATGGAGCGGCTTGGGAGGCCGGTGATGCTTTCCAGGGTCACAAGGCTGAGACGTGAGGAAGCCACTGTGGCACTTGAATTTGGGGCTGATAAGGCTGGCTTTTGTAAAATGCTGGGATCCTCTGGGATTGCCACTTGGGAAACTCATCACCGTGTTTGTTGAGGAAGGAGAAGACCAAATGGACTTCTAGAGCACCAGTTGGTTTGCTTGTTGTCAACCCATCACTTAGTGTTTGTTCTGGCTGTTGACTGTCATTGCTACCAGACACTTAATCCCTGGGTGAGGCCAGGCTCTGCGTCAGCCCATCTTAGAGATAAAATCCAGCCCTGCTTTTCTTCTCCATGGGATCTCGGCCTAGGCAGCTGAGTGTTGCTCTGACTCCAACAAGCAAACCTCTGCAAGCAAAGCCCTAATTATTAGCTTGAATACAAATTGGATCTTGACCTCAAAGGAGATTCAAGAGCACAGAAACAGATACTTCGGGAAGAGCTAAAGGATATGATAGAGCTGTCGTCATGGCCATCGGGCCCTCTCCCTGAATTTCCATGCCCCTCTCCGCTCCCCCTTACCCCTGCTTGCCCCACTGGAATCATTCAGATTTACCTGGCTGTGGGGGCGAACATTGTGAAATTCCAAAATTGCTTCAGTGACTTGAAGACATGGAAAATACAGACTCCTTGCTTGGTCCCTTCTGTCTTCAGCTGACACAATCTCATGGAACCATGGGCATACCGATGCCAGCTATGATCCAACTAAACACATTTCTGAGAAGAGGAAATCTCCCATTTCCCTTTGTTTTCGGCACAAAAGCCATTCTCACTCTGAGTATGTCAGACACAATCATCTAGAATACATCTCCAGAAAGAAAAGCACATCTAAACATGAGTGACCACTCCTTTCCCAGTCCCCCACTCTCCCCATCTTCACACTGATGAGTCACTGGGGAGTCTGCTGACAGCTTCTGTTGGCCGGCCAGACTGGGAGGAGGATCAGCGGACTTCTTGCAAAGTCTGAGGTTGTGGCCAGGGCTACACAAGGTCACTGAATTCCAGCGGGGGCAGAGTTTGGGCTTTTGCCCATTGGGCCACCTCCATTCTGGTTGAAGGTCAGAAGAAGGCCACACCCTTTGCTTCTAGGCCTCCACTATGCCCGAGGTTTGTTTAGAAGGTGCTCTGGGGCTTTGACATCCACTACGGAAGTCAAGGGATACTTAGGTCAGCCATACTCTTTGTGCAGATTAAAGGCTGGGGTTCTGGGGCTGCCCTCTCCAGGCCCTGGATGGCTGTCCTCCTCAGAACACCTGCTTACTGTTAGTGAAGGTGATGCAACCATGGGGAAGAGTACGTGGGAGCCTTTGCCAAATCAAGGTTTCAGAAGCTCCTTTCGGAAGCGGAAGATGTTTGCCGTTGAGTAGTTAATCGTCACCCTGCGTCTACAGTCCCTGCTCCAGATTTTTTCCTTTCAGTACAGGATCCAGTCCACGAGCACAGACTGCATTTAGCTGTCGGGTCTCTGCTGAATGACTTTCAGTCTGGAACCATTCTTCAGCCTTTCTTTATCTTTAGATTCAGGTTTGAGAGCTCTGGCTGGGCTGCCGCATCCTTTCAAGGTTTTAGAGCAGGAGACACGTGCTGCCTTCCGGGTCCATGTTGGTGTCCCGCATACGGTCACTTAAATTTCCTGGTCAAGGTGTTGTCTGGTTACTACACTTTATTCAGCTGACCCTTGAACAACATGGGAGTTGGGGCACCAACTGTCTGCACAGCAAAAATCTGCATATAACTTACGGGCGGCCCTCTGTACGTGTGGTTCCTCTGATCTGCGGTTTCCCATCCTTGAAGCCCACCCACCACAGATCGTGGAGTACTGTAGTGTTTATTATTGAAAAAAAGTGTGCGCATCAGTAGACCTGTGCAGTTCAGACTCATGTTGCTCAAGAGTCAGCGGAGGTTACTCTTCCCCCCTTGTAACTGAGAAGCGGTCTGTGAGGAGCCACCATGACATGGGAATAGCCTGCTCTTCAGCATATCCCCTGCATCCTGAATCTAGCGTCCTTCAGTGATTCTTTCCCAACCAGTCTTTACTAGGTTGGTCATAAAATGGTGATTTTCCAGTTCCCATACTTTCTCCACGTTTATCAGTTGGCACTCTCCTGTGATTAAGAGCCTACCATCCCTGCCTCGCACCCTCCCTCTCTTCTTCCTTCCTCCCTTTTCGCTTCCCCCTTCTCCTGCTTCTCCTCATCATAGTCTCATAGATGCCTATTTTATTCCATGGGTTATAAGCTCTACTATTGTTATGTACTTGGATCCTGAAATTGTCCCAGATGTAGCCAGTGAAATCACCTTCCAGCTTGGTTCCTGCGTCCTTTTGACATGCTACCATCAATATACAAGATATTTTCAGGCTTGCCTTGTACCTTCCTTGCTACTGCCCTTATCTTGGAATCAGGCATTGTGCTCAGGAACCCTGGTTCCTTTGAATGGAAAACGGTATTTAAATATCATAGGTATGCCTAGTGCTACTGGCGTATCATTGCTTCCAGACCCCTTCAAACATAGGAGGTACATATTGTGTATATATACACACACACACACTTAACACATCCTAGCTTTGAAATAAATAAATAACACACATTTGAAGTTATATATGTATATATGTCCTGGAGAGGAAAATAGCAACCCACTCCAGTATTCTTGCCTAGAGAATTCCATGGACAGAGGAGCCTGGTGGGCTACAGTCCATTGGGTCACAAAGAATGCGATGTGACTGAGTAACATACATATGTGTATACATATTTAAAATTTTATATACATACATACATATATATTTATACAACCTTCCCACGGTTCCATGATGTTGCTCTCAAGCCATCCCATCCCTGCATGTTCTTCGTTACCTCCCTTCATACCATCCCGCATTTGAATCTCCCTTCTTCCACAGTGAGAACCCTGGCTCCCAACAACACCACACATTTACTGATATCCTCAACCCTATAATATACATAAAATAGTTTCAAAATTTCTATACCCATATTAACTGTAAAAAAAAAAAAAAAAGGCTTAACTAAAAGAGTTCACACGGGAGTTCCCTGGTTGCCTATGATTAGGATTTGGTGTTTTCACGGTGGAGTCCCAGGTTGATCCCTGGTAGGGGAAGCATTCTGCATGTCACACAAAGCACAGTCAAAATCCAAAAGAGACAGAAATAAAAAGAGTTCATGATTAGTTTGCAGTTCTTTTCCCCTTTAGACTGAGGGTATACAGTCAACATTTGTTGTTGTTGGTTAGTCACTAAGTTGGGTCTGACTCTTTTGCGACCCCATGGACTATATATAGTCCACCACGCTCCTCTGTCCATGGGATTTTCCAGGCAAGAGTACTGGAGTGGGTTGCCATCTCCTCCAGAGGATCTTGCATACTTTAAAAAAAAAAAAACAACATTGCTTGGATTACCTCTTATTTCCTTTCCTTTTCAGTGTTGTTCTCAATTTAGGTTTATCAGATGATATCTCATGCTTAGATTTATCAGAAGTATGTTTGGTTCATTTGCTTTCAATTTTAGCTTTTTGTTCCCCTCATCTTTATTGATAGAATTTTATTTCTGATTATGTACACTATTAATATGCTTCCCAAATCCAGGCTGTAATAAAAGTGTGCTCAGAGAAGTGGTGCACCTTTCCATAGTCCTTTCTTCGTTCAGTCTCCTTCCCATTCCCTCAGATGTAACCAATTTTATATTTTTCTGTGTTTTTCTTCCGGTGTGTCTCTTTTTGCAAAAACCAGCAAACATATATGTTTTCCTATTTCTTTTTTCTTACACAAAATGTCGTAGACTGTGTTTTTCATTTAGCAATGTATTCTAGAAACCACTCTATATCAGTTAATAAAAGTCTTTCCCATTCTATTTTACAGCAGCATATTTTTACTGCATTGTATGTATATAACAGGGGCTACACTGGTGGCTCAGAGGATAAAGCTGCTGCTGCTGCTAAGTCGCTTCAGTCGTGTCCGACTCTGTGTGACCCCATAGACGGCAGCCCACCAGACTCCCCCGTCCCTGGTATTCTCCAGGCAAGAACACTGGAGTGGGTTGCCATGTCCTTCTCCAGTGCATGAAAGTGAAAAGTGAAAGTGAGGTCACTCAGTCGTGTCCGACCCTTAGGGCCCCCGTGAACTGCAGCCCACCAGGCTCCTCCATCCATGGGATTTTCCAGGCAAGAGTACTGGAGTGGGGTGCCATTGAGGATAAAGCATCTGCCTGTAATGCAGGAGACCCAGGTTCGACCCCTGGGTTGGCAAGATCCCCTGGAGAAGGAAATGGCAACCCACTCCAGTATTCTTGCCTGGAGAATCCCATGAACAGAGGCTGGCAGGCTACAGTCCACGGGGTTGCAAAGAGTCGGACACGACTGAGCGAACAAGTTTATCTTTAATCAGTTTCCTGTGTTCGAGAATTTAGGTAGTTTGCAGTATTATGCTGCAATGAATGAACTTTATGTGTATATATGCTCATTGTGGGAGATGTGTCTTTAGGGTGATTTCTTAGAAGTAGAGCTGTTGAATCAAGATAGATAGAGACACAGTTTTGTTACTGTCCCAGATTCCTCTTCCTAGGAGTTGTACAAAAGGCATTTCCAACAGCAGTGTGTGAGAGTACTTATTTCCTTCCAACGTTGCCAACAGAACATATGTCAAGATTTTGAATTTTTGCCAATCTTATAGGTGAAAAATAGTATCTCAGTGAAGTCTTGTTCTATATTTCTCTGATTGTGCGTGAATTTGAACATCTTTCATAGGTTTTAGAAGCATTCTTAACTCTTTTTGGTGAGTTGTCTGTTTATGCTGTTGCTTATTTTCCTATATGATTTTTAAGAGCCTTTTAAAGATACGTTAGCCCTTTATCAGTGATGTACGTTGTAAATATTTCCTCCCAGTTTGATGTTTGTCTTGATTTTACTTGTGGTGTTTTACTGCCATGCAAAACTTAAAAAAATATTTTGTAGTCGTCAAAATTATCATTTTTTAAAGTAGATTTCATCTGGATTTTGATTCATAATTCTTATGGAAGGATTCACTCGTGTTTTCTTTTAGTAGTAATTTAGTTTTTCACACTTGGATCGCTGGTCAGTTTGGAATTTATTTTTGCATGTAATGTGAAGAATGGATCAAATTTAGTTTTTTTCCAAGTATCTTATCTATTGTATCCATACCCTTTGTTACAAGCTATATCTCTGCCTGAGTGACTTGACATATCACATTTATCAGGGACTAGATTTCCACAGGTAGTTTGGTTTATTTCTGAACTTTGTAGTCCGTTCCATTCATCTGTCTTTTTATGTGCCAATACCACACAGTTTTAATTCCGTCTATGCCTGCATGCTCAGTCATGCCCCAAACACAGAAGTAGTCATGTCTGCTTTTGTGTTTTATAGGAGTGTGTTATAGTTTTCTTCATAAGAGTTTTGAATATTTCTTGTTAGATTTATTCTTAAGTACTTTATCTTTTCTACTGCTGTTTTAAATGTGAGGTTTCTCTTACATTATATCTTCTGATTATTTATTATTTGTGCTTATGAAGGCTGTTGACTCTTGTTTATTTTATATCCTGCTGCCTTGATGAATTATTTTATTGTTTGAGTTAGTTGAATGGTTCTCTCTACATGGTGTCAGTACATTTGAGGTTCCTGAGACACATTTAGTGGATTCACAAGGTCTGAATACTTTTTGTAATAATAAGACATAATTTGCCCTTTTATTAATAACTTCATTCTCTCTTGAGTGTACAGTGGAGTTTTCCAGAGGCTACATAATGTGTGAAATAATAACAGTCTAAATGCAAAAGCAGATATGAAAATCCAGCTGTTTTCTGTTAAATTCCACAACAAAGAAATGTGCAAAAATGTAAAACAATGTCATTCTCACTGGAAGTTTTTGTATTTTCAAAAAATGCTATTTATGTTAACATGTTTATTAGCATTACTTTAAAATTAATATTTAGAATGTTCTCAGTTTTTATGTCTAATTCAGTAAATATCAGTAGACACAATCCATGTAAATAAAGGCTCTTTGAGGTCTTTAATAATTTTTAAGGATGTAAAGGAGTTATAATAGCAACAGTTTTGAGAAATTCTGAGTTTTATCAGTTCTTCTCTAGGTTTTCTGGGTATGCTATCATGTCCTGTGCAGTACAGTTTACTTTCTTTATTCTGTTACAACTCTCAAGACTCCTGCTGTTTTCTCTTGCCCAGTTTCACAGCTGATCCTTCCAGTACAGTGTCAGCAGCGGGACAGTGGGCATCTCTGTCTTCTGTCTTCAGTGGAAATGCCTCTGGTGTTTCCCCATTAAGTAACAGGCTGAGGTGCTGCCTTAGGACTGTGCGTATTAGGTTATATTTACTAAGTCCCTTTCTCTGTGTTGGGTGTTTTTCCATTATTGTCTAAAAGTTTCTTTGGTATTTAGAAGGGTTTGTATTTTTGATCAAGTCATTGCCTTGGCGTTTGTACCTTCTACACTGCCCTTAATCTATCCTATTCTTAAGCTTTTACCTTGTGGACTCTCAGTTTTTAATGATATAATTTACTCCCATCTATTACCTAAACAACAATCAGTGGGCATATTTTACTTTCCCCTTTGTTCCGATTTTTAAAGTTACTTTTTTCCTGCTTGGTCAGAACGTATAATGTTTATATATTCTTCTGTTACCGTGACCCCAGCTTCTCCTCCTTTTATTCTTAGCTCTGTAATTAAGTATATCATGTGATCACCATTGATCCCTTTGCTGAAGGCCCTCCTCCCATTATCTTTTGGTTGGGTAAAGTTTGGTTTGATAAGGCTAAATATAAAATCTGTGGCTTGCACTCTCTTCTCTGTGTGTTGAAAATGCTGTTTCACTCTGACCTTGTTGTTTATGTGGCTCAAAGGAAGTTTTATGCCAGACTAAATTTCTCACCTGCATTAAGAATTTGAGGCTTTTGCATAGAGGTTGAGGATGTTTTTCTTTGTCATTAAAATCAAGTCATTTTACTAGGAAACATCTTAAAATTGATCATTCTAGATTAGTTTTCCAAGCACACAGGGGGCCTTTTCAATATGTTGATTTAAGATTTTTATTTCTGGAAAGTTTTCTTGGATTATATTTCTAAATACCATTTCTGTTGCATTATTTTATTTTTCTTCTTCATGGACTCCAATCATATGTATATTGGACCTTCTTTGCCCATGTTCCATTTTAACTACTTTCTCTCTGATATTTTTTATTTCTTTTTAAACTAATTTCCATTCTGTTTTCTTTTTTTTACTATCTTTCTTCATTGGCCCTTATTAACTGTTTTATTTAGACTTATTCTTTCTCTGGTACCTTGTAATTTATTCTTTATTTTTGAGATAGTTTTGAATTTTTCTTTAATTTTTTTCCTGAATTTTATCAACTTTCGCTGCATTTCTTCCTAATTTGAGGAATCTTGTTTTATTCTTAGGTTTTATATGTGAATCTAGCTTTTTATAGCTTCAAATTTAAAATAGTATTTAATTAGCTTGAAATGTTACTTTATAGCTTTCTTCTTCTGTTTCATGGCTGTTTTTTATTTTGGTGGGAGGGTGAGAAAATTTTTAGCTAAACTGTTTGATTTATATTTTATCTTTTCTTCTTATAGTAGCTAATATGGCCTTAGTCTGATTTTGTTTTTCCCCTCCCATCCCTAGGCATTTTTGAGGAGAGAGTTCCTATTTCAAGAGTGCCCTCTTATGTCAGTATAGTGAAGTACAGTTTGTTGAATGGTTAGTGCTGGGAGTGGAGAGAGTTGAGTTCAGTCACTGTCGAATCTTTGCGGCTCCATGGACTGCAAAGGCTTCCCTGTCCATCACCAACTCCAGAGCTTACTCAAATTCATGTCCATCGCATCCGTGATGCCATCCAACCATCTCATCCTTTGTTGTCCCCTTCTCCTCCCGACTTCAATCTTTCCCAGCATCAGGGTCTTTTCCAATGAGTCAGTTCTTCACATCAGGTGGCCAAAGTATTGGAGTTGGAGCTTCAGCATCAGTCCATCCATTGGGTATTCGGGACTGATTTCCTTTAGCATTGACTGGTTGGATCTCCTTGCGGTCCAAGGGACTCTCAAGATTCCTTGAGAGTGAAGAGAAGGGTTTGGTATATTTTGTTTCTCACTCTCTCTCTTTTTTCCTGCAAGATTCTTGGTTTCCCTCTCTTTTTTCTTTCTTTCTTTCTTTTTTAAATTACTGTCAATCCTCTAAGGGGCAACACTTTTTAATTTCCTTCTTCTTTTAAAAGTCATAATTCTCTGTCATTGCTGCCTCTAACCCAACTCACTTTTAAGTAGTCTCCCTGTAGCCAGTATTGTGAACTGCTAAGTTGACTCTGTCTTTTTATTTTCCAGCTTTGTTGAGGTATAATAGACTTCAGCGATGGACTTTTCCTTTCTGGGGTCGTTCTTTATCCATGTCCTCCACTCCCCTCCCCTTTTTCCTCATGGATTTCCCAAGACTCCCCTTTTTAGTGCTCTATAGTCAAAAACTTGCAACAGTTGTAGGTGCTGTGTTGAAATTTGGTGCTCATTTCTTTACTTAACTGTAATTTGAAGTTCATAGTATTATCTAGTGCCTTGTAATGTTGAAGACATGGGTCACGTGTAGATTTTTTTCCTGCCTACCCCCACCCTCCATCAGTCTTAGCTTTTTTGTGTTTCTTGCTTTTGGTTTTAGATGTGAAGAAAGGTTTGAATTTAGGAGGCCACCATCATCTTCCATACTTATTACTGAAAAAAAAAGTGAAACTATTGATTTTTAAAGGAACGTCTGTCATTGCAACAAATGCTTTAAAATTACTTGGATTAACAAATTTGGTGACAATAAGACCACTACCTGTGTTAACCACATTTTTATTTATTATTTTCAGTGAGAGAAATGTTCCCTGGTAGAAGTTTTTAGAAATCTTTTCATACAGCATAGGAGTTGTACCTCTTGTGAGAGAGGGTGGCCCCTATAGAAACATAATTATTCTTCTTAAAAACACTTATCCTCTGAAAGCCATTTCAGTTTTAATGCTGGCATTTCCCTACTATTCCTTATGGTTCAAGAATCCCTGCACTCATCTTCTTTGCTGGTTGTTGGCATATTGCTAAGTATCTAGTAATTTTTTTTAAGCATCAAAAGAAATACTCTAAGCTCTACATTTTTCTCTTGATGGGGATGAGTTCAGTCTAAGCTAAGTCTTTGCAAGTGAGAAGAGCCTTGGTTCTGACAAGTGGCTGCTAACAAGGGAACTGCAAAGATCAGGAGATTATCTTTGTAATAAGGCAACTGTACATTCTTTGTTTCTTGGAGCTACTGGTTTGGTGCCTTCACCAGTGGTCTCTTAGTGCTTTCCTTACTCCATTTCCAGTAGGTGTTTTTCCTCCCACCTCAAAGAATCTTTGTAAAAACTGAGGACAGTTCAAGGCAAGTATTTCTTGAACAAAACATAAAACTGCTAGCCATACAAGCAGACAAATTGATAAACTAGACCACATTAAACATACAAACTTCTCTTCATAAAACACACCATTAGGAAAGTAAAAGTCAGTCTATAGATGGAAGAAAACATGCATCCAGAATACATAAGTAACATTTGCAAATTGGTAAAGAAGACAGCTCACTAGAAAAATGTGCGAGCAAGGCCTGAAAAGATATTTCATAAAAGAGAATATCCACATGGCCAAAAAGCACATGAAATAGTGTTTAGCTTCATTAGTCATCAAAGAAACACAAATTAAAACCAGTGAGATACCACTATATTTACCAGAATGACTGAGGTCGAATAAGCAAACAAACCCAGAAAACACCCAAGTGTTGACAAGGATATTGAATCCTGGAAATCATATACACTTTGTGTAACTATGTCTTTTTTTTTCTTTTTTAAAGTCGCTCAGTCGTGTCCAACTCTTTGCAACCCCATGGACTGTAGCCTACCAGGCTCCTCCCTCCATGGGATTCTCCAGGCAACAGTACTGGAGTGGGTTGCCATTGCCTTCTCCAGGGGATCTTCCCTACCCAGGGATCAAACCCGGGTCTCCTGCATTCCAGGCAGACACTTTAACCTCTGAGCCACCAGGGTCTACCAAGCTTAAAATATGCCTTCCATTCTAGGTGTATACCCAACAGAAATGCGTGCATGTGAACCTCAAAAGACATGTATTAGAATGTCATAACAACACCATTTGTAACAGCTCCAAACTGGAAACCACCAACATACCCATCAAGAGTAGGAAGGATAAATGAATTATGGTATAAATTCACACAGTGGAATACTATATATTGCAATTAAAATGAACAGCCTACTACTATTTCCAACAATATGCAATGAGGCTTATAAACATAAAGTTGTACTTCAATAAAACAGGAATAAAAACAAAAAAACTAGGCCAAACAACCTAAAAACTGATGCTCAAATGGGAGGTATTCCTGTGGTTTTGTATTAATAATGAGATCCTCCACATTTAGAACAGGTTGGATGGCAAGGCCACTCAGAGCTAGTTGGGCCCCTAGTCCACTGAAGGGAGCAGCATGGCCACCTGGCCAGCCTCTGAGCCATGGTTCTAGGAGAAACCTTGATAGTGTCACAAACTAAAAACAAGGACAGAGTCTTCTCACCATCAGAAGCTACAGCATTGAGAATTCCTTTGTTTTTAATCAATTTTTGGTTACTCAGGCAACGTAGAAATATAACTGCCTTCATTTACAACATTACAGGACACACAATATCATAGGTCCCCTTTAAAATAGTGTGAGGTGGGGAGTGGCTGGGGGACCATGGTCAGAACATGGCTGGTCACTGTCTGATGGTTGTTGAGCCTGAGCTGTAGATACTTGGGACCTTGCTGTGGTGTTCTCTGCATTTTTATTTCTGCTTAAAGTGTTTTTACTATAAAAAGCAAGCACAACACATCATTATTGAAAAGGCTAAAGTCACTATAGATCTCTAAGCGTCTAGTATTTATTCCTCTTTTCCCTGCTGCAGCTAACTGTCACCAGTTTAGGTTTGTCTGAGGAGGAAACAGCACATTCTAACTAGGATGATTTGAGGAGGTTTTAGTAGAGAGACCCTATGCAAAGTCATGTGAAGGGAAGGCCCAAAGCATCACACAGTACCCCAGGGAAGGCTTTCTCACCTTTAGGCCCAAGGAACTGAACGTAGGAGAAGAGAGCCAAGCAGCTTGAAAGGGGCTGAGACCTTTGGTTGTGGTCAGTTTTTGGAGACACTATCGGTAGAAACCGGGAGAATAAATACTCTGGTCTCCTTCTCCTCCATTCCTTTGATCTTGTATTGCTGCTCAGCATTGGCTGGAAGGCAAGGTCACCCGCTGATGCTGTTCACCCAGGTCAGCCTCCCAGGGCATGGAGTAGGCTGGCGCGTGGTGGAGAGCGGATCTGCAGGGACACGTGGAAGATATCCAGTGTAGGTCTAACCATATGTTTTCCAGTGTATTTGTGTATGTATATTTATGAGTCCAGTGGGTTTGTTTTCATTGTTGTCTTTTTTTTTTTTTAAATATCCTTGGGATCATATCACATGCCTCATTCAGCAACTTGTGGTTTTCACTCATCAGTGTCCTGGTGTTCTTTCCATGGCAGTACTTCAAGATCTACCTCACTCTTCCTTGTGCCTGATAGTATTCCACAACCTGGACGTAGTATAGTTTATCTTGCCATTAACCCTTGACAAAAACTTAAGTTGCTTCCTTCTTGAGACTTTGTTGTCTTAACCCCGGAGACTCTCTGGCCATCTTGGGAACATCTGGAAAGTGGCCACATGTAAAATGATGTTTGTTTCCATGGAGTCTCATGATTGGTTGAAGGCTTTTTGTGTTGTAGTATATACTTGAACTATTCAAACAGTTCTGATTTTTGGCCGCTGAGACTGCTGGGGAGAAAGATAAAGAAAGTCATGAGGACTGGATCAAGAGCTGGAAGATGGAGTTTGAGTTCCAGGTTTGCCCCTGCCTTGCTGTGTGACCTTGGGCAAGTTGCTTAACCTCTCTGATCTTTGGTTTTACATTTGTAAACTGCAGATGATATTTCAACCTGCTTCACCTGCCCCCTGTAGTAGTTCTGAAGGTGTTAGGAAACAAAGGGTGAGAGAGAGCTTGAGGTGGAATCCAGTGACAGTTCCCTCTCAGAGGACAAGGCTTGTGCTCCTGTTTGCCAGGCTTCTCCCTGCAGGCAAGATCATGGCAGTTTTTCCAAGAAGTGTGCTGTTTCCCTGCTCTCACCACCCCCTGACCACAGCCATGGCTCAGATTTGGCTTCCCTGAGTATTATCTGACCTTGTGCTTTTTGGTTGTATTTTTTCCTCCCATGGGGCTAATTTGCTATGGCACTTGGACTCCTTTTTTCCTAGAAGCCTGTATGTCTCTTGGAATTGGAAGACATGGTCCAAAGACCAGTAGCCTGTCCTTCTCTCTTCTCTGACTTTAGATCAGAGAGGCTGCAGGTGTCACAGTCACCACCCCACAAGGGCAGGATGACAAGCTAGAGGATAGGTCTGTGTCCATTACTTATACCAGCGTGTCAGAACTCACTTCCCCCAGAAAGCATCTCTTCCAGTAAACCACAGCCATTGCTCCTTGAGTGCCTATCGCGGCAAGGCACCATGCCAAGTGCTTTCCATAACCATTTCACTTAGTTCTCACAAGAACCCTATTATCGCTAGTCTTCCACTTTACAGAAGATGAAACATAGGCTCAGAGAGTTTAAGGTGCTTGCCCCAGATCATGCAGTTAGAAAGAGGCTGAGTTGGAATTCACACCCCAGTCCCGTGACAGCAGGGCCATGTCCTTGGCACTGGGCTGTATGCCTTCCTGGCTCACTCTGCTATACCTGAGGCCACTCTGCCCTGGGTTTCTTAAGGTTTCAGTGTGATTTGACCTGGACTATTTCCTGTCCATATGTGCCTGACTCCCTAAAAAATAGCGAATGTGTTTTCTGCTTTTTGTGTCCTCTGGAGTGACTGGGTTAGAGTTGTGTATGTAGTAGGAGCTCAGCGAATGCCAATTTCTTGTGAAAATCCCACTGGGGGTGCTGTTGGCAGGACCGGCAGAGCAGAAAGGCAGCATTGGCCCTTTATGGAAGTTATCAAGAAGATGAATAAGGCTTGAAACGCGAGACCCTGGCAGGGCTGACTCAGACCTCACAGAATGACTCGCCCTGGCCTTTGAAGAGCTGAGAGCTATTTACATCCAACTAATGGACCTCGCTGGCTGCTAGCAGTCAAAGCCGCTATATAAATACTCCCGCCTAAGGCCACAGAGTGAGTGAGGACAGGAACAGGAAGAGACCCCTCCCCACCCTCCTCCCCTCCCTGAGAAGCCCATGGGGGAAGCAATGGCTCTGATATGGTGGGGAGCCACTGGCAGCAAGCCCGTGCATGGCAGCCTGGGTATCTAGTTGGCAATGTGGTGTGTAGAAGTCTCTCACGGCACGAGGTGCATTGAATAAATAAATGGTGGCCAGCTGTTAGTCTTCTTATTGGCGTGAACATCCATCATGGCATGTTTCAAATATAAGTCTGGGAAGGAGAAGCTCAGACGCCCATGAAAGGCAAACGCTAGGCTGATCACCCAGCCCAGTCTGGCGCTCACGGGCCTCAAGAAACTGACAAACTGGAAACACTGGCAGGGGTCTGTCCCCGGGGGTTGGACACAGGGTCTCATGTTCTCCATAGGTGTCCTCCACCCCACCCGGGAGCTGAGTGCTTTCCAGCACGGGACTCATGAGGACGCCAGGCTCCCGCTGGGGAACTGTTTGGTGGAGTCAGTGCAGTGCTGATGGCAGTTTCCCTTTTGTGTCCTTCCCCATCTCCTGCCACTGGCCCTGACTCGCAACAGACCTTGAGAACAGGTGGGCTGGGAAGGCCAAAGGCTCCTCCCATTGGGCCCAGCCCCTTGTCTGCACATGGTGGTCATGGCCCAGGGGCTGTTTGAGGTGCCCTGGTTTGGAGCTAGCTGGTGAAAGGGCAGAATGTCACCGCCAGCCTATGCTGAGCTCTCCAGTGCCACTCTATCCCCTGGAAGCAGGTCCAAACCCACCGCGGCAGGCTCGTCTACCCTCAGCCAGGCTGCACCAAGGAGTCTGGGGCCTGCCTAGCCCGTACCCCTCACCTCCTGCAACCAAGTATGCTGTCTCTCGTCTTCATTTAGGATCGTTTGTATTGCTTTTTTGTCTTCCTCCCTGGGTATTCATTCATCCAGCTACTCATTCTAAATATATTATTTTGCATCTACAGCATACCAGGCACTGGGAAGACAGGGGTGAGCAAGAGGTGGTCTCTACTTAACTGGAGCTGACCTTTCATCGGAGTGGGGTGCGCAGTCAGATAAAACACAAGGGACTAAAAGACAACATCACGTTGTGACGAGTGCTATTAAATAAAGGGGAGAGAAACTAGTCTACATACTAGACTTTCTGGCTTTTCTGCTGCTACTGCTGCTAAGTCGCTTCAGTTGTGTCCGACTCTGTGCAAGCCCATAGACAGCAGCCCACCAGGCTCCCCTATCCCTGAGATTCTCCAGGCAAGAACACTGGAGTGGGTTGCCATTTCCTTCTCTAATGCATGAAAGTGAAAAGTCAAAGTGAAGTCGCTCAGTCGTGTCTGACTCTCCGTGACCCCATGGACTGCAACCCACCAGGCTCCTCCATCCATGGGATTTTCCAGGCAAGAGTACCAGAGTGGGTTGCCATTGCCTTCTCTGGTGGCTTTTCTGAGGAGGTGACTTTTAAGCTGAAGCCTAAAGACTGAGAAGGAATCCGCCTAAAGGATTCCTAAAGGAAACCTGAAGGAGGCCTAAAGACTGAGAAGTGAAGACGAGGGGGATGAGCATTCCAGAAGAGAGACTAGCGTATGCAAAGGGCCCGAAGTCAGGGAGAGCTTGGTTTCTTGTGGAATTAAGACACAGATGTGTCTAGAGTGCAGAGAGTTGAGGGTGATCTAAGAACAACTCAGAGTGGCATCGCAGGCCCTGTGACAGTCTGGAGAGCAGAGGAGCTCAGTGGGCTCTGCTAAGGTGGGGGAGGCTTAATGGGGAGAGGGGGCGTGGTGCACTGAGATTGTTGCTTTAGGAGCATTCGGTACACTTGTTACATGTATCAGGAGCCTACTGCTTGCCACGCGTTGTACTGAGTGCTGCGATGGATGACATTGAGTTTGAATGGTCTCCTGGAAGCAGAGAGGACCCCACAGGGCCTTTACCTTGGGGTGACATGTTAAGATGGGAAACACAGCAGCCCCAAGAGCAGTGGCTTCAGTGAGTTCTCTGCAGGATGGTTTCCCAGAGACCATTCCCCACTCTCTACCTGCAGCCTGAGACCCAGGCTGTCTGGCCTCTCGCAGCTGGCATGGCCAGTGCCCTCGTCATAGTAGGAGCATGGTGGCCCTGGACTCTGGAGCGTGAGCTGAGTATGCCTGGTCCTTGGGAGGAGGAGGAAGTGGTCTGCTCCAGGGCACAGAAAGCACAGAGGCTGCAGACGTGGAAAGGGGAAACAGCCCTTGTTGCCCACCCTCTAGGCAGGCAGGGAAACTGAGTCCTGGGGGGTAAGTCGCAAAGTTTCTTGACTGGCTGCTAATTGCACTTTGCATTTCATGTTTGAAAAGTACTTAAGGAGATGGACGGTGTGACCTGCCCAGCTCACATGTCTATCTGCAGTGCCGTGAAGGCAGCTGGCCTGAGAGGATCTGCCATCTGTGTCCTGGAGAGCCCTCAGCTTGTGTATCCCAGCTCCTTTATTCTTGAGCATAAATGGACTTATCTCTGGCCGCAGAGGCTCTATACCCACATGTGTTTGGAGGGGTCATTTCTATTCTTAGGCTCTTTGCTTTCCTTGAAGGTTTGCATAAAGTGTTTATAGCTGTTACCCACACTAACCTCTGCTTACCACGTGGAAAACACTGGCAGGACTTATTTTGCTTTAGGGTTTGTGGGAGGAGAAGGGGATGACGAAGGATGAGATGTTGGATGGCATCACTGACTCAATGGACTTGAGTTTGAGCAAGCTCCAGAAGATAGTGAAGGACAGAGAAGCCTGGTGTGCGGCAGTTCATGGGGTTGCAAAGAGTTGGAGTCAACTTAATGACCTAATTGAACTGATCTGAACTTGGGCTTTAAATGGAAGACACTAGGGCTTCTTGGGTAGGCTGTGGCCTCCAGAGTCATGCTGCCTGGGTTCTGGCTGTTTGGAGCAGTGACTGGCCTTCCCTGAGACTCAGGTCTGTCAGGAGAGAGAGTCAGACAGTGGTCCCTGCAGTCCCTGCTTGCTTGCCAGGCACTTGTCCTCAAGCACGTTCTACACACAGCTCAGCGGTGCTGCACCCTGACTGCATCACAGTCACCAGTGGGTCTGTGCAAGCAGGTGGCTGGACGCCCCTTCCCCAGAGGAGCCCAGCCAGGAGGACTAAGGTGGCCCCAGGAATCTGCCTTTGCATCCGGTTCCCAGGCTGCTGGTCCCAGGACCACACTTCGAGAATGGCTGCCTAAGTGCATTTAATCAGTCATCACAACAACCCCCTCAACTTGTTATTACTGTTGCTATGACTTTGCTGATGAGGAAATTAAGGATTAGCGTGTGAAGTAACTTGCCCAGGGTCACACAGCCATTGGGCAGTGGAGCTGGGAGTCATATCCAGGTCTGGGTGACGCACAGCCATCATTCTTGGACTCCGAGGGGAGTTGTGTGTGAGTCCCAGCAAGTGCCTGCCTGGCAGGGATGAGGAGCTCCATACATGCTGGCTGCGGGCCCTGTACCCCTTCAGACCCAAGCGGGCCTTTATCTGAGATGATAGTTGACTCCGAGTGGTTTTCATTATTGTTTGGTGATACAGCAGAACCAAATTATACTCAGAAAACTTGGATGAGAAGATCTAGACTTGAAAGGATGAGTGGCTGGAGAGGTGCTGATTCACCGGACAGTCATAGCCTCCAGGGTGAGCAGGGGCCGTGCAACCGCTTGTGGTCCCACTCCTTCCCCAGCAAAGGGGTCCCAGCCCCGTGGGAGGGCTTCCAGGGCTGGGACCCTCACTCCCTCCTCTGACACTGGGACAGAGAGAAAGGGCTTCATTTTCAGAGGCAGGGTTTTGGCCTAATGGAGCCGGCCCAGGCCAGCAGAGGGACATCATGGCCTCTGTCTTCCTGAGCCTCTTTTCCCCCTACTGGAGTAGGGGATCTGGGTCCACAGGACAAGCTGTATCCTGGGAGCCCCTCAAGCCTGTGCAGACAGCATGGGTGCAAACAGAAGACGGAGTCCAGGGCAGCACCAGGAACCTTAAAGCTGGACTTTACAGGAGGGGAGGGACTGCTGGCGAGGGAACTGGCCTGAGAAAAGGCTCAGGCAGTGTGAATGCAAACGGCTCCCTCAAGGCAGGTCACGCAGTTCTTCTAGCACATCCTGTCCTACCTCCCCATCGATGTTTCCTCGATGGAATCTTTTCTACTCTAGTCAGACAGTGGGCAACCTTGCCTACCAGGCAGAAGCGTTTGGGTTGTCTGCCATTGAGGTAAAGGAGCAAGGGGCTGCAGAGTCCTAGAAGTAGGCAGATCCACTGCCCATCTCGGCCTGAGCTTCATCTGCTGCGGGGGCATGTTGCTTTTTTTTTTTTTTTGAATTCTCAGTCCAAACATTTTTGCAAACTTTCTAAGTAAATCCTCTGGAAGCAGAATTATCATGGAGACATCAGTCAGGCAGTCCCTTCTTTGTACCCCATCCTTTTTTTTTTTTTTTTTGCTGGCAAGGAATGGATTTGGGGAGTGCCATTGTCTGTGTTCCAGCTCTCCCAGCCCGGAGCAGACCCTGATGAAGCTGGTACCTTTATCTTGGTGAGCTCAACCCTCAACTCTCTGAGTCTTAGCTGGATTAAGGGCCTAGATGTTGCCGAGGAGGAAGGAGGGACCTCTGTAATTGCTGTTTAAATCTACCTAACAATAGCCACATGTGGAGCCAGATTTGAGGGTTATTAAATATGAGCACCATTCTTCCCCCAAACATGCCTGTGTTTGCATAGCTGGGCAACATGGGGAAGTGGGGGCTGGGAGAAGGCTGCCGAGTCAAAAGGGGGCTTCAGAGGCCCCTTTTCTGAGAGAGAGGGCAAATGTGCGTTTGGCTGAGAAGCCTGATGACCAGAGTCTCCCAGCCCTGGTCTGGGCTCTCTCTAGGCCCCTGCTCCTTTCTTTCTTTTATTTTATTTTTTAATTTTTTGGTCATGCATGTGGCATTTAGGATCTTAGTTCCCCGACCTGGGATCGAACCTGCGCCCCCTGCATTGGAAGCAGGGAGTCCTAACCACTGGACTGCCAGGGAAGTCCCCCCTGCTCTTTTCTTAGGGGTTCTTATCCTCTGCAGCAACTGCCTGCTGTCTTGGTGTGACACAAAGGAAGGACGGGGTGCTGTGGAGAGAGGCCTGTAAGCTGGCCTGTCTGCTGCCATTTGGGGACAGATGGTCATGTGTGTCTCAGCTCTTCCCTGGTGCCCCTTGCCCACAGTGAAGGGTGATGGGCAAGGATATTGTGTTGTGATGGTGTGGCATGTCTAGCTCCTTCCACGGCAGGGTGGAGGGAAGGCCCAGAGGCTCAGTTTCCCAGCTCTACACCGGCAGGCCTGAGAGCCAACGGTGAGGTGAGTCGCATGGCCTTATTCTGACCAGCTGATGGTTTGGAGACAACCTGCCCTGCAGGTGTGAGTCTTTGTGACAGGAACCAGCTCAGGGAAAGGCCTGGAGCGCGTGTGGAGCTGCCTCTGGCGGGGGCGAGGTCCCAGGAAGGGTGCAGCCAGCTTCCGGTGCCACCCTCTGGCTTGGGTGTGGTGCTACCACCTGAGGCTGGGGGGCGGGCTCCCCTGCAAAGGTCTAGGTGCTCTGGGACCCTGGAGGCAGGACGACAGGTGTGGCTGAGGCAGAGGCCCGTGGATGCCGGTAATCCGGGAGGGCTGCCGCTCTGAGTGAGCCCCAGGGGCGGCCTCTCCTGTCACTCATCAGACATGGTGGCTTGTCAACCATGGAGAATAGAATTAAAATCCTGCAAAGACATGTCTTTCCTTTGATTTTTGCTTTAAATGATAGATTTAAGCAACTTTGTAAACTGCGTTATTCAAGTTAAATTTCCAGAAAGGAAACTAAAGCGTTGTAAAGACAAAGGACAGACAGGGAAATAAATTTGTATCACATGATAGATGAAGAATGTACACATTTCTTACAAATCAGTAGAAACTTCTTTCTTGCAAGGTTGTGGAAATAGCAACCCTCATATAATGCTGGTGCACGTAACCAGGGTGTTTCTGAAAGGCCCTTTGGCATTAACTACCTTTAAAATATGCACAAGGCTTTATGTTTTGCCTCTTTCTACAGGGTTGTGTTTCTTACAGATTTCTCTCCCAATTTTGGACATCTTTTTAAAACATGTGTTTGTATATGGCTGCACTGGATCTCCGTTGCTGCACGCCAGCTTTCTCTGGTTATAGTAGGCGGGGGCTGCTGCTTGTTGCAGGGCACTGGCTGCTCGTTTCAGTGGCTTTTCTTGCTGTGGAGCACAGGCTCTCGGGCATGTGGGCCTCAGGCTCTCGGGCATGTGGGCCTCAGTAGCTGTGGCACACGGCCTTACTTGTTCCTCGGCATGTGGGATCTTCCCAGACCAGGAGTGAACCCGTCTCCTCGGCATTGGCAGGCGGATTCTTAACCACTGGACCACTAGGGAAGTACAGTTGCCCCATTTTTTTTTTCTGGTCATGAATAGCAAATTTTTCTTCTTTGGGTACCATTGTATAACATATTTCTTGTGACTTTTGTTATGTTTACATACTTATAATGCATCTTGTTTTGAAATGCTGTTGTAGATCATTTCTACCCTGTCCGTGGTCCATGTTAGCCATGTTTCTAGGAGCACTGTAACACCAGGCTCTTCTGCAATAAGAATGGGGTTGGGGTTGGGGAGAAGGGAGACATATGGGCTTTGGTGATGGTCAAGGGTGCCAGTCCCAGCAGGGTACTTTACTCTCTGGGTGGTTTCAGGTGGGTTACTTAACCTCTCTGAGCCTCAGTGTCTGCGTCTTTCACAGAGAGTACTGCACCCAGGGGCACTGTTGTGAGGATGAGATGAAGAAATAAGAGTAAAGCCCCTGGGCACTGGTTCTGCATGTGGGGACTTTTTGGTGAATGGAGTCATGGTTACCAGGTGGACAGGGTTCCCGTGACTAGCACTTAATCATTTGGGCCCAAGGAGCTTCGGTGGTTCATTAGGTCCAGTCCCCTGCATCTTAGCAGGACTGTATTCCAAGCATCCCCAAGAGACTGCTGTCCACTCCCATCTCTGGGACCTCGGGGGCTGCCGGTGGGGGATCCCAGACTCCTGCTTACTAATGCATTCCAGTGTCACACCCTTGGAGCCAGGAAGTCCTCCTGAGTATCTACACTTAATCCCCCTGGCTAGATTTGAAGGTTATTTTTTTTTTTTTCTTACTGTTTCTGTAGGGGAAAAAGGACTGAAATTTTGCTCATGCAAAAGGTGTCTGACTTCCATGGCAAGCAGCTCTATTTTGCAATCTCCATATGAAATCCCTTTGTAGGAAGGCTCAGGAGGAGGAAGTGAGAGGGGCTGTGGAGAGAGAGCTGTGATATCCTGGGACTTGTTCCTGATCAGCCCTTGGAAAGGAACCGCATTACTGGACATGTTCTCCCTTGACACCCATGTATTCTGCTTGCACTTACCTCTACATGGCTGTCTTGAAGGAATGGAAGACTCACTCTGACCTTCCTACCCCAGCACACCCATCTTGCTACCTCCTCCAGGGTCCTTCCTCTCGGAGGGGTGTCTGTCCATCCACTCACACAGCTGGACACTCAGGGGGCATCCTTGACCTGGCCTCTCTCAAGCCCCCCGAGGGGTGTCCGGCCCCATGTCTTGTTGGTTTTACGTCCTGTAGCTCTTGAATCCCTCCACGTCTATCCATCCTCACTCCTGCCACCATATCCCCCTGCCTTTGTCTCTTGCCTGGACAGCTGCAGTAGCATCTTAGCAGCCCCCTCCTTTTACCTGGCCCTCCTGGTCTTTTCTCCATTCAGCACCCAGAGCCATCTCCATTCAGCACCCAGATCCATCTCTGCAAAACACCCTTGCACTCACCTCTTTAAACCCAACAGTGGTGTCCCACTGACCTCTGTAGAAAGACCAAACCTCTTTGGGTGCCCTCCAAGCCCTTGTCTGTTGTCTTGCTGCTCCTTGCTCTCTGCTCCTCAGCCACTTTGGCCACCTCTCCCAGCTCCTCAAACATACCATGTTCCCTCCTACCCCAGGACCCTGACACATGCTCTCATCTCTTCCACTCTCTGCCCTACCCATATCTGCCTGGTTAATTGTTACTTATCCCTTAGATGTCAATATAATAGTTATTTCTTGCAAAGCCTTCCCTGACTCTCAGGCCAGTTCAGGTGCCTTTATCAAAAGCTCTCCTGGAGCAGAGTTCCTTTCCTTTAGAGTCCCTCACTGAGTTTACAATTAGGCATTCATTCATGTGCGTGTGTGTGCGCGCTCAGTCACGTCCGACTCTTTGTGATCCCATGGACTGTAGCCCGCTAGGCTCTTCTGTCCATGGGAATTTTCAGGCAAGAATACTGGAGTGGGTTGCCATTCCCTTCTCCAGGGAGCTACAGTCCTCTCTGGCAGGCTATGGTCCATGGGGTCACAAAGAGTCAGACACGACTGAGTGACTAACATTTTCACACTTTCTTTGGTGTTTAGACCAGGCAGGAGTGATTCATCAGGTGTTTTATGCAGGATAGTTGTCAAGTTCTAACTTACGAGGGGCTTTGTGCTCCTGAATAGGCTGGTGTACTCAGAGCCTTTGTGGATGGGATTATACCTACATGCTAGAAGAAGGGCTCTTGCTATTTATAAGAACCCCGTTTTTATGGGGTGAAAAAAATCAATCCTTCCCTAAAGCAAATAATTACCAGCCGATTGGTCCCTTTTGTGACCTCAGTTTGCCATGTGCACTAAGAGCTTAATTAGCTTATTAGCTTAATTAGCTAGAGAAATAAGTGATTTTAGCTGGTCACAATCTTTGTAAGAGTAAGCTCCAAGGGCCCTAGTGGTAATGGGGTCTTCTCAGGCAGCTGGTCAACCTCTGGGTCTCAGAAGTGATGTCAAGGGCATTTGGTGGTTACCAGAAATAAATTGTCACTGTGTCTGAACCCCCCAGTGAGTTGAAGAGCTAACCCTCTTTCTGCATTCCTCCCAGTTTCCCATCCCAGATGTATAATGCCCTCTTGCAGTTCCAGTGTCTCAGTATTGATGGGTAAAAGTGCCAACTTGACAGGCTGGTGGTCTAGTGAGCAGGTCGGCCTGGGTTTGTCCTGGTTTGTCACTGGCTGTCTGTGTAAGCTGAAGCATCCCTTCACCTGTTTGACCTCAGTCTCCTCGCCTGATGCATCGCTTACAGGTGTGTGGGGCTCCCTCTAAGAAAACAAGTCAGAGAGGCTTTGAAAAGTTTAACATTATTCAAATCCAGAGAACTCTGAGGATGGAACTAGATCCATTGGCAAATGTGAAGATTCTTTAATGCTTGATCTTCTGTTCTAATGTCTGACCTCCTGGTATGGGTTCATCTATTTCTCTGGGCCTCAGTCTCCCCATCTTCCCAAGGAACAAGAGGGGTTGATTTTGGGTTGGCAGATAGAAGAACTAATTGCTGTCCCACCTCTACCCTCCCGCAGTTAAGACAGACATCACTAATGAACACCGAGTATGCAGTCCTCCTTGGTACAGAGCCACAGCCAGCCAGCCAGGACTCCTCTCTCCAGGCTTGCCCTCGGCAGTGAAGTTGTTTGCCAGTTGTGGAGAGCAAACCCTCGTGAGTCAACTGATGTGCCTACAGAAGGATCAAGGCCCGGGGAGGTTGACTTGCCCAAGACTTGGGGGTAAGTGCACTTGTGAACTTACAGCTGGCTTTGGGGAGGTGGCTTGGATGGCGTCTAATGTTTGCAATGTACTGAACAGGTCCAACTCGGGTCAAAAACAGGCCGGTCGTGTGTTTCAAAGGCATCACTGTTTTCTTCTGCCCACCTCACAGGAGGCCCTTGACTTTGTTCTCTCTCAGAGGTCTCTGTGGTCCTCTGGCTGCCTGCCTCCCCTCCTGCCATGGGGTGACTGTGGCAGACTCCAACAAGGATTCTGCCAGTCCTCATGGAAGCAGGTCCATGGCCATGCCCCTCCCTGGGACCTGGGGCTGAGCGCCCTCCTTGGAACAGGAATCTGGGGCCACGAGCCCCAGGAGGTGCCATCCTGTCTTTAGAAGCGAGCTGGTTTTCCATCATGTAGGGAGCTTTTCTGCCCAGAGGAGTGAGGACAGAGAGTTATTTTGCAAAGGAAGAGGCTGGGGAGGCTGTGGTGAGAAGCATCGGGAAGCTCAGGTGAGTGGCTCAGAGCTCCTCTCTCCCACCCCATCCAGTGTGGGGTCCCCACGTGGTGTGTGGCTGGGGAAGGAGGGGCGTGCCAGATGGGGCCTGAGCTGAATTTAGGTGTGGGCCTCTGAGTGAGCAGTGTGGTGTTTGGCCTAGGCTCCTGAGGGTGGCAGGCCCAGTTGAGACACCAGCTCTGTCTAGTCAGGGGACTGGGCCTACGGACAGAGGCCTGCGTGCTGGGGGCCTGCCTCCTCATTGGCAACAGAGTGTTTGGAGGTACTGTGGGAGAGGCAAAGGTCCTTTCTGCTCTGTACCCCTCTCATCCCCTTCTCTAATTTTATTCTTTCCATCTTGCTTAAGAAACTGATGTCATGAAGACGTGATGTGGCCCAGTAGGCTAGACCCCAATGTGACCCTGTCCAGACCCCAGGTCCAGACATCCCTCCCCAACTGCTCAGGTGTATCCCAAGGGCCGGGTACCCCTGCTTGTGAATTCTGGGCATCTCAGGCTCTTTTCCTCCCTACCTGGTTATGCCATCTAACAAATTCATTTGGGGGCGAGCTCGGAGAAGAGGTTCGGAGGAGGGCGAGAATTGTCTTTTTAACTGTCCCCAGGACGCCTGGAGCAGGCTTGGAGGATTCTTACTAATCTAATCTCTGTCAGAAAAGGAACGATAAAACAATTCAGGCTTTAGAAGCCAAATCCCCTTCCTGCGCTCACACTCCTTCTAGCTTTCTCCCGGACTATTTTCCCTCCTTTGTGATGAAGCCGTGGTTCAGCTCCTCCATAAGGGTTTCAGTGGATTTCATGTTTCACTCTTCCAGTTTTCATATTTAAATTTGCTTTACTCTCTGGTTTGACTTCCCACTGACCCTTGAAGAATTGGCGTATTTTAAGGAGGGGGAAGAGATCTCATTATAGGAAATGAGAAAAATGGGGCAGAGTTTTAAAACTTTTAATGACTAAAACACAGTGTTCCAAGTCAGTATTGCGCTGGGGTTGAAGTCACTGTTTGGTTACAAGTCTTTAGGTCTAAACGGGGTTGATGACATCTGTTTAATTTTAGATGTCTGGAATACATTCTGAAAATAATGAAATCCAAATGTATGACCAAATTAGAGAACAATTTTATCTGCGACAAAGAAGTTTTTAAAATAAGAGCAAACATTTCGACCAAACAAAACTTTAAAAGACCCATCAAACCTTTGGTCATCTTGCCTCAACTTTTTCCCAGTGGGTCTCCATGGTTGAGAGAACTCTGTGTGTGAACCAGACGTTATTATGTAATTTTATACCCATTTTCCTGTCCTTTCTCTGGGCGTGCACTCTATGTGCTGTCAGCCCCGGAGAGACTGTGTTTAGGGAAGTGAGGACCCTTTACGGCAAAGCTTCATTGATGAAGCAAAGGGCTCTTGTCACCAACACTTGGGGCTACTTGTCAGCTGTTGTGTAATAAGCTGAATAGCTTGGGTGGGGACCTGGGGAGAAACTCAAAAGTGCAGAGACCATGCTGATGCCACAGGGGGAGAACCCCGGGCATGGGGACATACAAAGAGTATTTCTCACATGCCCGCTGTGACCGAGGCAAGTCCTGACCCTCTCTGGGCCTGGCTTTTCCCATCTCTATGAGGAGCTCAGGGATTCTGGGAGGCTGTCAGGGTTGACCTCCCTCCAGGAAGGTTGTGTTGGATCCCCTATGATTAAAATGTGCACTGAACAATTCCTCCCACCTCCCTGGAAGTCTGGCATCTAGGATCATGTGGAGACCCTGCCCATGGGAGTCTCTTCATTGTCCAGTTCCCTGAAGTCCTAGGAGGATAACCAAGATTCTGTGTCTACTCCATGCTGCCAGAGAGTCCAGTGTCTGGGCCACCTCTTCCATCCTTGGTGAGACTTTCCTATTAAGACAAGAAGTAAATTATGGTTCAAGTTTTGCCTGATGTCTTAAAACATTTGGTTACTGGGCAAGGTAATTCTGCCTTTACTGGGTATTTGTACCTTCCAAATATTTGTAGATTCTTAACCTGTGTGCCCTGACCCACCCCTCAGATATCAGCTCAAGTCCGTCCTGGAGAACCAGCCCCTTCTCTCTGCAGTCCACCCAGTCCCCTTGCCCAGGACTGTTTTCCCAGGTCAGCTTTCTGAAGCGTGGCCCCATGTACCATTGTCTACACGTTTCTCACATGGTTTAGTTTTGTCAGTGGGATGTCCCAGAGATTGGAGGAGGTTTCCCAAGTGCTTGCCCTTGATCAGTGACCACAGGCACACTGGGAAATGGGGGTTCTCTGCCTATGCTGCCCGGGCTCAAGGGCCTGGGGTAAAGCTTGGGCTTGGTGAGGCCTCCACGCTAGACTGGCCTCTGCAGAAATGAGCAAGTGGAGGCGCTGCCTGCTGTGGACGGATGATGGATGGGTAGGTAATGCCAAGGTGAGCCTGGGCCTGCCCAGAACTCGGGGGTCTGTACATTTTGTCTGTTGGCTGCTTCCTTGCACCATCTGGTCCCTTCTCAGGACTTTGTTTTTCAGTTGGTGCCCCCACTGGTTGGGAGGCATCACTAGCTGTGCTCTGGGCAGAGGTGGAGGATGATCTGATGGTGGTGATATTTGGGAAGTGTATTTGGGTACATTAGTGGGGGGTTCCAGAGGGTTCACTGTTAAGGGGCATGGACTCGGCAAAGACAGTGGGCTGAGGTCAGCAAGATGAGAGGCCTAGGAGGAGGGGATGCAGTGGCACCACCAGCAGCAGGTAGTTGGTGAGGGGCTGTGGGTCTCTGGGGATCTGGAGTGGAAGTTTCCTTTAGGTCTTGGGGGTGGCAGGTGGAGAGCATAGAGCACGGGTGTGGAAAGCACCACGGCCCCCCTGATGCTCCGTGTGACCTTGGGCCAGCCAGAAGCCTTGCTGGGCCTCAGTTCAAAATCTGTGAGACGCGAAGGCTGATACCCACCTGACAGGCTTATGGTGAAGCCCAGATCATAAAATGGCATTGAAAACCATTGTAAAGATGGCACTTTGTGAAGTCTAGACAAGAATAAGAAATTGGAATTTTTGTTCATGCTAATGAGACATAAAAGGAGTATTGATGATAATAAGTCATCCAGCCCTGTTTTTTAAAGTCCTTCGGGACAGAGGAATTGAAAGAACATGGAAATAGAAGTCAGACTATTAGATTTCCAGGTTTTTTGTCCCTCATTCTGTGTACGGCTCTGGGTCTTAGTGTCCCCAAGTGCATAGAGAGGCCAGTAGTCCTTACTGTTTTCCTTCCTGGGCTGCTTCGAGGTTGGAGGGTGGGTGGGGTGGTGGTGAAGTGACCAAGTGCTTAGCAGGCAGGAAGCACCATGAGGATGGGTTGAATGGGTTGGGCTGGTGTTGATGGTCTGTGTTGTTGGGAAGGGCATTCAGGCCAGGACATCTTCGTGCAACTTTGAGGACCAAAGCGTCCTGAGCTGGATGTTTTCCTGTGGTCCAGGTACAACTTGTTGCGTCATGAGGCTGCCGAGCCCGGTTTCTAACTTTTTGTATGGCAGTGAGTGGCTGAATGCAAGTTTGTCAGGGTGGCTGTAATTAGAACCCAGACTTTGCAGGTATTAAGCGTGGCTTAATGCTTTAACTATGGTACAAAAAATTTACAACATCAGGGCCGTGTCTAGCTATGTGGTAGACTGAAGGCGTGAAGAGGCATAGTCACATTTTGCCAGATACATATCAGAGACTTCCCTGGTGGTTCAGATGGTAAAAGCGTCTGCCTACAATGCAGGAGACCCAGGTTTGATTCCTGGGTCAAGAAGATCCCCTGGACAAGGAAATAGCAACCCATTCCAGTAGTCTTGCCTGGAAAATCCCATGGATGGAGGAGCCTGGTAGGCTACAGTCCATGGGGTCCCAAAGAGTCAGACATGACTGAGCAACTTCACTTTCACTTTTCAGGGAACTCTGGGGGCCAGGCTTGGTACTGGATTTTTACAATTGAAAAAATTTTAATAGCTTTAGTTTCACTGGAATGGTTTTAGGTTCATCGCAATATTTAGGGGACGGTACAGAGAGTTTCCATATACTCCTCCCCCCACCACCTTGCATAGCCTCCTTTTTTGTCAGCATCCCCCACCAGAGTAGTCCAATTGTTGTAACTGATTAACCTATGTTGACAGATCACGATCACCCAGAGTCCGTAGTTTACATTGGGGTTCATTCTGTACGCTGTATGAGTTTGGATAAATGTGTAATGATATGTATCTACCATTATAGTATCAGAGTCATTTTGCTGCCTTAAAGATCCTCTGTGCTTCACCTATTCATCCCTCCCTTCCCTCATCCCCTGGCAACCACCGATCTTTTTACTGTCTTCAGAGAAGTGATCTTCTCAGGTCCCTTGGCCATCAGTGGGGAGCCAGGATTCAACCCCGGGCTGTCTTCCTGCAGAGCTGATGCTCCAGAACACAAGACTGCCTTTTCAGCATTTCATCCTCAGGCCATGGCAGGTGTGACCCGGGGCAGCCTGGGAAGTGGGGAGGTGGGAGTGGTTGCTGAGGCTCGGGGAGGAAGAAGACAGCCACTGTGATTCCCGCTTCTCTTCACCCTTACCCTAAGTTCTGACACAATCAGGACACTGGTCTTCACCATGTGGCCTTGGGGGAAAGGCCAGGGTCTGAGGGAGATTGGGTGGGTGATGGGAGGAGGACTGAAGAGCTGGGAGGACACAGTCACTCATGTCCTGGTGACTAAGCATAAGGGCTGAGCCAGGCACTGTGCTGGATGCTGGGGGCAGAGCAGAAAGCATGACTGATGAGGTCCCTACTTCCCGGGGCTCCCAGTTTGGTGAGAGACAAAGAGTACACATAGATAAATAAAGCAGAAAGTTGTCAGGGGTGACAAGTACACTGTAAAGCATTAAAAATCGGTGATGTGATGGACAACTCTTTTGAACTGGGTGGTCAGGGACAACTTCCCCATGGGGGACACAGTTAGGCTGAGATCTGGATGGCAAGGAATCAGCTATGAGAAAATGAGGGGAATGCATTACAGGCAGATGAAACTGCAAGTGCAAAGGCCCTGGGGTTGAACAAGACTGGTGTGTTGAAGATGTAGAGTGGACAAGACAGCTGGATTTAGGTAAAGGATGACATGGGTGAGATAGACCTCAGATCATCTGGGGCTGTATGGGGGCAGTGTCTAGGAGTTTGGTAATAATTCCAAGTACAATATGAAGCCAGGGTGGTGGCGGCGGCGGCGGTGGTGGTGGTGGTGGTAGTGGTGGTGGTGTTTTAAAAGATGCCTTTGACAGTGGGTTGTAGGGAGGAGAGGTACAGATGGGAGGTCAGTTAGGCTCCAGGTAAGTGTTTGGTGTAGAGTCAAGAGAATTTTCTGATGGATTGGCACTCTGTCCAGAGTTGCTTAAGCTGAGAATTATGCCCAACCTTTGGCAGCATTATTTTTTTTTAAACCTCTTTGAGCCTCGGTTTCCTCATCTGTAAAGTACTGTTAATAAGAAGATTTAACTTACTGGCATTTGGTGAGGGTTACGGTAGCTCAGATGGTAAAGAATTTGCCTACAATGCAGGAGACCCGGGTTCAATCCCTACGTCAGAAAGACCCCCGAAGAAGGGAATGGCTACCCACTCCAGTATTCTGGCTTGGAGAATTCCGTGGACAGAGGAGCCTGCTGGGCTATAGTCTATGGAGTCTCGCAGTCAACCATGACTAAGTGACTAACACTTTCATGCTCAAATGAGATAATGCACATAAAACTGTGTCCGGCACGTTACCGGTTCTCAATATCTTCATGAGCACCATCATTAGTTTGTTATGCTTTCCCCTACCATTTCTTCGGTGAGACCTTAGGTGAATCGCCTGGCCTTGCTGTGCCTCAACGTCCTTATCTGAAACCTAGGGATCATAACAGCACCCCCCCTCACCCCCGAGAGCTGCTGGGTCTAATGAGGTGAGATGAGCAAAGAGGTGCATACGACGCTGGCACATAGTAGGTGTTTAAGAAGAAGGGCTTGCTTGCCTTAGCCCCACAGCCATTTGCTGAGGTGGGGAGGAGCCGAGGAAGAGCAGGTTTGGGGGAGTGGGAATCAGGAGTGCAGTCTGGGACTTGTTCAGCTTGAGAAGCTGGTAGACATACAAGTGATGGCATCAAGTTTGCTATCAGGCATGTGGAGCTTGGGAGGGCTGGGGCTTGACATCGACATTTTGCATGCTACGTTTGGAATGTAGAGCCACAGGACTGGGTGAGCTGGTGGGCAGAGAACGAGAAGAGAAGAGGGCTCAGAGACAAGGGCCAGGGCAGTCTTAGACATGGGAGGAACCAGACAGGGCGACAGGGAAGCTCCAGCTGGGTGGATGGGAGGAAAACCGGGGGTGTTGGGGAAAGGCTGCGAGGGGGGCTTTGACCACCTGAGCTGTTGGTGACCTGGTGAGAGCCGGTTCAGTGAGGAGGCGGGGAGCCATGGGAAAAGACGGAGCTCTCTGACCCCATCACTGCTCTTGAGGGGTTTTGCCAAAACGGGAGACAGTTAAATGGGGCAGCACCTTGAGAAGGATGCAGGGTATTTTTTGACACAGAAGAAAATACGGCACATCAGTATGCTGGAGGAAGCAGAAGGGAGATGATCCTGAGAGAGGCAACACTGGCAGGAGTGGGGTCTTTGGGAGGATTCGAGAGGTAGGGCTTGGTGTCAAGGAGCTGGTCTTGCATAGGAGCAGAGATGCTTTCTTCATGCCCGGTCACCAGAGGGAAGGCAGAGAAGGTGGATTTGGGGGAAGGATCCCTATATTCTGTGACCCCCTTCCCCCATGTCTGTCCCTAGACAGACCTGCCTCCTGATCCTTCTGCCCATCTGCCTCCTGAGGTTCCTGCTGTGTTCCTCTGGGCAACCTTGTCCTTTCCCACACTTGCACACCATTTTACCCACTTCCACTGTCTTCTGTGCTTCAGCCCATCCTTTCTCAGCCTCGCTTAGCTTCTTCCTCCAGGAAGTCTTCCCTGATTATCTCAGCTGTTGGGGCCCTGATGATCCAGAATCTAGACAGACCCCTGGTAACTCTGCCTCCAGGGTCAATGGGAGGGATGCTGCCTTGTTACATCTCCTATGCCATTGTCCTGAGGTCCTCTGTGGCTGGGGAGCACACTATTAGTTCATGGAGTGAGAGGAAAGCGATTGAGGGCTTGGGTTCTGAGGTCTCACTGACCTGGATTCAAGTCAGTGGTCCTTACTGGTTCTGTGATCTTTGGCAGCTTTTTAAGAGCCTCTCTGAGCCTTGGTTTCCTCATCTGTAAAGTAATATTAATAACGCGACTTAACTCATTTGCCTTTGGTGAGAGTGAAATGAGATCACACACATAAAACTGTGCCTGGCGTGTGACTGGCACTCAGTGATGAGCACCATCATTAATATGTTATGTCTTCCCTAGCATTTCTCCAGTGGGAGCTTAGGTCACCTGGCCTTGCCCTGCTTCAGTTTCCTTATCTGAAAATGGGGATCGTAACAGCACCCTCCTGCGAGGGCTGCTGGACTTAATGAGCTGAGGGGTGCAGAGTGGTGACTACCACAGCTGGCATGCAGTAGGTGTTTAAGCAGAGGGGCTTGCTGCTGTGATGATGTTGGCAATGATGACAATGATCACTGTGCATTCCTGTCTCCTGAGACTGTGCAGCTGGTTGCCTGGGGCTCCCTCCAGCTCTGCCAGGCATTGGCAAAGGTGCCCCCACCCTGCTCCTCCCAGGCTTGGCTCCTTCACGTGTTGCTTCTTACACTTTCCCGCGAACCCATTCATCTCTGGCTATAAGGTTACAGGGCTTTGAAAATGAATTTTAAAAATTATACTCTGCTGACCCTTTAAACTTCATTTTAAATCCCCTTAGTTGCCTTGATGAAGCTCAGGCTATTTTGAGCATCTTGGAGAAGCAAGGCTGACAATGCCTTTTGAATTTACATAAAAACATAGGAACGCGCATGGACCCAAATATGTATCTGTATAATTAAGAATAAAAATCATAACCCCCTCAGCAGGCTGTGCTAGTGAGCATCAGGTTTAATAGGGGATTAGGAGGAGGAATTAAAGTTGCCCAAGGGGTACATGCAGAGACTTCAAACACCTTTCGGAAAACAAATTAACGTGGTTTTCAGAAAGCCTTTTCCAAGGGCGGCAGAGGGTTTCCTCGGGCTTCCCCACTTTCTTTTGAAATGTATTTTTAACACTTGTGTAAACAGTTTGGGCCTGTGACATGGGGCTTCCTGGGCTCCCTTCATTAGCGGGTGTCTCTGGAAGAAGAATTCAGCTCATTATCTGAGCGTTTTGATCTTCCTGGCGGTGGCCGTTGCTTCTGGGCCCGGCCTGGGCCCACCCTTCTCTCTTTCCTGTCGCCTGGTGGTGTGGAACCCATAGGCCTGTTTCCACATCTGCCCACTGGAGCGTGGCTTCCCAGATGCGCCTTCAGTGCCTGTCTCCTTGGCAGAGTGCAGTGGTGGGGAGGGTGGAGGCTGGCCCTCCCTCAGGTTCATCTGTGAAGTTGGCAGAATCGGCCTTTGCCACCCCGGCTCCCTTGGCCCCCCTGTTTATTTCCTGTTGCCCTCTCCTCGGGCATGTCTGCAGTGGAATGCGTGATCTCTGAAGGTACGGAGTTCCCCATCACTGGAGGCATTCAAGCAGTGTCCTGGCCTAAGTCTTGAGGAAATCGATGCCCTCCTACGGAGTGGACCTAAATGGGCGTTAAAGTTCCCCACAAATCTGGGATTCTGTGATTTACATTTTACAAGCGGAGTCTGAGCCAGACCACGTGAACCTTGGCAGCCACAAGGATCCCTGTGATAGAAGATACAACGCCTGACTCCAGACAGTCAACACCAGTGACCCTTATCCTGCTGCCCTTGCTTGGGGCAAAGGAGAGGGCGCTCTGTTCTCCGGAGGTTCCAGGCTTCTGTACAGTCATGAGGGTACCTTTACAGGGACTTGGGATAAAAGCTCCAAATTGTGACTGTCTGCTGTTCCTTTTAAACCTCCCTTTCTTCTGATGTAAAATGGGGGCAATAAATTATGATAGCTACCACATATTAAGCACTTAGGGCTTGCCTCGTAGCTCAGCTGGTAAAGAATCTGCCTGCAATGCAGGAGACTCTGGTGCAATTCCTGGTTCGGGAAGATCCCCTGGAGAAAGGATAGACTACCCACTCCAATATTCTTGGGTTTCTCTGGTGGCTCAGACAGTAAAGAATCCGCCTGCAATGTGGGAGACTTGGGTTTGATCTCTGGGTTGGGAAGATCCCCTGGAGGGAGGGCATGGCAACCCACTCTAGCATTCTTGCCTGGAGAATCCCCCATGGACAGAGGAGCCTCGCGGGCTACAGCCCATTGGGTCATAAAGAGTCAGACATGACTGAATGACTAAGCACAGTACATTAAGCACTTACTGTGTGCCTGAAGCCCTTGATGGCTTATAACTACTCAGGAGGGGGTACTATTATTGCACCCACTTTGCAGAGGAGGAAACTGAGGTCCAAGAAGTTGAACTCACTCGCCCAAGGCTATGGATAGTAAGTGATGAGAAATAACACCGAATAACCATCTGCTGAGGATCTGCTGGGTATTTCGCAGGGAAGTGGAGGTGGCCCCAGGATCTATGCTGAATTCTGCCAGAAAATGAGGAGGGCATGGCCCAACCTGCTCTTGACCTCCTGGGAAGGCCCAGTGAGGGGATGCCTCACATGTCAGTTGGTACACTGTCCAGGGCTGGCAGGGTTCAGGCAGTGAATGTGGCATTGCTTTTCCCACAAAGAGCTGGTCAGCCAGTGGCATCCAGGCTGGGCTGGCGGGTGTGCCATCTTCTAGAAATTTTCTTACCTTGGCCAGTGGGCTGGCAGCTGGAGGTGAACCCTGAGGCTGATTCACCCTGTGTTCACAGGAGGCCACTTGCCTACTTCCTGCCACTGTTGGGCAAGTGCCCAGGAGGAAGAAGCAGGGAACTTCCTTATCCCCGAGGAAGAATGTCATAGAAAGGGAGGGGGTGCTGGCTTCCCTGATCAGTGATGAGGACATGGAGGCGACCTGGCATCTGCTGCGCTCTTGTAATCCTGCTTCTCACTAGGCCTGTGCAGAAACCTCGTGCATCCCCCAGGCTGCCTGCCCTGCTCTCACAGGGTCTGCTGTCTCATGTCACAGAGCCACGGTCACCAAAGGTGGGCTGCTGGAAGGGAATGGGCTCCCAGGTCTGGCTTCACTGCAGAGGTTGAACCTTGAAGCATGGGAGAATTTCCATGGGCAGAGCAAGGGCTGAGGGTGATTTTGAGCAGACCCCTGGGTCAGATGCAGTGCTGAGCTCACAACACACTTGCTGTCGTTTCTTGCTCATCATCTCCTGGGCACCTGCCTTTTCTCAATTAGGGGATAGAGGCAGGGAAACGACTTGCCCAAAGTCACATGGCTGGATCTGAAGTCAGGAGAGCACACGTGCCCATGTGCTGTCCCCTGGGGCAGCTGGTGGGGGGCAGGGCATGCCCTAGGGAAGGACCTGGTGGGTTTGGTGAAGAGAGGCGGGAGAGACCAGGAGAGAGAGGAGATGGCAGGACATGAAGCTGGGGTTGATGGTGACGATGGAGTGTGTGCCCAGAATGTCAAAGGCCTCATTCAGTAGTGTGCTCTTAAGCATCTAACAACCAGCAGTCTGGGAAGGAAGGGAAAAAAAAAGAAGCCTTGGTTTGCCAGTGTTTGCCCGTTTCCGTGGTGTAAGTGTTTCCACCATGGTCCACTTCAGGTCATCCATGTGACAGCACTGAGCGCTAAGCTCTTGAGAGCCGGCGTGAGCTGTCCTTAGCATTCTCATGGCTCATCTCTCTGTCTCTGGTGTTCAGAAGATAGTAGAGAGGTCATAGGAGGAGAGGTGACCTCTCAGGGTTGGCTCATGTTGGGAAAAGAGACTGGAGACCATGGCCAGTTAGGAAGCTACTGCTGACCCTTGCAGGCTGAAGGGGGCAGGCCAAGGTGGGGGATGGGGGTTCCTGAAAGAGAAGGGCCACATCTCATCCTAGTCACTGAAGCAGATGTCCTTCCCTGTGTTGGAAACCTCACGGGTCTTCTGCTCTAAAAATGCCTGTCTCAGTAGGAGGCTTCCAGAGGCAGTGAGACCTGGGTGCTCACATCCCCCTCCAAGGTCAGGCTGGGCCTCAAGCAGTTTCCCATGGATGTGCTCAGCTTCCCATGTACATTCACTTTGTCCAGCAACAGCATCTATTCCCCCAAGAAATGACCTGGGAGTTTTCACTTGGGGAAAAATAAAAATGGATTTCCTTGGAAATAAACCCAGTTGGGGAGTTCAGGTCAGGGCAGAAGGGCACATGAGAGTCTTACTCAGCTGTGATGAGGCCTGCGGAACTGCCAGGACATCTCTGGGACCGGGGAGAGTTCAGAGAGGGCCGCCCGTCCTGATCCCATGTAGGCAAGAGGACTGAGGCCAGAGGAGTGCAGGCTGGCACAGAACCATCTCCCAGGGCTTCCTGAAGGCAGACGGTTTGGGCCGAACTTCAAGTGTGGGCAGGTTCTGGAAGAGTCAGTGTCTCAAGGTGGGATGCCTAGGGTGTCTGTGTGTGTGTTAGTCGCTCAGTTGTGTCTGACTCTTTGCGACCCCATGGATTGCAGCCCACCAGGCTTTTCTGTGCATGGGATTCTCCAGGCAAGAATAGTGGAGTGGGTTGCCGTTTCCTTCTCTCATTGGCTCAGATCGATTCCCAGCCCTTCCCCTGATGGCTCTGCAACACTGGGGCTGGCCCTGAAAACTTCAATTCCCAGGCTGCCTTGACAACTGGTTCTGATCAGGTTTAGCCCATGGGAAGCAGCGGCAGGAGACTGGAGAGCCGGAGGGAGGGAGAGAAAAGGCACTTCTGCCTGTCTCTCTGCCACTGCTCCCTCTGGGGTTCCCGTCTCCCTGTGGTGTCGGCGCCCTTGGTCTAAGGAGGCCTTCGTGTGATTGCTGCTGCAATTGCAGGGCCCAGCCTCTGGGCTCTGGGAGCATCTCCTCTAGCTTCTCCCCCAGCCCTAGGGCTGGCCATGCCGTCCTCTTGCTAAGGCCAATGGCTGATGACCTCTGCCTCACCTCATTCTCCACCCCTCTATGCACCTCCCCCGCACCCCCCCCCCGCCCGCCGCCCCTCCCCCGCCCCTCCCCCGCCGTCTTTACAGCTTCTCCGACTTTGTCACCTCATCACGGCATGCCTCCTGGGCATGGGCTGTGGGCTCTGTTTGCCTCACCAGATGCTGACTGAACCAGTTTGCCTCTTGGCATGGGGGGTAGTGAAGGGCAGGAGAGGCCTCCTAGGGGTGGGGGGTGGGGGTCTTCCCCCTCACCTTGCTTTTGAGTCAAACCTGATGCCTCTGTCTGCCCGGGCAGAGCCCTGAGGCTTCGTTGACTTCTGAAGCTGACTCCTCTCTCTGCCGTCCCAGCAGGGCTGTCTCTAGAGGCCAGGCACTTGGCTGGAGCTGTGACCCATTATCTTGCGGTTCCTTCATTTGTGTGGTCGGAGCTGGCCCCTCGTGCCAGCACCCACACGCTGACTGGCTGCCTTTCCCCCTTGCCAAGCCCTCTCCCTCACCCTGCCCTGACCTGCCCAGGGTGGAGGGCCCACTGACCTCCGGCGCAAGCCTGCCATTCTGTAGCTTCCTGGAAGACCGTATCCGAGTGGGCAGAAAGGGCGAGGCTGGGACCCAGCCTTGTGAAGAGGAAGCACTTGTCCAGGGTTACGCAGTCAGGGACAGGAGGTCTCAGCTCTGAGACACTTCCAGGCCACAAGTGTGGCCACAGGGCTTCCTGGAACAAAGCTGGGAAATCACCAGTCTAGTCCTGGCTTCTGTTTTATGATGTGAAGAAAAACAGCAGCCAGAGGGAAACAAGGCTTTGCCCAGAGCCACTGTGCGCCAGTGGTGGAGCAGGCGCTCAGGCTGTGGTCCCTGTTTGGCACCCGCTGGGCACTGCCCCCAGGTCCTCAGTGGTTTGGGGAAGCACAGCAGGTGAAAGCAGTGCCTGTCTGCTGACAGGAGAGGCCACAGGCAGGCCAGGTGGCCCCAGTGCTCATTCCCCAGGAGCCCCTGCATCTGGCAACCCACAAGGTCAGCAGAGGCCTCTCCAGGGCCCAGGTGTGCCCGGCCACCACTGTGCGTGTGTGGCCTCCTGCCCTGGGAATGGGCGCAGCAGAGCAGAAATCCCCGGGGACCTGCCACCGGGACCGTGCCAGGTTGTGCAAGAGCTGTGTGCAGTGGTTGTCTTGTGTGGCTCTGTTTAAAACAAAACAAAACTGGAAGGTTGTGCTTTGCATGGATGAGGGGTGACTCAGTAGTGCCAGGCCCCTTGAAGGAGGTGCCAAGGGAGGCCAATGTGGTGGGGCCACCCCAAGGGTGCAGGCTCTGTGTGCACAGTCCTGTGGGAGCCCCAGCAGTGGGAATGGGGTGCCCTCTGCCCAGGCTGCTGACTGGCTTGTTGTGCACCTGTCGACTGAAAAAACAGACAACCTACAATGTTGGGTTGTGTTTTATTCAGCAGACTTTCTGAGGACTTAAGCTCAGGATACAGCATCTCAGATAAATGCTGAGAAAACTGTTTCAAAGAGGCAAGGGAGGAAACCAGGTTATATAGAAGTTTTTGCAACAAATGACCAGGTAGTTGGAACATCAAAGGATTACTGTTAATGAAGGAATTCTCAAGCTAAGGAATTTAGCTGTGTTCCTTTCCCTGGTGGCTCAGAGAGTAAAGAATCTGCCTGTAGTACAGGAGACCTGGGTTCAGTCCCTGGGTTGGGAAGATCCTCTGGAGAAGGGAATGACAACCGGCTCCAGTACTCTTGCCCAGAGAATTCCACGGACAGAGGAGCTTGGCGGGCTACAGTCCAGGGGGTCGGAGAGTCAGACACAACTGAGCGACTAACACTTTCACTTTGCTATGCACCTCAGCTATCCGGGGCCAGTTTCCCGTGCCTTCTCACCCTGTCATCTCAGGGTACACTGTAGTGGGTGGCTGTGGAGGCTGACCATGCCATGGGCGTGGCAGTTTGGGTAGCCCGTTTTTTCTCCATCCTGAGCTGTTTCAGGGCTCAGCATCTGGGTGACTGTAATGTGATGGCTTGATGGCTGCAGCCTCCTTTGTTTACTGATACAGCAGGAACCCACCGGATCGCCTCCCACACCCAGCCGTCTCTCCACTGCCTGACTAGTAATCCCCCTTCGTTCCACCCCTGCCGCCCCCAACCCCACAGCTGGTAGCTCCCCCACGCTTGGTCACACCCGCCAGCTCTGGGCAGCAGTCTCAGGTGAACACACATTTGGAGTCAGGGACCCAGAGGTAGGCCAAGCCAGGTTCAGCAGGTGGTCCCAGTTGGGTGGGAGGTAGTGTACGTGTAGGAGAGAGTCCTGAAAAAGACGTCTAGAGAGAAAGTCGCTGCCTTGCCACACAAGGCCTTCAGTGACTGGCCTGCCTGGACTTTGGTGTGTGAAAACAGAGAACCATGCAAGGCTTTGGGGCAGGTCGGTGTGTGTGAAGTAGAAATACTTCAGGAAGGTGGGTGGGGGAAGCAGGTGGCGCACACAGGCAGAGCTAGAGCAGGGTGGACAGCCAGGGTGGACACCACACAGTTTGTAACTCAAACACTGAAGAGGCCTGGCTCGGGGCAGTGGCCAGCTGGCCCCCCAGGCCTGAGGAGGTGGTGCTGGCCCCATTATAGGGGGTTGAGGATCAGGAATGCAGGCTGGCAGTGGAGGGCACCCTGTTGCATCCTAACCAGCATCGTGGGTAAGTTACTTAATGAGCCACTGCGTTACTGAGTTATTCACTTATTAAGCAAACTGAGATCCATTCCCAACCTGCTAGGTGGAAATGACCCTACCTGTGTTGTCATGGGGACAGGATGTGTACAGAAGACCTGGCGTGCCAGCTGGTGTGTATCTAGAACATGCTGGGGCCCTGGAGCCAGGGCACATGACTGCTTTCTCCCAAAGGTCAGAGCCAACACCCCAGCATATGCCCTCCCAAGGCTCCTTCCTTCACCACCTCTGTGAAGTACCCTGGGTCAAGGTGGGGTTGCTGCCAAGGCCCCTCCCCACTCCCCCTCTCACTATGCCCATAACTTGATTGAGGTAGAAACTAGCCTGCTCTTTTTACCCACTGAGGTCACTGAGGGGTCATGGCCCAAGATGCCCCAACTCCCACCATGGGCTCAGCATTGTTTCCCCTCAGCCTCCTGGCTTGGGGAGCCAGGGAGGAAATTTGCCATAAGGATTGGTGGCTGGCCAAGCTGCTTCCACCCATCACTTGTATTTATTTATTTTTGCTTATTTATTTATTTATTTATATTATTTTTTTTTTTACTTTACAATATTGTATTGGTTTTGCCACACATCAACATGAATCTGCCATGGGTGTACATGTGTTCCCAATCCTGAACCCCCCTCCCACCTTCCTCCCCACACCATCCCTCCAGGTCATCCCAGTGCACCAGCCCCAAGTATCCTGCACCCTGCATCGAACCTAGACTGGCAATTCGTTCCTTATATGATATTATACATGTTTCAATGCCATTCTCCCAAATCATCCCACCTTCTCCCTCTCCCACAGAGTCCAAAAGACTGTTCTATACATCTGTGTCTATACTAACGCACCCGTCACTTTTAAATCCTCGTTCCTTTAAAGGCACTAATGGTCAAGAAGCTTCTCAGAGAAAGACCTTGGTTTCTCTCCCACCAAAAAGTGGGGCTAGGTTGGTGGGTGGCTGGACAAGTCCCTCTTCCTCTTGGGACCCCAGTCTCCTTGCTCGGGCCTGTGAACAGAAAGTTGGGGCCTGTTTGTGGGCGTACTGGTGGCCACTGGCAACATGGAAGAGCACAGAAGCCTCCCTGAGGCCAGGTGAGTGGAAGAGGGTCACAGAGCCAAATCTTGGGGGCCCTGGCAGGGGGGCTTCCTCCCTGAGAGGTGGGCAGAGTCGACACCAGCTAAGGAACTAGTCCCGGGCCTGTTCTTCCCCATGGATGCCACTCCCTGGGCTGACTGGCCGCTGGCTTGGTGGTGCTACAAGGCCTTTGTCTCTGTAGGTTCTTGGCTTCACCCTCACACCTGAGCAGTGAGTGGAGATGACTGATACAGAACATGCTTTCTCAGCAAACAGGGTACTGCCTCCTGTTGGGAGGCTGGGTAGGAGGCTGCCTTAGCCTGGGTGGGTGTGTCTGTGTGTGTGTCTGTGTGTGTGTCTGTGTGAAGCAGCCTGAGGCCTTGGAGAGAGCCTATGAGAACTGCTTCCTCCACCATGTGAAGGAATGGGCTGAGGAGAGGTTTTCCTCCCTGGACTGACCACTGATGCACTGAATACCGTCCTCAGCGTCTGAAGAGACTGCGGGGCCATGTGTGTACGTGCTAAATTGTGTCAGTCGTGTCCGACTGTTTGCAACCCTATGGAGCCCACCAGGCTCCTCTGTCCATGGGATTCTCCAGGCAAGAAGGCATGAATAAGGAGAGTTGTTTTTGCTCTAGGCTGATGCCCTGGGGAGCTGAGCCAAGTCCCATCCCACGGTTGTGCTGGGGGCCTGTGTGTAGGCAGGAGATTGGACCAGGTGACCCCTTGGCCTGCTGAACTTGATGTCAGGCCTCTGGGGTGGCTGGTCTTGGCTGGCACCCACGCTGAGGACATGTGCCAGGCCACGGTGAGCATTTGGGTAGGGTGCCAGGAGCCCCGTCACATTGCAGAAGGACTCCCCTTGCAGGGACACCCTGCACCAGGCAGCCTAGGACTTAGAGGTACCCTCATAAAACAGAATCATGGAATCATGGTGCTCTTGTCCATACTGGCAAGGGAAACAAGACCCAGGCTGGAGAGAGAGAGTGGGTTAATGTTCTCAAGTGTAAGTTTTTCTCCCATAAATTTTTAATTAAACCTCTGGCACCCATTATGTCTTCATCCCTGGAAAGCCCTTGCCGATGCCAAAATTACAGAATCATTTCAGAACACGTGTGAATCCAGTGAACTGACTCGCAGTTCCATGTGGGCACTGCTGGGACTGGAACTTTAATAGCTTCCTGGTGGCCTGATGGCTGCATTTCCGACTGGTAAGATAGTACTTAGTCCCTGGGCTGGAATTCAGCACCTCAGTGCTCTGCTGTGTCCCCTGGAGGGGCTTGTGACAAGGGCCAACGTCCTCAAATAGGTAAAGAGATCAGTGCCTCAGGGCTCTGGTTTGTCCTTCTCAAAGGTCTGCATTTCCATTTTGATTGCCACCTTTGGAATTCATATGATCGTATCTATATTATCTTGATACCCACATTATAGCCTGGTATTGCTGGATGATTTAAGAAATATTTACATGTCTTCGTGATGGTGTGAGCATATTTGATGCTCCAAGAGAAGGTGAAATACAGCCTCAGTCCACCGTATGGAGGAAATTCTATTTGGTTGCATCAGTTTAGATGGAGAAAAGCCAGGGCAGAACAAGACCCATGCCAATGGGCAGTGCCAGAGGCCAAGATGTCGGTGTGCTGGTGGCCAAGGTCACATGCATATGGCAAGGGGATCCCAGCTTGATACTCAGCAACAGGTTGAAGTTCATTGGCAGTAATTGTGCTGGGAAATACATGAGGAAGAGATTGCTAGAATTAGGATGAGGAGATTAAGAGTTTATTTAAGGCAGGTTTTCAGTGTGATCATAAGGCTGATGTGGCTTCAAGTGAATAAGATACCTCTGCAGAATTATCAAGTAATCCCTTGTTAAAATGGGTGCTGCAGGCCTGTGTGGTGGATTTGGGTTTTGTATGAAAGCTGGTTATCCTTGCAAACAAAGCCTCAAAGTTATTAATGCCACTTTGTTTGCACACATCTGTTTGCAGGCATTCGCTCTCTGTGGTAGTATTAATTACATCAAAATACAGCAACAGAACTGGCTTGAGGCCCTATCTCGCTACTATTAAACCCATTCTTGGCAACTGAACTGGAGCAAAACACATCATCTAATTTTGTCGGTAGTTTTGTTTGGATTTAATTTCCAAGTTCGCCTGGGCATTTTATGTATTCAATAATTGCTAAACACGAGGAGTGGACAGCTCTGATTTTCATTTCTCTGTATGCATGCACGCATTTACCGGTAACTGACTGAGTTCCGACTGTGTGGGAGGCGTGTGCTGGGCACTGAGCCTGCAGCAATGAGTGGATGAGATCCCTGTCCTCATGATGTTGATAGCCTAGAGAGGGAAAGAGACCCCAAACCACACAAGAGCTGCACAAACAAATGAGTAAATATATAATAACATTATGAGGTGGAGATACAGAAAAAGTTATCTGGGTAAGGAGACAGAGCAAACGAAGAGTGACCTTGCTGCTGCTGCTGCTGCTGCTGCTAAGTCGCTTCAGTCGTGTCCAACTCTGTGCGACCCCATAGACGGCAGCCCACCAGGCTCCCCCATCCCTGGGATTCTCCAGGCAAGAACACTGGAGTGGGTTGCCATTTCCTTCTCCAATGCACGAAAGTGAAAAGTCAAAGTGAAGTCACTCAGTCGTGTCCAACCCTCACCGACCCTATGGACTGCAGCCTACCAGGCTCCTCCATCCATGGGATTTTCCAGGCAAGAGTACTGCAGTGGGGTGCCATTGCCTTCTCCAGAGTGACCTTAGATAGGATGGAAAGGACAGGCCTCTCTGAAGAGGTGACATTGCTCAGATACCTGAGTGAAGCGTGCTGGTCAGGAGAAGAGGATTCTGGCTTTGTTGTTGTTGTTCAGTTGCTAAGTCATGTCCAACTCTTTATGACCCTGTGAACTGCAGATTCCCTGAGTATCTCCCCGAGTGTGCTCAAACTCATGTCCATTGAGTCAGTGATGCCATCCAACCATCTCATCCTCTGTTGTCCCCTTCTCCTCCTGCCGTCCAGGCTTTCCCAGCATCAGGGTCTTTTCCAATGAGTCGGCTCTTCACATCAGGTGGCCAAAGTATTGGAGCTTCAGCTTCAGTTCTAGCTTAGGGAGTAGCAAAGACTCCTAAGATGGGGATGTGGTCAGTGTGTGTCATATAATATTCTTTCAATTTGTGATGTGAATAAACATTTGATAGTCATCAACTCATGATAAGTCTGGGTTCTTGGGGTTTGGGGGCCTGCAGTGAGAAGTGGGGTAACCTTTGAGTCTCCTGAGGATGAGAGGGCCCAGAAGGAGCCCAGGGCCACATAGAGGAGCAGCCCAGGAGAGCAGAGGGGTTCCTTCAGGCTTGCTAGCTTGGTAAGTAGCTACAGTGCTTTTCGTTGAAGGAGAGCAGAGGAGCTCCTGGCCCCCTGTCCTGTCCCTCTGCCACGCCCACCCCAACAACACAGCCATCCAGAATTGCATCAGAATCACCTAGAAGGCTTGTTAAAACACACACACAGCTGTGCCCCACCCCCAGATTTCTGAATGAGGAGGCCTGGGGTGAGGCCTGAGAATGCATTTCATCCAAGTTCCCAGGTGATGCTGCTGCTGTTGGTCCAGGGACCACACCTTGAGAATCACGGAGAGCAAACTGAAAACTATGCTGGGATCTTTCCGGAGTGCTAGAGAAAGAATGAGGACCAAGCCTTCGAGAACGGGCCTGCCCAGGCTGCACACAGATGGTTCTCTGGCTCAGTGGGCCCTGCTGCAGTGACAGCCCTGATTCTGGGGCCCCCAGGGGCAGGACCAGGTCGGCCCTTGCTGAATGCTGGTGCACGTGTGTGACACATGTTGCCCAGGCATCAGCGCACCCAGGCCTGCTGCTGTGGCCAGGACAAGTCAGGAGCTTCCCAGGTCAGGTCCTGCAGCTGAGGAAGGTGGGGTGGGGTGGGATAGGGCACAGTCTTGGCCCAGAGCCCAGTGCAGCCAGCAGGCGGACGCTGAGAAAGCTCCAGCATTGATGTCAGTGCCCAGAGTTTCTTATCTCTGCCCTGTGGTTCCAGGGTCCCACAGCTCATCTACCATCTTCTCCCGTCCCTGACTTTAGTCTGGTCTCCCAGCGCGGCTGTGTATGAGGGTCCTCTGCCAATGGTTTGGTGCTCTGGAAATGGGAGCACTTCCTTCCTGGAGGAAGCCGGCTCCTGACCCGATTTTCCCAGACGAGGCCTCTATTCTTCGCCCTGGTGCAGCCGTGGGTGTGGGTTTGAGTGTTTAGGGGAAAGGGCGGCGGTGGGCCGTGCTGGGCGCCCCGGAAGCATGGTGGGAGCTGATGGGGAACAGTTGAGCCAAGGGTTCTGCACACTTGGAGAATAAGCCCTGGCTTCCAAAGAAGCGGCAGAAAATTGATTTTTCGCGGCTTCCGTAGTCATCCTGAAGGATTTGGTAGGGTGAGAACTGGGCCCACTTCTCAGCTCTCTGTGCTCTGAGCTGCCAGATCTGGTGCTGAATAGGCTTGTCCCAGAGGCAGAGAGGCCGCTCCGGCTCCTCCCACCACCCCGTGTCCCAGGCATGTGGATGTAGGGCCTGTCCCACTCGCCTGCCCTCCATGGCCAGCTGCTGCTTGTCTGGGGCTTGCCTCTCGGGGCTGCTGCTGTAGATGTGAAAGGTGTGTGTGAGCCTGAGCCCAGCTGGGATTAGGGCATCTGTCTAGGGATGCGGCTGCGGCCTTTGCTCTCTGGGGTGGGGTGGGGCGGGACTGGGGTGGCCGCCTTGGGGAGCTCAGCATCTCCGTGTCTGTCAGTCCCCTTGGTGAGTATCGCTGTCAGCGCTGGGGAGGCAGCAGCCAGCTAGAGGGGGTCTGGGGTGGCCATCCCTCCTGGGTGCTGGGCAGCCTTGCCGGGGGTGGGCCTTGTCTGGGAATAGCGGCTGGTCTTCAGCATGTGTCCTCTGTGTGTATGGAGAGTGAAGCTTAGTCCTGGCCCCAGGGAGCTGAAGATGCCCACAGCCAGGGAGGAAGCCACAGCTACAGCCCGACTATTCCTGGAGCTCCTGTTGGCTTTGGATGATTTCAGGGAACGCTTGGCCAGGGTGCTGTGAGTCAGAGCTGCCACCTCTTGGCCCAGCAGCCAGCACAAGGAGTGCTTAGCCTTCCAGAGATGTGCAGTGTGAGCTGCCACACCCTCCCCCAGCCAAGCATCCAGGAAGCAGAATACCTGGCTCTTTCCCACAAACTGAGCCACCCCGGGGAACATCTCCACACCTCTCTGGTTCTTAACCTGCTCCCTGGCAGGAGAGACTAATCCCTGCCTTGCTGGGCTGCAGTCCATGGGGTCACAAAGAGTCAGCCATGACTTAGAGACTGAACAACAAAGTGCCGCACCCCCATCCACATTCAGAGGGGGAGAAGCAGGTACAGAAGGAGTGTGCACTTGGGCGGTTGCTTTTGTTGAGGTTTGGAGTCTGAAAATGGGTCAGCTTTGCTGGTCCTCCCTGACATGGCGTTATCAGGGCCTCCCCCTGTGAACAGCATGGCCTTGCATCATTTTAATGTTTCCATCCTGCTGGACTTGTTGGAAGGGCATGTGAGCACGCTGCCAGAAGATCTCAGTTCATCAGGGGGTTTCACACTGAAACCCCTGAGAAGTGGCAAGTGTCTCCTGCTCCTTGTCTCGTCTCTGGTGGCAGTGTCTATTGTCCGTGACCAGTCACACCAGTATTTGAGCTAGAGGTTGTGGTGGGGTTGTAGGGGAGGGTAAGGAAGAGGGGTGGGGAAGAAAAGGGGAGTGTTGCACAGCTTATCCAGGATAGAGAGTAAAGATACTTTCTTTAGGTAAAGTGTGGAATGGGAGCCCCATTGGAAATAATAATAATGGTTATAATAGTGTTATAAATATGGGTATTTTCCCCCAGCTTTGGCCTGATCAGGGCTTATGTGCCCTGGCATTGTATATATCACATATTAATACCTATAATTACTAAAGAGTAGCTAACTTTTACCAGACTTTTAAATTAGTTAATTTATTTATTGAGACTGTGTTGGGTCTTAGTTTTGGCATGTGGGATCTTAGTTCCCTGACCAGGGATTGAACTCAGGCCCCTTGCACTGGGAGTGTGGTCTCAGCCACTGGACCACCAGGGAAGTCCCTTTACCAGACTTTTATCTGCAAATGCCGTAAAGTGCTAAGCCCTTTAATCTTCACTGTTTCGTGTAATTATCTCAAGAACTCTATGGGTAATTATCATTCCCATTTTAAAGTGAGGGAAGCAGAAGCTGAGAGGTTGCAGATCTTGTCTGAGGTCCACTGAGCCAGGGCAGGGGTCCAGCAGGCCAAGCCCTTGCCTCAGACCCTGGGTTTACTTAGACCCTGAGGGTACTACTTCCTGGGTGCTAGGTTGTACCTGTGGAGGATCAGCAGGCAGGACAGTGCTTTCGTTATAATAATGATGACGACAGTGATCCAGTGGTGGTCAGGGCAAAGGGGCTGGACTGCCTGACTCCAGAAGCCCAGCTGGGTGGCCTTGGGCAAATGACTGACCTATGGCTCGGTTTACCCATCTCTCAAAGGTTGTTGTGAGGATTCACACCTGGGAAGGGCCGTGAAGAAGGCTGTTAATATGTGATCATCATTGTTCCATCACTGTCCGCTGTGCATTCTCCCAGTCCACACTGGGAAGGTAGGTGTCTATGGGTTAGGATGGACACTGGCATGAAACAGGTGCCCAATATCTCTTTTCTATATGAGGGAATGGAGTTTACCAGGCAGTCTGGAGGGCTTCTCCTAGTAATCAATCTTCTCTTCAAAGGGTCTTCCCTATAGTTTACTGTCTGAGACCAACCCACAAGTAGGGCTGACCCTACCTCTCATCCATACTGGCCAGCACGAGCTCCCTGGGTCTGCCAGGTGGGAGAGTCCTGGTGGACCCCAGTGCCCGCTGGAGGCACAGGCTTCTTAGAGAGGCAGGCGATGGCAGATGCCAGTTCTCCAGCCTGCAGGGCAGAGGTGGGGGGAGGGTTGGGAAGCTGTTTCCTGAACCGTGGGGGCCATTCCGTGTGGGTATGTGAGCGATGGAGCTGGAGCCCTTGCCTGAGCCTCGTGGGAGGGCTCCTTCAGAGGGCCGGGCGAGCCAGTGCAGCAGGCCTCAGAGCCTGTCAAGGTTAACAGATAGGCCTTGCCTCTCCCCTAGGAAGTCATTCAATTTCTCCCCTGACTCAGGCCACATTGTTTCAAAGCATGTGGTATAAACTACTAACCACTGGGGAATCACTTGAATTAACAAACTCATTTTTCCTGAGACCCAAGTTTGAACTTGAGTGAGGAGTTCAGGGCTTTTTTGCAGAAATCCAATAGATCAGGAGAACTCATGTTACACCATGTTTTCAACCTTGATCAAATGCACATTTTGTATGGTGGGCCCTTCTCCACGCCTGCACACTTCCAGCTGCACGGATAGCTCAGGACTGTGGCAGGCCAGGGCAGGAGCTGGCACGAGGGCTGGGCTTTTGGGCAACCCAGCCCTCTGCTTGGATTGGAAGGTGCTTCAGAAAGGTTCCTCTCTTCCTCTCCTCCTCCTTTCTCCCCAAATTCTGCCTCCCCCATACCTGCCCTTCTGAGTGCTGTTACTTAAGAAGAGGTATGAAAGTTTTGCTGGAATGAGCCTGGATTCTGGACTGAGTCACGGGCCCCAGCTCAGGTCTCTGGTGTATCCTGTCTCTGCCTGTGAAGACCTGCTGGGCTAGTCTCCTTTTCACCAGGGCGCCTGGCTACAGGGGCCACCATTGATCTGTGAGGTCAATAAGGAGTCAGTCAGCCTCCCACAGCCAGCCCCACCCATGTAGCCCACAGCCAGGCCTGAACCTAGAGCTCAGGGGAGGCCTGGAGATAGCTCCACATCCTAGAGGCCAGAGACGAGTCCCAGAAGGCCAGGAGCTCCCTGGGGACAAGGGTTCCATGTGTGGTATAGACTGGAAATCACAGAGCAGATGGATGGTCAAGTGTGGGGAAGGTGGGGCTCAGGGAGGAGCTCACATAGGAGGAGGCTGGGTGGCATCTGGAGCTCCAAGAGAGAGGAGAGCAGGCTTGGCCAGTCTGATGAGGAACTTCCCAGAAAACACCATTACTCCCCAAACCTTGTCCTTTGCCATCCAGATATGGGGATTCTGTTTTTGTGAGGCAAGGGGTGTATGGCCCAAACTAGTGGTTCTTAAGCCAGGCCTAGAATCCTGATCACCTGGGGGGCTTTGTGACACTGTCAACGCACAGCCCCACCCCAGATCTATGTAGTCAGTTGCCCTTGGGTAGAGGATTACAGTGCTGGGCTAGATTCCAGAGACCCTCCCCCTGCATGGGGTGGCTGTGATCAGCCCTCCTCCTCCCCTGTTTGGGCTTAAAGAACATGAGTCTATGAGACATGCTTGGTGGAACCCTTGTGGGTTTCAGTGTCCCTATGGCCCAATAGCCAACTCCCAGCTGAGCTCAGGCTGTGGGTGGCAACCTGTGGGTCACCGGGTAGGACCCCTGGGCCCCACAGGTAGGAGATGATGGTTCAGGTGCTCCCCTCTGCTGGCCCCTCTCCACCTGACAGTGGAAGGCCCTCCCCCTCTCCTCTGCCCTCTGGCTTTGTCTCTCAGCCTAGGGAGAGCTGGCTTTGAGAAATAGCATGATTTTCAGCTGTAACCGCTGCTGTTCTGCAGTTCTCTTGGGGTTTTCTCATTCCAAGTTCCAGGGCAGGGGATCAGTTTGGCGCAGACTTCTAGGTCACTGGGAGCCCATTGATTATTGCCTTGGGGGCAGTACAGAGGGCAGACAATAGAAAACACAGCAGTCAGTGCTCCTGGGGTGGGGCCAGTGGTGGTGTTTAGTCACTTGGTCATGTCCCACTCTTTGTGACCACATGGTCTGCAGCACACCAGGCTTCCCGGCCCTTCACTGTCTCCTGGAGTTTGCTCAAATTCACGTTCATTGAATCCGTGATGCCATCCAACCATCTCATCCTCTGTCACCCCTTCTCCTCCTGCCTTCAGTCTTTCCCAGCATCAGGGTCTTTTCCAATGCATCGGCTCTATGCAACAGGTGGCCAAAGTATTAGAGCTTCAGCATCAGTCCTTCCAATGAATATTCAGCGTTGATATCCTTAGGATTCACTGGTTTGATCTCCCTGATGTCCAAGGGACTCTTGAGTCTCAAGAAGGGGCCGGTAGGTTAGGGCCATGTCTGGTACAGTTTCTGGGTGTTGAGGCAGAATCTTCTGGGAAACTGAAGCCTGACAGAAGTATCTTCAGCAGGGAGAGCTGGGTGGACAGTCCTGGCCTCTGTGCAGGCAGAAAACCTGAAATCTGAGAGGGTGCTCCACTAGGATGCTGACAAGCTCAAGTCTTCATTTTCATTTCGGCTGAGAAGAGGTCAGGGACCCAAGTGAGGCCCAGAGTGGGTCCTGGACCATCTTCTGACCACAGGTATGGCTCTTTTCTTGTGTATTTTAGAGCACGGGGGGCTGGGAGGGTGAAAGTTGCCTGTGGGTTGCTTGGCTGCCTTGGTTTTCTTGTGCTGAGGAACTTTTATGATAGAACATCTTCATCTGAGCTTCCTATGACACTGGAGGAAAAGTGTTGTGTGAACTGTTCTGGGCAGAGGGTCCATGATGTTCAGTCACTCAGTTGTGTTTGACTCTTTACAACCGCATGAACTGCAGCATGCCATATTCCTCTCTCCTCCACTATCTCCTGGAGTTTGCTCCAACTCATGTCCATGAAATTGATAATGCCATCCAACCATCTCATCCTCTCTCACTCCCTTCTCCTCCTGCCTTCGATCTTTGCCAGCATCAGGGTATTTTCCAATGAGTCAGCTCTTTGCATTAGGTAGCTGAAGTGTTGAAGCTTCAGCATCAGTCCTTCCAATGAATATATTCAGGGTTGATTTCCTTTAGAATTGACAGGTTTGATCTCCTTGCTGTCCAAGGGACTCTCAAGAGTCTTCCCTAGCACCACAGTTCAAAAGCATCATTCTTTGGTGCTCAGCCTACATTATGGTCCAGCTGTCACATCTGCACATGACTACTGGGAAAACCATAACTTTGACTATATGGACCTTTGTCGGTAAAGTGATGTCTCTGCCTTTTAATGCAGAGGGTCCATACCTCTGTAAGATTCTCCCAGAGTCCCTAGACTCAGTCATGGAAGATCACTGCTTATTGGAGCTTATCAGTTAAACCAATTTCTTGTGTCTTCTCCTATGGAGCATGTGGCTTGGCTCTTTCTCATCAAAGGCTTGAGGAGGTGCCTCCAGAGTCTTTGCTGATGCCTTGGCACCAGTCAGGGATATGCTCGCCCAGGAGAGGGAGCCTAGGGCCTGTGTTGTATGTGCATGCTCCCGACTGCTGGGTCACTGTCTGGCTAGGGAGAGAATTTTGACTCGGGTCCAGAAGTGTTTTTTTGTGTACGTCCCCCTGTTCCTCCAAAAGATGTTCCCTCCCCAGGGCTAGGGAGCCATGTGAACTTCTTAGAATGTGCATCCACTGGGAGAAAGAACTGCCTTCCTTTGGTGCCTCTTTAGGGGTCATCATGGCTCAAGGTGGTTTAACTCATGACCAGAGTGTTTGCCCCGTGGCTTTCTGTCCTGGTCATGGCCAACTTTCTTGGACGCTAAGGGGTTCTCTGAAAAGATCAGATCCAGCAGTGAATATTGCTACACCTTCCTGAAAGCAGCCATCACACACGGTATCAGTTATGAGCCCAGGGCTTACATGCCAGTCCCCTGGCTGGAAGGCCTGAAAACAGTCTCAGTGGTGGTGCAGGGTGCTGACAGTGGGCGCTGCCACCCGCCCACAGCCTGTGCTTCACGGGGACATGTGTGCACTATTTATGTGGCTAATAGGCGTCTTTACTGAGGGTGACGTTTACACGCTATAAAAAGTCCATTAACTGAATTTAAGCTTCTCCAGAGATGGTGGAGCCTAATCTGTATTTGGCATGTGACATGGCGGGAACTGGAGATGCAGAGACCCCTTCTGCTGGGCCTTTGCTGGGATTGGAGACATGGGTTTTTCCAAGTGAGTAGGTGAGTGAATGAATGCACGAGTATGTGAGACAGTGAGAGAACGACATCTTCAGGGCCAAGCATGACTCGTGCACAAAGTGAGGCTCTTTTCCTAAGTATTCAGTAAACAGGCTCTCGTTTCAATGCCAAGTGGCACAGTCGAAATTCTGTATGGGAACAAGACAGCTTTGCTATTTTCGCAGATCAAAGTGTTTTAAAATACTGCTCGCTGTTTTTAAATCAACTGTTCAGAAAGCGTTTTTGTTTTTAAGCTGAAGACTTCACAGGTTGAGCATCTGTAGGAGTTTACCTTTGCCCAGTGCTGTGTTTTGAGCCTGAGTTGAGGCTTGTCTATGCACTCAAGCAGGGCCCTTTGGTCCATCAGCCAGTGGACCAATCAATGGACCAGATCTGCTGTGTCCCTCTCCTGCCCTTTGAAAGCCACCTGAGCCCCTGAGCCACAGGTGGGTGCAGATTTGTTTGAAGCAAGGTTTCCGCTGCTCCTCCTGGGCCACTGCAGAGTTTGAGTGACTCAAAGACCCCTGGCCTGGAAGTGTTCCCCAGTCACCCCCTCCCCTGGACTTCCTAGAGAATGTCCACCTCATGCTTCTTGGGGCTCACACCTGAGAACAAGCGAACTGAGAGCTCTTGGGGGCAAGCATGGACCCCTCTTTTCTGAAGCCCTTTACTAGTCCATTGCTGGACTTTTCTTACCCACTGAGTGCCTGATAGCACTGTCCCAAACAACTCAGTGTGGGTGGTGAGTTGGCACTCTGGTTCCTAGGAGGCGTGTGCCATGGGAGAAATAGACACTTCGAACCAGAGCATCCTAAGCTTGAGTCCTGGCTCTGCCACCCACTAAAAATATATTTGGAAAAGGGACATGACTCCTCTGAGCCTCAGTTTGCTTACGTGTAAAATGGGGATGCTGCTATCCATACCTCACAGATTGTTTTGAGGGTTCTGCGAAAATGATGATGATTAAGTGCCTCACTCAGAGTAGATGCATGAGAACAAAATCATAACAGCTTAGGTTTGAATCCTGACTCTATCTCCTATGTGAGTCTGAAGCTCAGCAAGAACAAGTGACTTGCTGGATTTCTCTGTAAATGGTGTGCCGTCTCCTCTCACCTCTTAGTGACCCACACATTGAGCATTAGGCGAGCGTGTGGGTACTGATGATCATGAGACAGACCCTCTTTACTCGCTGGTCAGGCCACCTCCTTTCCATGAACTGTGGGTGCTGCCAGGCTCTTGCCTGCATGTCGGGGTTGCAATGATTTCACAACCATCCTCCCAGCCTGGGTTTGGGGAGTTTGGAGCAGAAAGGTCTTAGTAAGCGCCTCCTTTCCCAGGCAGGCCCCTGAGCCCACCCCACGCCATCTCTTGATTGCTAGCAGGCCTTGGAACTGGCCAGGCTGTGGAACGCGGCCCAGCCCTGACCTCGGGCCCCGAGCCCCCGTGGTACCCTGCCTGTCATGCATGTGCAGCCCCGTCAGGGTTGGCTCCCCCGGCCCGGGGCTGCCCCGTGCTCCTCTGCGTCCCTGGCCGAGCGTACCGAGTTATGTAATGCTGCTGAGCCAACATTTATAAGTCGCGGCCAATTTGCTGGCCTCGAGTTACACTGTGCAGATGCTCTGCGGTGTGGTTGGCTTTTGTCTCGGAGGCCGTAAGCAGATAGCATAACTCCGCTTACCATTAGACATTTTGCAAATCATCTGGGCTCGAGCATGCCGCAGCCAGACAGTTCATTTATGTTGCGAACGGTATGATTTGTAAAGTAATAAATTTCCCGTCTCTCTGCCAGCAATAAAGTACAGCAAGCAGGCGAGACCAGAGCCCTCCAAAAATACCCTGACTCCCAGCGAGACCTGGAAGAGGGCTCTGTCAGGTTCTGTCTCCACTCCTGCCTTTGCCGGGTTCTGGGAAATCAGGTTTGGGCCATAAATCCCCTCTACCATCTGGGTGACTCGGGGCCCTGGCACGAACTTGTTATTAGCATGTATAATTGGTCCCCTAGCATGACACATTTGTCACTTCCTGGGCCCCTCTGCATCCTGGCATGAAAGGGCGGCGTGATGCAGTGATGGGCAGTTGTTGCCCACCCCTCCCTCTCTCTGTCAGCACATCTGTGCTCAGGGCCAGGTCAGGGCTGTTTGTCCTGGGAAATCAGTGGCAGACAGAGAGTTGTGGGGAGATGTGTTGGTGACAGCATCTTTCAGCCTCTGGGGAAGGTGTGCGCAGGCCTTGCTCCGTCCAGGGTGCAGGGCTCTCTGTTGTGAAGATAGCTGCTCTGGGCAGAAAGTCAAGGACTGGTTTGGAATGAGCCTTGGGATGTCCAAGTCCCAGTTACCTTCCTAGGGGAGGGCACCTGTGATCAGTAGATGCTTCACATCTGCTGGAGTTGTCAGGGGGACCCCAGAGCTGCAGCCCGAAGCACCCGCTGTGGGCTGGGACCCCAGAGAACAAGTGCATAGCTTGGAGTCCCAAATTTTTTAAAAAAGTATTTATTTATTTGGCTGTGCTGAGTCCCAGCTGCAGCACGAGGGATCTTCAGTTGTGGCATGTGAACTCCTAGCTACGGCACGTGAGATCTAGCTCCCCGACCAGGGATCAAACCCAGGTCCCCCTGCTCTGGTGACCCAGCCCTTGGGCTACCAGGGAAGTCCTTGGAGTCCCCATTTTTGAGCAGCCCTATCTTCTTGTCCTCTGTGGTGGCTTCTATGTAGAGACCGGGCTCTGTCTTTGACCTCTGCCCCAGGTGGTCACAGCACCTGCTCTGTTAGACACTGTGCCAGTCAGCGATGTCTCTGGGGACATCAGGGGCATGTCACGTCTGGGGAGGTGGAGCCCGGGGAATGGTCCACAGGCTGTGACCATCCTTATGCTTAGCTGCAGGGTGCTCCCCGCCCCCCTCACCTTCTTCTTCCTCCTCTACCTCCTCTTCTTCCACCTTTGATATTTGCTTTTAAAAAATCCCACTGAAAAGTAAAATAACATTTAAGAGCTACGTATAGAAAAAGGGAGTTCTCTGTAGTGCAGTCACTAAAACGTAGTCACAGTGATGGTTTTGCTGTGTTTCCTCCACCTGGCCTTTGGTAGTCCCTCGAGGGACACCCTCCCTCGGTTAGGGCAGCTTTGCCACCTTTGAGGGTGTCCTGGGCTTGCACAGGGCTCTTCGTCTGGAGGGGGGTGGGGGTGGGCAGGTAGATTCACTCCTCCAAGTGGGTGATGAGGAGGCTGTGCTTCCCAATGTCAGAGTCCCGCCTTGGAGGTGGGCCAGTGGGAGCACAGGAAGGAGCCAAGGCCTCCAGGGCCCCCCACGACCTCCTTGGTCCTCCTGTCTTGCACCACGGCCTCCATGGACAGTCCTGCCCTTCTGTTTCCTTTCAGCTGAGGTAGGTCCATTCCTTGGCGACTTCACTCCTGACCTGTTGATCTTGGGACACTTGCCTTGCCTATCTGGGCCTCAGGGTACCCTGAAGTGTGGGGCATGATCCCTGTGGGGCGGGGTTGTGTGAGGATGAAAGGAGACAGCCTGGCATCCGGAGGGCTTCAGCAGTGCCTACCAGCTGTGTGGATGTAATCCCCCTTGCCTACAGCGGGCCCAGGGCTGTCTCATGGCTCAGGCCTAGGAGAGGCCCCCATACTCTCTTGCCTGTGAATGCCGCCCTGCCCTGCCCTGACTGGGCAGTGCACAGCCTTGGCCTGGAGGTGATGTTTCAGGGCCTGGGAGTGAATACTGGGAGTCCAGGAGGAAAGCCTGCCAGAGAGGTAGGAGAGCGAGGAGTGACTGTTAAAGGGAAGATTCTAGTCTTTGGACCTTGTTCTAGAGGAGAGTGGGCAAGGGTGGTGGGTTGACCTGGGCTTTGGGGAGGAAGTTGCTCATTGCAATCTTGGTCTCTTTGGAGAGAGGTGAGGGCTGAAGGCCAAGTGTGGGGTCAGGACCTACTGGCCAAAGCCCAGAGGAGAAAGGCTGAAGAGAAAGAAATGTGGCTACAGATTGCCAGGGAGGATGACCTGAAACCAGTGCTGAGGCTCCAGGGGCCCGCAGTCCTGAGCAGGAGACCTAGGGTGGAGCTTTGCTGTGTGGCCAGAGCTGCTGGGGTACCAGTACACTGCCCCCAGGGAACCAGGCCTGGGGCCCAGACTCTGGGTTGTTTGGGCACAACCAGGAGGGTAGGTAGGGATTGGTGGAGGGCCCCTGGTTTTGGTAGGATGCCGCACGCCACTCCCTTCTTTACAGAAAAATGGCAGATGCCGGTTGAGCAGGTGTGATGTGCCAGGCACCATGGAGGAACTTGATGTACACGAGCTCTTTCATTTACTCCTCACTGCAGCTCTGTGAGCAGGCATCAGAATGGGGAAACTGAGGTTCAGCGAGGTTTAGTGATTTACCCCACTTTTCCCAGCTAGGAAAGAACTAGAAACAGGGTTCCGATCACTTCAAAAACATCTACTAGACCATAAGCTCTGTGAAGGCAGAGCCTAGGCCAGTCCTGTTCTCTCTGCCCTGATACACAGCCAGCTGCCTGGCGCAAGCAGGACAGAGCGGATGTGGGCACGAGGGTGGAGATGGGCTCCGATCTGCATGGTTCCTTGCGTGCACCTGTCATCTCAGGCACTCCACTGGCCGTTTCTCTCTGCCCTGCCCGGGGTTGTTCTGTTCACCGGTAGGGCAGACCTTGGGTAGACAGCACCCTTCTCCCAGCTGTCTCCCAGACACTCTAGACCCTGAAAAAATTGTCGAGTCACATGTTTTCCTTGGGTTTCGATAATTGGTGATTCATGTTTGCAAGGAAGGCAGGAAAGTGACTCATGCTGATTTAATAAACCTACGCATATTCTCAAGAATCAGCTGATAAATCGCAGACTGGCAGCCCACTCCCCCACGCCTGCTAGCACCAAGCTCTCAGAAATCACCAAGTTCAACAAGCCTGCAGAAAATTCGATCTCCCCAGCAGTATTTTCCTTATTTGAGCTAATAGCACGAGGCGCCTCTCTTCTGGCACCGCGAGGTGGGCGAGGGGGCCCCGCTGCCTTCGCTGGGGTCCTCTGGGAGGAGGAGCGTGAATGCTTCACATGTGGCAAGTTCCTGAGGGTTCGACAGTGATAAGAGTTGCTGGGACCTCCCAGGGTTTACCTTGTGCTCTTGGAACCAGCGGCTGAGCCCCTGGGGAGCCAGCCTCATGCCCCAGCGTCTGAATGGTGGGATAACGTGAACAAGGACCCCTTCCCTGCCGAGTAATGAGAACAAGGCCAACAGCCGCCACCCTGGCCTCTCTGGGCCTTGTCAGGACTAACACACCTCGGTCAGTTGTGCGGAGCTCAGGTTACTCGATATAAACAAGCGGAGGTGAAATGTGGCAGCCCAAGGTGGCAGGGAATGCGTCATTTCAGACCACTCTCCGGCAACGGAGATGATCCCTGACATCTAGCGGGTATTGACTCGGGGGTTAATCCTCCTGGGTTATGGTTCTGCGCAGTCTCCACGTACCTCTGCTCCAAAGCACTCAGGCCAGTGGGCTGGAGAAAAAATTTGGAGGACCACAAGGTCAGCATCAATGCAGAGATCCTGTTACTGTCTGCATGCTCTCATTCAGGGCTGAGTCCTCACAGAAGTTCCAAAGGAGGGGGTGAGGTGCCAGGCCATGAGGAATTGGGGGTGCCCTCTTTGGATGTTAGGGGTCTCCTAAATCTGGTGGCTTTTCTGTAAGTTCTTTGGTATTCCCTCCTCATGTTTACTGAGCCCCTAGTGGGAAGTTGAGCTCCATGAAGAGTCCAGCCAGAGGAACAAGGATTCTTCCTTGGTGAGTCTGGTACTTGGTTAGGGTGCAGTCTTCCCCTCCCTGCTCATTCCTCCCTCTTTCTATTCATCTATCAAAAAAAAAAAGGATTGACTGTGATAATGTATGTAAAGCATTTAGCATCATGTCATGACTGGCTCAGTGTTAGCTTTTATTATCAACATTCATATCATTGCTGTTATTTAATATCTATTGCATGCCAGGCAAAAAGAAAGGTGAATAACGCTACAAGTTGGTGAAAGGACTGCACGAGAGCTGGAAATCATCGAGACAGTCTAACCTCACCCGTCACACTGCAGGTGGGCCTAGCGAGCCCCTGAAGGATGCAGGGACACAGACTGAAAGGGGTTTCCCCAGGAGAGCGTGGCTGTGCCTACACACAGGCCTGCTGCCATGGCCTGCGGCTGTCACACTGGGATGGGGTGGTCTGAAGAAGCTTCCTGGAGTGAGTGGGTTTTAGGATGAGCTTTGGAATAAGAGTAGGAATGAGACCAGCAGGAGAGAAGAGAAGAGAAGGAGCAGAGTGCCGCCTGGCCCCCATAGAGGGAGGGGGCTACAGGTGGAGAAGGGCCTGGAGAGTGGGAGGGCTAACCACAGCCATCTGTGTAGCATTATTTGAGGAGACCCAAGGAGGCCTCGTTGTCCCCACGTTACTCTGTTATTACCAGCAGGTGCTTCTTTCTGGCCTGTGCAAATAAGAACTGTTGGGGTTGGGGTTCAGCCTGCTCGCCTGTGTCTGCTCATGCTCGGAGGGGGGCCCATGGGTCCCGGCTGCAAGCCACAGGCCAGGAGTGGATTCCTTAGGGAGAGGAAGCCCATTCAGTCCTAACGTGCCATTAGCCCCTTGCATTTGTTTCCTTGGGCTGTTGCAACAAATTACCAGGAACTTGGTAGCTTAAAACAACAGAAGTTTATTCTGTCACAGTGTTGGAGGCCAGGAGCTCAAAATGCAGGTGTTGGCAGGGTTGGTTCCTCCCCCAGTCTCTGAAGGAGTATCTGTTCCATGCCTCACGTGTAGCTTCTGGGGGCTGCTGGCAGCCATGGGCTTTCCATGGCTTGGAGCTGTGTAACTTGTCTCTGCCACATCCATCCTCATGTGGGCTTCGCTTCTGTCTGTGTCTTCTCCTCTTCCTTTAAAGGCACTAGTCATTGAACTGTGGGCTTACTGATGGATCCAGGATGACCTCCTCTTAATTGGATCTGCAAAGACCCTTTCTCCAAATAAATTTGTTCACAGTCACAGGTTCTAGGAGGCCACCACTCCATCCACTACCCCTCTAAAGAAGTATGGAAGTGTGGTTCGAGAGATGGGTTACATGGTAAATTTTGATGGCATGAGTGGTTAAGTCTGGTTGAGAAACACGTCTGGGGGTACCAGGAAAACTCCCAGAAGTGTTTGGCCTTGGGTGTAGGGATTTTTTTTTTTTTTTTTTTTGAGACTGAGAGTGCAGCTTAGAAGTGCTGATCAGGGGCATATGGGCATCCAGCAGGGCCTGTTGACAGAGTCCACCATGTTGGGGATGGAGTGTTGTGACCTCAGCCTGCTCTTGGAATGGTCCAGAGCAGTGCAATCCAGTAGCACTTTCTACAATGATGGAAATGTTCTTCCTAATCCTAGGCATCTGACACAGTGGCCACTAGCAGCATGTGTCTGCTGAGCTTTTGAAATGTGGCTAGTGCAATGAAGGCCTTCCCTGGTGGCTCCAATGGTAAAGAATCTGCCTGCAATGCTGGAGACCCAGGTTCGATCCCTGGATCAGGGAGATGCCCTGGAGGAGGGAATGGCCACCCAGTCCAGTATTCTTGCCTGGAGAATCCCATGGACAGAGGAGTCTGGAGGGCGACAGTCCATAGGGTTGCAAGGAGCTGGACACAACTGAGCCACTAGCACAGCACTAGTGCAACGAAAGGACTAGATTTTACCTCCATCTACTTTTAATATACTGTATTTAAACTTAGTAGACCTGCATGGCTAGTGGCTACCTATTGGCCAGCACAGCTCCAAAATGTCTTGATTTGACCCTTTCCCCTCATCTGTTCTTCATTTCACTATCAAAAATACATTTCATCATAAAGAGCTTAAATTGCTCTTTTGCTTTTTTATGTGTGTAATGCTTATGTTTTAACTTTTGGCTGAGGTATAGAGGCCAGATGGAGGTGACTGGTTTTACACCCAATACAAGAAAATGTGGCTGGCTCCTTGAGTAAAGGGAAAAGAGTGGTGTTTTCTATGGACACTCTTGCAGTTGACAGTTGCCTGGTCATTAAGCTGGAGATGCAGCTAGAGAGGCCGTGGTGAAATGTATCCTTGCTGGCAGCGAGGAGGTTGCCTGGCAGGGTTGCTTGGAGCCTGAAGAAAGGGGTGATTGCCCATGTCAACTCCTCTGGCCCACTTTTGGGAGTCTATGAGTCTGGACTGCTTTGTTCCTTTCCTTGGCTTCTAGAAAGCCACGGATGAAATTTGCATCTTACGAAGCTGTGTGCGCTCAGTCGCTTCTTTGCAACCCTATGGACAGTAGTCCACCAGGCCCTTCTCTCTATGGGATTTCCCAGGCAAGAATACGGAACAGCTTGCCATTCCTACTCAAGAGCATCTTCCCGACCCAGGGATCAAACCTGCGTCTCCTGCAGCTCGCACATGGCAGGTGGATTCTTTCATCACGAGCCACCAGGGAAGCCCCTTATGAAGCGGTTTCTCCCAACCCCCTCCTTGTTTTCCCACTTCCCCAGATGGATACTGCATACTGTCTTACTTTAGAGTGAGGATATTTATTTTTGTACACTGTTTAGACATGATCTTAAGCAACACTTCATTTATTTACCCATTCACATGTTTTTGACCTTCTGGGTGAAAAATAAAGCATTTTCCTGAGAGGAGAAAAATCTCAGAGGAGGCAGTTCTTGGGGTAATGGGGTCTTGGTAGGACATGTGTGGGCTCACAGCTCATCTCTCCTCTTTCTCCTTGTTTTTTCTGGCTTGTGCTCATCAGAGATGGTGGCTCTGGGTCTTGAGGCTTGATCTGCCTGCCTGCCTCCATGCTCATGCTTGACGGGAGCTCACAGGTCCAGGCTGGAAGTCACAGGCCAGGCATAGAAGAAGGTTCCAGTGACACAGGCTGAGCAGCCTGTTTTAGGTGGGGAGCTGTGGAGGAGGATGGTGTGCCAGGTCAGGCTCACACTGCTGTGTACATGTAAGACACAAATGAGGGATTTAGAGGTGAGGAGTCCTGTGAGTGTTGCTAGGCAACCTTTCAGCTGGGTCTGGAGGTAACATAATCTCTGGGAGCAGCCTGGTAGGAGGGCCTCCTAAGGACAAAGCTGAACTTCAGAACCACCGCCTTCTGCGCCTGTTCCCTCCAGGGCTGCCTCTGGGAGGGAGTGAGAAAGGTCAGCAGAGCCACATGACATAAGCCGCATGGGTGACTGATGTACCCATGGATTCTTTATTGTTCTGTCTTCTTTTTCTCATGTATCTATTTGTACCCCACCTTGTACAAGAGAGGGTCTGAGGTGGTTTCAGAAATACAGCTGCTATAGCAGGATAAACATTAAATAAGGGAAGAAACTGGGGCAAAGGGAGAAGAAGGACGAGGAAACGGGTGGGACCAGTCATTCAGCAAGTATCTGCTGAGCACTGAGTGTGTGCCTGCCTGGGTAGAGAGAGCAGTGAACGCAACAACCACAGTTCCTCCACTCCTAGAGCTGATGGTCTCGTAGGAGAGGGGTGGAAAAAAAAGACCACAGGCCCAGTGCTCTTTTCGGGGGGGAGACTGTACATAAGACTCTGAGCCTCCTAGTGGGCAAAGCTAGAGGGGAACACAGTTACAAGGGGCTGGGTGTGTTCTCTGTGTTGTTTGTGTTGGTAACAACAGAGCAACAGTAATGAGCTTCCCTCTCCTATCCTAGAAGTGCAGTCCATGGCAGAGTCCTTCTACCCTCCTGCTTCTCCTCCACTGCCAGCCTCATTTCAGGTGCCAACCTCCTGCCTGGGTTCTGAGAGTCAGCCCAGTGAAGGATTTTGCTAAGCAGTTTGCCTGAGGTCCCACAGCTTCATGACTCCACTTTGACCTCTATCTTTGACTTCTTCCAGTTTGGTATTTATCATTATGCTTTATATAGTGGGAGCCCAACTTGCTTATAGATTCTGAAGAAGCTTGATCATTCAGCCCCTGGCCTCTCTTTGGGAGGCAGGTGGAATGTCATTACTCCCTTACATCAGCAGACGAGGGTCTTCCTATCATCTCATGGATGGGTGAGGTGGCTTGGTCTTTGAGTAAAAATACTGGCATGTAGGAACCCATCTTTCCAAGGCAGCCCTTTTGTTTGTCTATTTATTTGTTCATTCATCCAACAAATATTTCTTGAGCATGTCAGGTGTTGTGTATTAACCACCCATCATCTCTCCTGTCAAGGAGTCCAAGGTTTAGTTGAGGAAGAAGGATCAGTACATGTGAGCCTGTTGTGCAGAGTGGGGAGGGTTTAAGTATGAGATGGAGGGCTAATCAATAGAGCAGAAGTAAAAAATATAAGCAGGCTAAATTCATCCATACTGTATAACCACTTTACATGTCCTGGCCACAGATCAACCTTCATCCTGAGCACCCCTCCACAGAACTCACCCTATTTGGGCAAAGTGAAAGTGAAGTCGCTCAGCCGTGTCTGACTCTTTGTGACCCCATGGACAGTAGCCTGCACCAGGCTCCTCCATCCATGGGATTTTCTAGGCAAGAGTACTGGAGTGGGTTGCCATTTCCTTCTCCAGGGAATCTTCCTGACCCAGGGATCAAACCCAGGTCTCCCACATTGTAGACAGACGCTTTACTATCTGAGCCACAGTCCACCTTAAAGTGCAAGCGTTCAGACTGCAGTACACCCTGTACAAGTTAGCCATACAGAAGCAGAAAGGGCCTCACCTCCTTTGTTCTTGGAAGTGTACTTCTATTAATGCAACCTTAACTTGTCAGCAGCCTAGTGATATGAGACAGAACTTAGAACAGGGAGGCCTGCAACACCAGCCTCTTGTACAAGCTGTGCCTTCCCAAGTGAGCCGAGCTGAGGAGTGCTGAGGGAATCTTTCTCAAGGACATGAGGGCAAGTGCCTTGTGTGTACTCCATTAATGAATGCCGCCGTTCTCAGGTTACAGGAGCAGGGCTCTTGGATGGATTTCAATGTTTTGATCCCTCTTTAAAGAAAGCAACCACAGCTATTCCAATTATGAATTCTGAAATACCATTTTGCAGCCACTGGGGTGGGAGACGATTGGGCCGCTGTGTTATCATACCATGCATCTCCCAGAGATAGAGACCTGCATAAGTAAAACCATATTTCTGTTTTCCAAGATCCAAGGTACCAATCCCAGGGACTGTCAGGCAGGCTCACGGAGCAGCGCGTGGGGAACATTCTCAGACTTGGTAAGTGGCTGGCCTGCTGATAGAGGAGATTAAGGTGCTTTTGATCTCTTTGGCCCTAATGGCAACGTCTTTAGTTTTTAAAGTGACTTGGGAAACTCTTTCTTTGAACAGCCAAGAGGCTGCTTCGAGAAAGGCAAGCCCTGTTCTAGACAGATTGTCGGGAAGGTTATGCTGCTGAACTGTAAATGTGGTTGCATGAATTTTTCCTTCCAGTTCCTTAAGAGCATAGATTTAGCCTTCAGATCAGTTAGCTGATGACACACAGTGCACCCAGGCTCCGCAATCCCTCCCCAAGTCAGGTGGTCAATGGAGGCCTCAGGGCTCTCCCTGGCTAGCCCAGCTTCCCTCTGCGTTTGGACTCATCTGCAGGCTCATCTTACTTGGGGCCACTGCTCTGCTGCCACACTCTGCAAACCTCCGTCCAGTCTTGGCCCTCTGCTCACTGGAGGGAGGCTATTCCTGAAGGCAGTAGGGTGATGGAAGGACATTCTGGTGACATGAGTGCGAGAGTGGCATTTCCTTGTGGAGGGTTTGTGTGAAAAAAGGGTGTGTGTGTGTATTGCTCTGACCCTGGATGTATGGAGAGCTACATGAATTAGAACTCAGATGTCAGATCATGAATATAAAAATTTTAGTTTAAGTAAACATTTAATTCCTTACTACTCCTTTGTAAAATGGAAGTTAAAAGTAGACTCTAAAATCCAGACTGCTTCAGTTAAAGTCTTCATTTCTCTAGTTATTAGCTATGTGGCCTTAGTCAAGTCATTTTATTTCCCTGAACGTGAATTTCCTCATCTGGAAAACAGTATCTAATTCATTGAGTTGTGAGAAATAAAATCATGCATACATAAAATGCCACCTGCTTTACCTGCTCTGTGATAGTGTGTTACTGGTTACCTTACCCGCTTCGTGTTACTACAACAGATGTTATGGTTATTCTAATGTTATCCATTCTGTCTTTGATTGCACACAAATGCCTTACCCCATTACTATTCATAAGCTCTATGTGCAGGGAGTATGGGACTAAAGGAAAAGGGTAAGATTTGATTATAATTTCACTAGAAAAGAATAAATGTACAAAAAGTGAATTTGTATCTAAGCTCTTATAAATACATACTAAAAGAGAGAGGTTATTAGTTACTCATATTTATATTTAATGAGGGCTTCTGCCCAGTATATAAACAGTTGGAAGAGAACCTTACTGCCACCCTAACAATAAGAACAAGTCAGCCCATTTATAAAATCACACATTTTTAAGTCTGTCAGAGAGTTAAGGACACAGGGTAAAGTGATGATTAAAGTCCAAAGCGTAGCAGCCCTTTCAAAAAGAGGTGGGACCCATGAGTGTTTCACTGTGGGCTGAACTGTGGGAAGAGGAGGTAACCATCACAGAACCAAGTGAGACAGAAACAGTTTAAGTTTAAAGGAATTTTTAAGAGCCACGTGTGGGTTAGCATAACAGTTTAGAATTCTTGGAAGCTCCAGACTTGGGTGTGTCTTCGTAATCACTTTTGTCCATGGACTTCTACTGGGAACTCACTAGGAAGATTGGGGTCAGGACAGGAGAACAGACAGAAAATTCCCTGTGGTATAGGTACATGAGACCTATCCAAGCCTGTAGTTTAAGCAGGAGAACCAAAAAAAATACTCTCCCATTTACTGACCTTTCAAGAATAGGAGGCAGAAGTTATCTGCCACTGGGGGAGGGTAGGAGTGTTGAGAAACCCCCATCCTTGAGGAAGTATCAGACAGTAACTGTAAAATAACCATCATTTGTTTGTTAAAGAATCTATTAGGAAAGGTGGCAACATGGATGATCAGATACAGGATTTCAGCAGAGGGATGGAAGTGTGTGTGTGCACGTGCGTGCGCTTAGTCATGTCCAACTCTTTGCAACCCCATGGACCATAGCCCTCTAGGTTCTTCTGTCCAGGGAATTTTCCAGGCAAGAATACTGGAGTGGGTTTCCATTTCCTTCTCCCGGGGATCTTTCCAACCCAGGGATTGAAACCACGTCTCTTGTGTCTCCTGCGCTGGCAGGCAGATTCTTTACCACTGGGCCATCTAGAGAGTATATTAAAAACAGGTCTAAATGGAAATACTGGAGATGAAAAATAGGATGGGTCAGACATGAATTCTGTTGGTGAATTTAGCAGATTGGACACAACAGAGGAAAGACTCAGTGGAGACATGTCAATAGAAATTATCCAAACTGAAACAAAAAGAGAAAAAAGAGTGAAAAAGCGAAACAGAGCATTTGTGGTCTAAGGGAGAACACCAAAAGGCTAACACACTTGTGACTGGAATCCTAGGAAAAGAGGACGAGAGCAAAAAGGTCAGAAAAAAATATTTGAAGAGATAGTGACCAAACACTTTCCAAAACTCATGGAAAACAAACAAACAAACAAAAACCCCTCAAACTATCACTGTCTGAGAAGCTTAGAAAATCCCAGGTGGGATCATAGTCAAATTGCTGAAAAAGGATAAAAAGTTTTCTTATGGATTTGTTGCAGACTTAGAGGAACAATGAGAATTGACTTTTCATCAGAAATTGAGGTCAGAGGCAATGGAAATGCCATCTTTAGAGTACTGCATGGAAAACACAAACACAACAAAACCTGTCAACCTGGAAACCTGTATCCAGTGAAAATAAACTCCAAACATGAGGATCAAATAAAGACATATGGACACACATAAAAGCTGAAAGAGCCAATCTCCAGAAGAGCAGGACATGTTAAAAAGGAGTTCTATAGACTAAAGGAGAATAATTTCAGAGAAAAACCTGGTCCTATGGAAAGGAGTGGGCCCAAGAAGGAGTGAATAGGTCTATAATTAAAAGGACTTTTAAAACGTATAATCAGTCATTTAAAGTAATAATGACAAAGGAAGATGGAGGTTTATGGTCTTTTAGAACTAAAACCGATGGCAACAAGAGTACAAAGAGTGGGGGCATTGTACTTGGAAATATACTGTCCTTAGTTCTTAAACTATTCAGGAAGTAGTAAAATATTGTTTGAAAGTAAAGTGATAAATATAAATGTGTACTCTCTGGAGAAATCACTAAAATAGGATGCAAAAAAGCATGCCTAGCATGTCAGTTGTTGTTGGTTAGTCACTACGTCATATCAATAGTAGATATGAGATGAAATACTAAAAATACTAATATTAAAATACTAAAAATATTTGTCTTGTCTCATTCCAAAAATTCAGGATAGGAGTAACAGAAAAAGAAAAGGTGTAAAGGACTAATAGTAATCAAACTGGAATTGGGTATATTTAAAACAAAAGTATATAAATAGTTAATTACATGCAAATGGATTAAACTTCCCAGTTAAAAGGCAGAGATTGGCAAACTGGATAAAAATGCAAGACCCAACTATATGTAGTTTACGGGAAATACACTTTAAATATAAAGTCACAAACGGAAAGCAAAAGGTTGGGAAAAGATACCATGCAAACGCTATGCTTAAGAAAACAGTTGAAGCTCTCCTAATATCAGAATGAATAGACTTCAAGATGATAAAAAGATAAAAGGTACATTTTATAATGGCATTAAGTGCTAATTAATCAAGACGTATAAATCTAAAAGTTGTACCTAATAACAAAGCTCCAAAATATGTAAAACAAAAATTGACAGAACTAAAGCGGAATCACGGCTGAGGAAGGTACGGCTCTTCTCTTTGTAACTGATGTATTGAAAGATTGGTGAGTATATAGAAGATCTGAACAATGCTGCCAATAACCTGACCTAATTTGCATTTAGCTAACATTCCGTCCAACAAAAGCAAAATGCACATACTTCTCAAGTGCATATGGAGCATTCCTCAACATAGATCATAAACTAGACCATAAAACAAGTCTAAATGAATTTCCAAGGACTGAATTTCTAACCGTTCTCTGAACAAAATGTAATCAAAGTAGAAATCAGAGACAACAAGATACCTACAAAACTCTTCAAATATTTGGAAATTCAGTTCAGTTCAGTTCAGTTGCTCAGTCATGTCCGACTCTTTGCAACCCCATGAATTGCAGCACGCCATCTCCCAGAGTTCACTCAAACTCACGTCCGTTCAGTCGGTGATGCCATCCAGCCATCTCATCCTCTGTCGTCCCCTTTTCCTCCTGCCCCCAATCCCTCCCAGCATCAGAGTCTTTTCCAATGAGTCAACTCTTCGCATGAGAACAGTACTAAATAATGGACTAAATAGTCCATGAATTAAAGAAGTCATAAAAAAAATTAGAAAATATTTTAAATAATGATAATGAAAAGGTGACATCAAAATTTGTGAGATGCATAATTTTTAAAGGGAAATGTATAGCTTTAAATGATTATCTTAGAAAATAAGAAAGATGCAAAATCAATTACCTTTGTTTGCACCTTAAAATGTTAACAAGAGGTAAGCTAATTAAATCCAAGTAAGAGTGGAAATCAATGCAATAGAAAACAAATAATAGGAAAGTCAGCAAAGACTAATGTTGTTTTGTTAAAAAGAGTAGTAAAAATGATAAATACCTAGGAACATTTATTTAGTGGATACAGAATTTCAGTTTTGCGAAATGAAAAGTTCCAGAGATTGGTTACACAGCAATGTGATTATACGTAATACTGTTGAACTGTAGCCTTAGAAATGATTGTGGGGGTAAATTTTATATTACATATATATTTAATCATAACAAAAATTTTTATAGAAAAGGAAAAAAGACACAAATTATTGATAAACCAGGAATAAAAGACAAGCTATCACTAAGGACACTAAAAGGATAATGAGGTGATATTGTGAACAATTTTACAGCAAAAGTTGTACGAAACATCCTGTTTCTATTAATACAAAGTAGCCAACATTCAAAAAACACCCATGTCATCAGTGACATATTACTTGAAAGGGACATATTACTTTAAAAACATAACTTGCAAAAGTGATACAAGAAGAAATAGCAAATCTAAACCCTATACTCACTAAAGAAATTGATCTGGTAATTAAACACTTTCCAACAAACAAATGTCCAGACCCATGTAGTTTTTCTGGTGAATTCTTTCCAATATTTAAGGAAGAACTAATATCAATTCTACATAAGCTATTTCAGAAAATATAGTATGAGAGTATACTTCCCAACTTATTTTATGAATCCAGCGTTACTTTGATGCCAACACCAGACAAGGATATTATAAGAAAGGAAAATTACAGATCAAAGTCCCTTAGTAACATAGGTATGAAAATCCTTAAAGTGTTGGCAAATGTAATCAACAATATATGGAAAAAGGATAGAGTTCATCTCAGGATGTAAAGTTGATATACTATTAAAAACCAATCAGTATAATTTATCATGTTAGTTACAGAAGAAAATCATCTTTGCATAGATGCAGAAAAAGCTATGGACAACTTTTGGTATCTATCTATGATAAAAACTCGGCAAACTGGGCATAAAAGAGAGCTTTCTTAACCTAAAAAATGGTATCAACAAAAAACCTATGACTGATATACTAATTGGTAACTGAATGCTTCCTTTCAGAGGCTGAAGACAAAATGAGGATGCCTCTTTCACAGCTTTTACTCAACATTATACTGGAGGTCTTTGACAAGGCAATACTATAAGCAAAAGAAATGAAGGACATACAGATTGAACAGGAAGAAGTAAAATTGTCTTTACTTATAGGTGACATGATTTTATACAAAGAGACTCCTAAGGATTTTTAGAAAATGAGTAAACTTAATTAAGTAGTAATTAATTCTACAGTAGTGAAAGATGAGCAGAGTTAGGATTCCATATACTAGCAATGAATAGTCAACAGTGAAAATTTTTAGATAACATTTACTGTGGCATAAAAAATCAAATATTTAGGTGGGCAATTTTTCCTTTGACAAAGTGACAAAATTTATATGGAAAGAAAAAAAGGCCTAGAATGACCAAAACAGTATTGAAAAAGTAAAACAAATTTGGAAGACTTATCCTACCCGATTACAAGACTGACTACATAGCTGCAGTAATGAAGACAGTGCAGATTGATGAAAGGGATAAATGGAACAGAATAGAGTCTGTACATGCACCTACAGATATATGGTCCAAAGATTTTTGACAGGAATGTCAAGGAAATTCAATGGGCAATGACAATCTTTTTAACAACTGGTATGGGAACAATTGGTTATACTTTTAAAAAATAAAAGAACTTTGGCATCTATATATAATCATGTATAAAAATCAATTCAACATAATTGAATTACCTTTTTCCTAAATGTAAAAGGTAAAGCAGTAAGATGACTAGAAGAAAAAAACAGAATTTTTTGCAACCCTAAGGTAAGCAAAGATTTCTTACAGAAGTCACAGGAAACATGAACCATAAAAACAAAATCTGGTAAACTGGATTTCATCCAAAGAAAACATTTAGGCTCATCAAAGACATTGTTAAGGGAATAAATAGGTTAACACATATGTCTGACAAAAGACTTGCATCCAGAGTATAAAAACTCTTTAACATTTCAAGAATAAAAAGACAATTCAATTAAAAATGGGCAAAACAGTTTTAATAGAGACTTCACTAAGGGAGATAGGCAAATGTATATCACCCAAAAAGTAAGCACCTGAAGAAGTGTTCAGCATCATTAGGTTTGAGGGAAATGCAAATTAAAATTACAGTAAGTTACTACTAGTTATCCACTAGAGGTTATCCACTGACAGGGTTAAAGTGAAAAAAGATTGGTAACATGAAATGTGAGAGAGGAAGTGAAGGGACTGGAACTCTCCTGCATTGCTGGTGGGAGTATAAAATGATTTAACCACTTAGGAAAACTGATTATTTTCTTTAAAAGTTCAAAATACATTTACCCTATGACCTAGCTATTCCACTTTCAGATATTTACCTGAGAATGAAAACACATTTTCACAAAAATTTTTGCATCAGAATGTTCATAGCAAATTTATTCATAAAATTCTGAAACTGGAAGAGAGCCCAGGTATCTATCAGCAAAGAATGAATGGATAAACTGTGGCACAGTCGTATGACAAGTTATGAGCAATATAGAGGATTGAGCTTCTAATATACACAGTATCATGGGTGACTCTCAAAACTAGAATGAGTGAATGAAGCTAGATACCAAAATAAATACACTATGTGGTCCATTTATAAGAAATTCTAGAGTAGGAAATGGGGAAGGCAATGGCACCCTACCCCAGTACTCTTGCCTGGAAAATCCAATGGACGGAGGAGCCTGGGGGGCTGCAGTCCATGGGGTCGCTAAGAGTCGGACACGACTGAGCAACTTCACTTTCACTTTTCACTTTAATGCATTGGAGAAGGAAATGGCAACCCACTCCAGTGTTCTTGCCTGGAGAATCCCAGGGATCGGGGAGCCTGGTGGGCTGCCGTCTATGAGGTTGCACAGAGTCGACTGAAGCGACTTAGCAGCAGCAGCAGAGTAGGAAAAACTAACCTATGGTAACAGAGATCAGATAAGTGGTTGATTCTGAGGGTGAAAAATTGAAAAGAGGTGTGGTATACTTTCTGGTTGAGAGAAATGTTCCATGTCTTTGTATATATTCTTCAAAACGGATTGAACAAAACACTTAAAATCTGAACATTTCACTTTATGGAAATTATATGCTAGTAAAAAAATATGGGATTAAAAAATCTTTTTCTTTCACTAGATTTCAAATCCCAGTTACCAGATTTGAAAGTACTGTATTTAAAATAAGTCAGTGACACTCTCTAACATAAATCACAGCAAGTTCTATGACCCACCTCCCAGAGTAATGGCAATAAAAACAAAAATAAACAAATGGGACCTAATTAAACTTAAGAGCTTTTGCACAATGAAGGAAACTATAAGCAAGGTGAAAAGGCAGCCTTCAGAATGGGAGAAAATATTAGCAAATGAAACAAATGACAAAGAATTAATCTCTAAAATCTCATGCAGCTCACTACCAGAAAAATGAACAACCCAATCAAAAAGTGGACCAAAGAACAAAAGAGACATTTCTCCAAAGGAGACATACAGATGGCTAATAAACACATGAATAGATGTTCAACTTCACTCATTATCGGAGAAATGCGAATCTAAACCACAATGAGGTACCATCTCACACCGGTCAGAATGGCTGCTATCACAAAGTCTACAAACAATAAATGCTGGAGAGGGTGCGGAGAAAAGGGAACCCTCTTACACTGTTGGTGGGAATGCAAATTAGTACAGCCACTATGGAGAATAGTGTGGCGACTTCTTAAAAACTGGAAATAAAACTGCCATATGACCCAGCAATCCCACTTCTGGGCATATACACTGAGGAAACCAGAACTGAAAGAGACACGTGTACCCCAGTGTTCATCGCAGCACTGTTTATAATAGCCAGGACATGGAAGCAACCTAGATGTCCAACAGCAGACGAATGGATAAGAAAGTTATATGTGGTACATATACACAATGGAGTATTACTCAGCTGTAAAAAAGAATGCATTTGAGTCAGTTTTAATGAGGTGGATGAAATTGGAGCCTGTTACACAGAGTGAAGTCAGAATGAGAAACACCAATACAGTATATTAACATATATGGAATTTAGAAAGATGATAACAATGACTCTATATGCGAGACAGCAAAAGAGACCCAGATGGAAAGAACAGTCTTTTGGACTCTGTTGGCGAAGGTGAGGGTGGGATGATTTGGAAGAATAGCTTGAAACATGTATATTACCACATGTAAAATAGATGACTGGTACAAATTCGATGCATGAAGCAGGGCACTCAAAGCCAGTGCTCTGGGAACAACCCAGAGGGATGGGGTAGGGAGGGGGGTGGTTGGGGGATTCAGAATGGGGGGGACATATGTACACCTGTGGTTGATTCATGTCAATGTATGGCAGAAACCACCACAATATTGTAAAGTAATTAGCCTCCAATTAAAATAAATTAATTAAAAATAAGTTAATGATATAACTATATTTTGATGGGCAAATGCTATTATAAAACTATTGTAAACCTAATTTGAAATATTTTATGAGAGCTACATCCTGTAAGCCTGTTCTTTAGCAGCAGCTCCACCCAAACCCCAGAGAAGGTGGCGGCATCCCACTCTAGTACTCTTGCCTGGAAAATCCCGTGGACGGAGGAGCCTGGTAGGCTAAGAGTCGGACACGACTGAGTGAGTTCACTTTCACTTTTCACTTTTATGCTTTGGAGAAGGAAATGGCAACCCACTCCAGTGTTCTTGCCTAGAGAATCCCAGGGATGGGGGAGCCTGGTGGGCTGCTGTCTCTGGGGTCGCACAGAGTTGGACACGACTGAAGCGACTTAGCAGCAGCTGCAGCAGCATGCTCAAACGCAGATCTGCCCACTCAGCCTTCCCCTCGGGAGAGGAGAACTGGGCGGCAGGTGAGAGGCAGCCCCTGCCGGCCTCATGGTGAATAGGCAGAGTGTCCACAAAAATGAGCTTCAGTTATATCTGTTAATTATCTGCTGCTGAATCTGGAGCTTATGAAACCCTGTTCACTAGACTTCAAAAGCTGGTGAGTCGGCTCGGTTATCTCTTTGAGGAACCCACTTTATCCCTCTCGCCAATCTGTGACAGCAAAGATTTGGTTTCATTGCAAAATTGTCTGGCACGATGGCGTCAGGCTGACTTGGGAAGGGCTGGAAAACAGTGATGACTCAGAGCTCTGCTGAGGAGCATCTAACCTACCTATCTCCTCTGCTTGCCTTAGCCTGGTGAAGGAGGGGGCAGGGTGGACCTGGCCCCCATGGGAAGGAGGCTCCTGAGGCCTTGCAGAGGTGTGGGGCTAAGTCCTCCATCCTTCCGTGGGAGCAGACCTCTCCACCGAGGCTGGGAAGGGCAGGGTTTGTTTGCTTGCTCGCCTTTCTTTTTGGTCTTTGGTAATAGTTTTCATTGACTTTCATTGACTGGGGAGTCAACGAAAACTGCATTACTTTCCTCAGCTGGTCAGGGGCAGCTTTGACTCTGGGTTTTCCTTTTCCTATCCTTTTATTAGAGTGAAATGAGGTTCTGTATCAGGTTCTTAGGTGAGAACATATTTCTGTTTGTTCTGCTTTCCTTGTTTTCCTTACTGGAGTTTAAGTGTTGTTTTCCTAAATTGACATATATATTAATTTGTTTACGTTTCTAAAATGAAGGACGTTAGTCGAATTTATTTGTAGACAAAAACAGAATGAAAGATTGCTTTCCTACTTGTTTTCCTGCTCCCTGGCATTAATTTCAGAAGTTAAAAATCTGGGTTGTTGCTTCTTGTGCTAACAATTCCCATCTCACTAAATCATGGCACAGATGCAAAGTTTCAGTTTAATTAGGATCCTGGTATTATGCTTACGGACGTAAAGGAAGACCCAGGCTTCGTAAATCTTTTTTTGTTTTTCCACTTTTATTTTTACATGTAGCTAGACTCAAAGTTTATGTCCATTTAGCTGACCTTTTCAATAGTGAGAGCTATTTTATAAGGCAACAGAAGTGAAAGTTATCAGCAAGACTGGGTAATGTACAGTATTTATGAATGAACGTGCAAAAACCAACCTGGGGGTGTAAAATGTGAGGCTGTACTCAGGCAGAACTGCTTGTGACTTGAGCCTTCTTTGCAGTAAAGCATAATTCATGCTGCTGTTAGCCCTTAAAACAGGAAATAATATACCCATTTAACTTAATCACAATTTATATTACATGTGCATATTTCTAAACAAATGTTGTAGATGGAGAGTTTGGTAGCAATAATATTTATGAATTACACTTTTAGTTAGCAAAGGAAATGTGTGACCTCTTACATTTGGTTTGACATTTGAATTTGGTGTTCAGTGCATTTGACAGGGGTGATGGATTCTCATTAGCTCAATGTATAAACAGGAAATGCTTCCTTGGTGAACAGTTATTAATGTGGGACATCCCTGAATTTGAATTTTTAGTTGCTTATTCTGGTCCAGAATGTGAAACTTATTTAATGTTTCCCTTTCAAAAAAAATAAAAATAAAAGGAAAAAACAAGCTTTTAATATTGTGGCTAGACAACCTGAACACATGAATGCCAGGTTCTGGAAAACAAAATGGTTGGTGAGCGGGTGGTAAGTGAGGCTGCAGAGATCTCAGACACAGGGAGTAGCCCCAGCAGCGGGCGGCCCCCACGTGGCTTCGGCTTGCCTTAATTTCTAAATAAGATAACCTATAGGAATTAGAACATGACGTGGGGGCAGAATGGAGTAAGCTCCTACTTAACCTTTATCCAAACCAGGATTAAAGCTGTTCGTGCAAACCGGGAATCAGAGCCCATTTGCAATGTGACTTCAGACAGAAATTTCATCTTGAGTTTTCAGTGCTAACTTGCGATTCGGCGACAGTCCCACGAAACAGGAGCTGAAGGGAAAGATGCAGGAAAGCTGGGAGAGGCATCCAACTTCTGATGGGTAGGAGGAAAAGCCAGGCCAGTGTGCCAGCGCCCGTGGTGGGCCTGACTCTTTTGAGTCATGCTTCGAATCTAATTAGAAGTCAGTTAGAAACCCGGAAAGTGAAGCTGGCAGGCCCTTAATCTGTATTTCAGGTCTGCAGAGGGGGAAAGCAGCATTTTTATTGTTGGAGGTCAGAGTTTAAATTTAGTTTATATCAGATTACCAAAATATGCTTTCGGTAAGGTTAGATTCTCATGCTCGGAGAGAGTGGGACTGTAATGAAAGCAAACAGGGCCGGAGATAATCCCATTACAGATGAACTCTTCACTCGAGCCTCAAACATTTGGGAACCATAATAACACCATCTCAGCAAGAAGATAAAGGCCGAGCGGGCAGGAGCCTAGAGGGAAGCTCACTGAGCCCCCCTGTTCAACATACCCCCCCTTTCCCTTACTTCCAGAACACACCCTGCTCCTGCTTTTTAGCTCACAGCACTTGGAGAAATGACTTACTTATTAGTTTTTCTGCTACTTCCGCCCCTAAAATTTAAGCCCCACTAGGGTAGAGATTGTTTTTTTCTATTTTGTTCCCTACTGTATACCCACCATATAGACACAGCCTGGCTCATAAGAATCTCTCACTAAACATTGGTAGAATGAATGAAGGAAGCTCATTTCCTCTGAGCAGAAAGCGAAGATTTTGAAACCAAGATAGGGAGCCAGCCCCTTTGGGTTCTGAAAGAAGTGATAATTGCCCTAGGAGGAGGAAGGCGTCGTCATTCCTGTGGGTTCTAGAAGGAAAACCATGAGGCTCAGGTTGGAGGTTGCCGGCTCTAAGTCTGAGAGAACAAGAGCCATGCCCGCCCTGGTATCCAAGGCCTTGCACCCAGCTATGGAGGCTCAGTATATGGGGACGGAGCTGGACAGAATTAACGAGGACTGGGGTTGGAAGGGCCCTCAGTTGCACATCTGGGAGATAGTGTGTGTCCCTGCCCCAACCTCTCAGGACAGTGAATCAGTACAGACTGAGCGGGACACCGTGAATACTGCCGGTCACAGACTGGACACAGATGAGGATGAACCATCCAAGGGCTGAGAAAAGAAGCTGACAGGGAGGGATGCGTCTCTTTGGAGCCAGCTTTGCTATCCCTGCTTAAAGCCCCGCCAGGACATTCCTGAGCTTGAGACAAAATAAAGTGTCACCCTTCTCCACTAAGGATGTGCCCGTGGGAAGACCACGTCCCTTCCTCACGCCTTCTTTTAGAAATCACGTGAAACAGACCGACAACTGCTTCTGCCTCCAGTGAACATGATTTGCAAACTACCCTTTCTCCTCCTTCCCCCATGGAAATAATGGACAGCCTGTCCTCTTCCTTCTTCAAATACTCTCTTAAGAATATTGGTATATGGATCCCTGTTTTCTTTTGGCCTCTCAGAACAGAACCTTATTTATCAGTTTGTGAACTCCAGACCCCAGCTCTTTCCTTCCAACTAACCCTGGTAATGTTGTCATTCTACCAGCCAGCAAGAGGGAAAGCCAGAGGCTTCTGCAGCAAAGACCAAGTATGCGAAGCAATACGGAAGGGTCACTTACTCATTGAAGCCTCTGACAGGGGACTGTGAGCCACACAGGGCTGGTTGCTACCTCAAGCAGCTTAGATACCAGCTGGGAAGATCGCAGCCTCTACCTGTGTGCTTCTGAGGGCGGCAGGTTGGCCTGAGGTTGGCGTGGTGATAGGAGCCAACCCGGTCCTGGCGTGAATGCTGCGCTGTGACCCCAGAGGTGAGCCCTGCTTCCTAGTAGGCCTCCCAGGCTTTCAAGAGCCTGCCTTTGGCTCAGCTTTTGGGACAGAGAGCAGTCTGGCCTTGAAACATTCCCCACAGACCCGGTCCTCTGAAGGGAAACTGAAACCTGTCCTCTGAAGAGGCAGCGTTCAGACTGATGTGCAAACTCGATGGCCACTGGCGCCTTCTGCAGAGAAGGGGGTGCAGCAGGCCGAGCTCAGGACGCACTTACAAGCATCCGCAGAGTGCCAGGCCTTTTCCTAGACCCCAGCCTCTAAGGACCAGGCTCACGCACAGCCCAGGACCTTTCGTTTGCGTTGTCACTACTCTTGTACTCCCTAGTCCTGCGTTTATCCAAGGCCTTCCACCCTGAAACCCTTGGAAACCTCCACCATGAAGCCCTCCTTGAACACCCCAGACCGTGTCTGCCCCCGAATCTCTGTGGATTTTAAAACTGTTCTCTAAGGGTTATGTGAATTTTGTCCCCCTGAGCTCTGTGAGCTCCCTAAGTTCAGGGGCAGTGCTACTTCTCTGACCATGCCTTAGTTAATTAGTACCCTCCTTAGTATTTATTGGGCTTCCCAGGTGGCTCAGTGGTAAAGAATCCGCCTGCCAGTGTAGGAGACTCTGGTTCAATTCCTGGGTTGGGAAGATCCCCTGGAGGAGGAAATGGCAACCCACTTCAGCATTCTTGCCTGGGTAATACCATGGACAAAGGAGCATGGCAGGCTACAGTCCATGGGGTCACTAAGAATCAGACACAACTAGGCATGCACACACATTAGTATTTATTAAGCATGTCTTGAGGTTCAGCTACCACTTTGCCTTTACCGAAGAACTTTGTTTTTGGAGTGATTAAAAACTTTTCTACTTAAAAATATCTTAAAAGTTATACATGTTTGCACTAAAAAAAACCCCAAACTATTCAGAGTTGAGTAAAGAAAAATTTAGTAGCTCTTGGGTCCCACTGCCAATCCCGTTCCTGAGGTTATCAGACCTAACTGTATAGGACATCTTTACATCTCTCTCCATGCACCAACAAACTTAAAATGTATATATACACATATAGTGGAATTTTAGCTTTTCCTATTTTAAATTATTTCTTAAAAAAAATAAAATCTGGCTCGCACTAACCAAACACTCTACCTTGACAGTGCTTTTTTAGTTAAGCCACCTCATGGTATTGTGCTAGCTAGTAAATTTGCCGAGAAAAGCTTGCTTTATCAGTAAGGGACATAAACATATTCAAACCTTCTGACATTCATGGATAACTCTTAAAAATTTTACTAATATAAAGGAAAAATAAAAAGAGATAGAATGAGTAGTAGGACAATAGATGTTCATGGATGCTGCAATATAATATATGAGTAATTAAAAAGGAAAAAAATCCAGCATGGCTTTTTCTGTTAGTACATGTAAGATGTTATTTATTCTTTTTATTCTCCTAATAGCTGCATAATTTACATTTGATGGTATAAACATAACACAATTTATTCAACACTTTAACTGATGGACATTCATTTTGATTTTACTTTTTGCCCTAATAAACAGTGCTGCTGTAAACATTCTTGTAGATATGCCCTGCAGGACATAATCCTATAAGTGAGATTGCTGGTATTTTAAATTTTAAGAGACGGCGCTATACATCTTTTCTAAAGATTATAGCAGTTTATCAGACCCTAGGAATGAGTGAGCACTCCTGTTTCCCTTACTAGCCCTAGGTATTACTATTCTATCACTCTGATGGGTCAGATTGGTTGTTTTAATTTGTATATCCCTAACTAATGAAATTGCATATCTTTTTCACTGCTTACTGGCAATTTACATTTCCTTCTGTTTAAATTGCCTTTTTATATCCTTTGCCTCTTTTTCTGCTAGTCTTTCTTTTTCTTACTTATCTATAGAAGTCCTTTATTAAGATAGCATACAAACCCTTAGCAATAAGTGTTGCAGTTTTTTCTCCCTTCTTTTAATTTTGTCTATGATAAATCTGGCTACCTAAAAATTTAAAACTTTGTATTGTCATGTATTAAAACTTCTCTTTATGGCTTCTGGTTTTTATGTCTTCTTTAAGAAGACCTTCTCCCTCAGAGTTTATATATACATTCCCTTAAGTTTTCTTCTTCTATTTTTTATAGTTGTGTCTTTTTCATTTAGATCTTTAATTCACCAGGAAGCCAGGTATGAAATGATGTGTAGAGGGGTCTAGCTTTATTTAACAGGTGATGTTGGACTAACTGCCTATCCATAAAGGGAAAAACCAAACTGAAGCAAAGTTTCCTTTCCCCATTGACTACACCTGTGTCTTGTATGGAGTTATTCTACTTTTAGGATATGTTAGGCCCAGGCCTTGCTTTAGGGTGGAAGACAGCTCCTATTGTCCCGACACTGTACAAAAAATCAGCATGAGCACTGGTTGCCTGCTTGGGTAAATCTCTCTTTTCTTGACTTTTAGCTATCAAGAGGGAAACGGGAGGGTTTCGATTATACATTCCCGAACCCAGGCCTGTATGAAGCTCTCAGAGCAGCAAATATCCTTCTTTTGGCTTGTGGGGTGGTGGGAGGTGGTGGTAGGAAGGACCAAATTTTGAATTATGACAACCCCAAGTGGTGCCCTAAATCACTGGGTTTCTTATATGCTGGTGAAAACAGAGCCCCCGATATAAGAGGTCCTGGTCAGAGACACCCTTGTCCTTGGCAGGCTTGGGGGCGGTGTCTGTCTGGCTTTCTTTTCAGTATCTACTCGCAGGCTGAGATTTTCTTTAGGCCAAGTTTCAGCCTGGAGCAAATTTTTTATGGCTGTGAGCTAATCCCCTAGCAAACCCTGGTTTATATAGAAACGCTGACACAGTGCTAGCTCTGGTGATTCAGCTGGGGCGGCTGGGCTATTTATGGCTCCCTGATGCCAACAGGGGATAATTCTCATTTAATAGATTCCGTTTCTGTGGGGACAGGGATCCTACTTTTTCTCCCCAGTGGAACTTCTTGCACCAGGACCTGAGTGAGTGGATGGCTGCCTGGGGGCAGGGGCAGTCATGGGGGTAGCTCAGGCTGCAGTAAGTTACAACCAAGGTGGGCTTTTCATCCTGGGATTGCAAGAGCCTTAGAAACAAATAAATATTTTCATCTCCTGTTTTGTCTCTGGGCAGTGGGCCCGAAAAGCGTCTTGATTCTTCTCAGTGAGACTTGGGAGAAAAGCTGAGGATGACTTAATTCTCTCTTCCTCTTTGCCTTTCTGCACGTCTTTCTTTGTCCTAAGGACCTGCAGCAAGGGCTCTGCGCAGCCACTGTTTGTGGGTGTGAGCCAGGCAGGGCTGCACTCAGGGACCCCCGGGAGGTGAGGCCGTGCGCACGGCTGACCCCTCCTGAGACAGCTCCTTTGCCCCAGGTGGGGGCTGACGGGCCCAGGGGATGGGTTTGGGGCTGGCAGGAGGGGGGCAGTTCTTGGTTTAGCTTCATTTCTATTATCAGCCGGTATGAATCTTGGGTTCCAGCTTGAGCTCTTAGAAGAGCTAGGGAGTGCCTTGTTTCCATTCCTCTCAACTGCCTCCTAACATAGGGTCAGACTTTTTAAAAAATTGTGGTAAACTATTCATAGCATAATATTCACCATTTGGAAGCATACAGTTCAGTGACATTAGGTCAGTTTGTATTGTGCAACCGTTTCTATCATCCATCTCCAGAATTCTTTTCATCTTACCCAGCTGAAACTCTGTGCTCATATTAAACAATAACTCCTGCTCCCTGCGGGGAGAAATTCTTGCCACTATGGGATGAAGGGGTTTGGAGCTGTGAGCTCTGATGACCTGGGGTGGGTGTTGGGAACTGAGCTTGCAGATGCCATGTAGCCTGGTGCTCTCTTCACTTCTTTCCTGACATCACCATCATGTTCAATTCTCACTGCTGTCCAGGGCCCTGTTAGGATGGCTCTAGGGAGTCCCAAGAAGCAGCCAAGCCCTTACAGAAGGGAGTCCTCTTCACCATGCCGGGCCTGTCCCAGTGACATTTGGAGGGTTAGACAGGTGAACTTCATCATCCCTGTTTGTCAGAGAAGCTTCACAGCAACAGGGTTAAGCAGTCCAGTAACCCAGTGGCCAAACTAGGGCTTGAACTGGGGCTGCCTGGCTCCAGAGCCTGTGCCCTTAACCATTTCTTGCTAAGCTCTGGAGCTCCTGGTGTCATCCCCAGACCAACAGAGTCATTGCAAGAGCACCGAGCATTGCTCTCAACTCAGCAAAGCAACCAGACTGCACCCACCTCATCTGTGGCCTTTGAAGTTAGCGACGTCAAAAGCGGGACAGCCTTGTCTTTTACCAGCTTTTATGGGGCCTGTCAGGGGGATGGAAGCACTTAGAGATGGCAGGCAGATAAAGGATGGGCCAGGCCTGCCCTGATAAGGTGGCCCAGGACTGGGGGAGACACCGAAGCCGCCAGGACTGTGGTTTCTGCCTGGGAGTAAGCACGATTTCTGGCAGAGCCGGAGAAGCTGTGAAGACAGGCTGGCGGCCACAGGATTTAGTGGTTTAGCTTTGTTGAAATCCTCAACTTCAAGGACTTCCCCTGGTGACTGAGTTTTGTCAGGCTAATTAAGAGCAAGCCCGGCCCTGCAACCAGCCAAGCTCTGGGAATAGAAGAGGGAGGGGAAGGGTGGGTGAGGGATACCCAGACATGGCTGGGGGGCAAGGATCTGGTGTCAATCCTGATGGATAGATGAGGCCCCCCATGCCATGCCTGGCAAGACAGATGGTGAGGAAGATCCCAGGGTGAAGCCTGTTCCGCTTTTCACAGCTCCTCTTCCAGCCCTCCCGCCCCCACTTTCCCAAAGGCCCTGACAGGCCTGGAGCTGGGAGGACTTGTGGACTCGAGCCTGGAGGATGGTGGGGGGTTGGACATCCTTAGATTCAGAGTTCATCCATCATCTTACTCTCACATGTGAGCTTGGCTGGAGACTAGAACTTGAGACGTATCTCATGAGGGATTGTAGGCCTGGAAGGAGGGGAGGAGACATGGAGGGGGCTGGTGAGTGTGCTCCTGGATAAGGACTCCTCAGGGCTCTCCTAGGACTGTGTCCATGACACAGTGAGAATACCTGCCCAGGACCTGTGCACAGCGCAGGTTCAGGGAGTAGGTGGGGTCTTACTAACTAGCTAATCCTCCCCAAGCTCCTGAGATGGGAGAGGGATACTATTATCCCTATTTGACAGCCAAGGCAGCTTTGGCTCAGAGAGGTTGAATAACTCAACCAGTGTCACACAGAGTATATTTGAACCCATGTCTCACACCAGAGCTTCCCAGCTAGAGCTGGTGGTAAGGAATCTGCCTGCCAGTGCAGGAGATACGGGATACACAGGTTCAATCCCTGGGTGGGAATGTGCCCTGGAGGAGGAAATGGCAACCCACTCCAGTATTCTTGCCTGGAGAATTTCATGAACAGAGGAGCTGAGCGGGCTACAGTCCACGAGGTCACAAAGAGTCAGACAGGACTGAGCATGCACTCACCTCACGGACACCAGAGCCAAAGCTCTTTAGCATGGGTTACCATGGGGTTGCAAAGAGTCGGACACCCCTGAGCGACTTTCACTTTCACTTCATTTTCACAGAACCGGCAGCAAAGCCTGCCTGGCTATCTGCCCTCCGACTGATGCAGACAGACTGAGATGGGGCCCAGGTCATCTGCAGCCTCATCCAGTTCCTTCAGCAGGAGAGGCTGTTGGATGCGAGCTGGGTCCCTCAGCCAGACGTATGACAGGAAGTGTGGAGGGGCCTCAAGAGCCCCCTTGGCCACTGCACGGTGCTGGGAGCAGGCCAGGGGGAGCGCTTGAGGGCAGAGGCCGTGTCGGGAATCTGTGCTCATACCCTAGGAAGCTGAACAATGAGCCAGGCAGTTCCTGCCTTTGCTCACAGAGCGGGAGCACAGGTAGCAGGCTGAGGGGCGTGGGGTGGGAGTAGGGCTCTGGAGTCAGGAGCCCCAGCTGAGATGGAGGGGGCGCTGGGTCTGGGAGGATGAGCGGGAGTTGTGGGGTGAGCTCTTCCTTCCTCAGGGAGTGGGGTGAAGAGTACTGCAGCTGGGCAGAGGAGTCCAGGGGTCTGTTTGGTGAAAACCCCAGCTCTGCTGAGTTCATGACCTTTAGCAATTTAACCTCTCTGTGCCATTCTGCGTCCTGGGAATAAAAATAGTCCATGTGGCATGTGGTTGTTTTGAAGACCAGATAAATTAATGCAGACAGAAAGCTAGGTCTGTCCTCAGTGAACTGTGAAATGACCATGCAGGCTCTGGGCTGCTGCTATTCTCCTAGCTGAGAAATACTAGCAGGCACAACCTTTGCACAGAGGTGGAGGAAGGGGGCCAGCTGCATGACCTGCGAGTGGGCAGGTTGCCCATGTCTTACTGCCCTGGCTCCCCTGACTCCCTCACTTCCTACATGTTTACATGGGTCTTCCCAGTGTGACATGGCAAGTGTTGTCCAATAGAACATTTTCCAGGGTTGGTGTTGTTCCTCTAGCTTGACTAAGAGTTAGTTAAAGCTTGTGGGGAGGACCATCCCAAACAGTGGAGAGGTGCTTGCTTCTTTCAACACACTGTCTTTGATCAATCTTGGTCTTCCTGGTGCAAGGCACCGAGCTAGGCTCTGGGAGAACAAGCCAGTCACAGTCCTTGCCCTTGAGAGCTCACAGTCCAGAGAGAAGACATCATTCATTCATGCATTCATGCATTCACTCAGCCACCATTTACCAAGCACCTGCTTTGTGCCTCCCCTGGTGGCTCAGAGGGTAAAGCATTTGCCTGCAATGCAGGAGACCTGGGTTTGATCCCTGGGTCGGGAAGATCCCCTGGAGAAGGAAATGGCAACCCACTCCAGTATTCTTGCCTGGAGAATCCCATGGACAGAGGAGCCTGGTGGGCTACAGTCCACTGGGTCCCAAAGAGTCGGACTCGACTTCACTTTCACTTTACTTTGTGCCGGCGACCTTTCTAGACATTGAGAACTCAGCAGAGAACAGGATAGTCGGCAACGGCCCCCAGGCTACTCTTGTGGTTTGCTTTTCTGGGATGGCATCAAGATGCAATCAGTCTAGAGTGATCACCATGACCCTCAGTCCCTACTATGTGCTGGGCACTGGGAATCCACTGTGGGCAGTAGGGCAGAGTGGTTAACAGTGGGTCTCTGGGTCCCATAGCCTGGGTTTGTATCTTAGCTCTGTTTACTGGCTGTGAGACCCTAGGCAGGCTGGATCTAAGTCTGCTTTGTCTGTAAAATAGGGATACTAATGATACCTTCCTCATGGGATCACGGTAAGGATGCAATGAAATGATGTGTGAAAGGCACTCAGCACTTGGCATGCTAGCTGCACTTACACAACATCCACCTGTTGGGACCACTGTTGTTATCACCCTTCTCCAGCTTTCAGGGGCTCACCTGAGACCCTGGGAGGACTATCCTCTCTTCCCAGTCAATTGTAGGATTTAACATGCAAGTACTGTTAGAAAAGTTATGCATGTAATTCTGGTTCAAGGTTAACCAATCTCCTCCTTTTCTAAGTAATCTTTAAAAATCAGTTAGACTCTGTAAATGAACTATATGGGAATAGAATCTTGAAAAGTGTAGATACATGTATACGTATAGCTGATTTACTTTGCAGCACAGCAGAAACTAACACAACATTATAAATCAACTATACTCCCCCAAAAATTAATTTAAAAAAAAAGAAATAAAAACCAATTAGAAAAAGGCAGACAGCCCAGTGGAAAGATGGGTAAAGGCATTGAAACATGTATACTATCATGTAAGAAACAAAGCACCAGTCTATGTTCGATACAGGATACAGGATGCTTGGGGCTGGTGCATGGGGATGATTCAGAGAGATGATATGGGGTGGGAGGTGGAAGGGGGATTCAGGATTGTGAGCTCGTATACACCCATGGTGGATTCATGTCAATGTATGGCAAAACCAATACAGTATTGTAAAGTAAAATAAAGTTAAAAAAAAAAAGATTTGAGCAAATAGTTCACAGGAAAAGAAATAAGAACAGCTTATTAGCAAATGAAAAGAAGTTCAACCATATCTGCATTTTTCAAAATATCTATTAATATAGCAAGATAAAATTTTCACCTTGCAAGCAAATGAAGGTTTAAAAATTTGCTGATACCTTTTGTTGGAAAGGATATGGGGAAATAGACATATTCACATAAGTGAGTGGGGAGTGTGAATTGGTGCAAGATCTGTGGAGAAAGTTTGGAAGGTTCTATTAAAAATGCACCATCCTACCATTTCACACCAGTCAGAATGGCTGCGATCCAAAAGTCTGCAAGCAATAAATGCTGGAGAGGATGTGGAGAAAAGGGAACCCTCTTATACTGTTGGTGGGAATGCAAACTAGTACAGCCACTATGGAAGACAGTGTGGAGATTCCTTTAAAAATTGCAAATAGAGCTGCCTTATGACCCAGCAATCCCACTGCTGGGCATACACACCAAGGAAACCAGAATTGAAAGAGACACATGTACCCCAATGTTAATTGCAGCACTGTTTATAATAGCCAGGACATGGAAACAACCTAGATGTCCATCAGCAGATGAATGGATAAGAAAGCTGTGGTACATATACACAATGGAGTATTACTCAGCCATTAAAAAGAATACATTTGAATCAGTTCTAATGAGATGGATGAAACTGGAGCCTACTATACAGAGTGAAGTAAGCCAGAAAGAAAAACACCAATACAGTATACTGACACATATATACGGAATTTAGAAAGAGGGTAATGATGACCCTTTATGCAAGACAGCAAAAGAGACACAAATGTATAGAATGGACTTTTGGACTCTGAGGGAGAGGGTGGGATGATTTGGGAGAATGGCTTTGAAACATGTATACTATCATGTAAGAAACGAAGTGCCAGTCTATGTTCGATACAGGATACAGGATGCTTGGGGCTGGTGCATGGGGATGATCCAGAGAGATGATATGGGGTGGGAGGTGGGAGGGGGATTCAGGATTGGGAGCTTGTATACACCCGTGGTGGATTCATGTCAATGTATGGCAAAACCAATACAGTATTGTAAAGTAAAATAAAGTAAAAATAAAATTAAAAAAAAATTTTAAACAAACAAAAAAAAAATGCACCATCCTTTTGACTTAGCATTTCTATATACAGGAATTTATCTTATGGATATGATAATAAATGAATGCAGTGATATGCATCTAAGGACATTTACTACCTCCCTGTTTACTGTAGAGAAAAAAATAGAAAGAACCATAAACATCCACCAATGGAGGACTGGTTAAACTAAGGTACCTGAATACAATGGCATACTCGACAGCCAGCCGTTATAAAGTACCTGGGGCCCTAAAATGTATCTTGCAGATCTTAACATATTGCTAAGATATGTTTTTTAAAAAAACTATAGAAAAAGGAAAGTGTAGAGTAATATGCCCATTTGGTTTACTCTCATTTGGGTTAAAATCAAAGGTATAAGCTGATACACATGTTTATAGGTACAGAATATACCCCAAGGAATGTGTAAGAAACCACTCACAGTGGTTTCCTTCAGACAGAGGTCCCGGGAGCCTGAGCAGGAAGGGAGATCTTCATTCTACCTTCTTGTATTCTCAGATATCTGTGAGTTACTATAATAATTACAAGGGAAAAATCAAGCCAACTGAAGCTACTCATTGCTAGTTACAACATTTATAGTTAAAAGATGGAATCTTGTTCCAAGTTTTTCTGGTTTGTGTTTTTGTGTTCGGACTGATATAGTATTCTTCCTCTGAAATCTTCCTGATTAGCTAAGAAATGGCTCTCAGGCAGGGTTGCCCATTTAGATGGTTTCAACGTAAACCAGCGTCCTGCCATTGCTTTGATTGAGGTGGAGGAGAAAGCCCAGGGGTTGAGCCTGACCTAGCTGGTGACAAGGGACCCCTCTCCTTCCTGTTTGATCCAGCATTCTTATCTACCCCTGTAGAATCAGAATCCAAAAGCCTCTAGGGTAAGGCTTGAGGTTCTCAGAGCATCCTCAGTACCAACCTTACCCCTGTACTGGTGAATACATAGGTGTTTTCTAGGAGCGAGACCATACACCCAGGTGGTCCTGGAGTTGTTGTTGAGTCGCTAAGTCATGCCTGAATCTTTGCAACCCCATGGACTGCAGCACACCCACTTTCCTGTCCTTCACTACCTCCGGGAGTTTGCTCAGACTCAAACCCATTGAGTCAGTTATGTCATCCAACCATCTCAACCTCTTTCGCCCCCTTCTCCTCCTGCCCTCAGTCTTTTGCAGCATCAGGATCTTTTCCAATGACTCAGCTCTTTTCATCAGGTGGCCAAAGTACTGGAGTTTTAGTATCAGTCCTTCCAATGAGTATTACGGGTTGATTTCCTTTAGGATTGGCTGGTTTGATCTCCTTGCAGTCTAAGGGACTCTCAAGAGATTTTTCCAGCACCACAATTCAAAAGCATCAACTCTTGGGCACTCAGCCTTCTTTATGGTCCAGCTCTCACCTCCATACATGACTAATGGGAAAACCATAGGTTTGACTATATGGACCTTTGTCAGAAAAGTGATGGCTCTGCTTTTTAACATGCTGTCTAGGTTTGTCATAGTTTTTCTTCCAAGGAGCAAGCGTCTTTTCATTTCGTGGCTGCAATCACTGTCCACAGTGATTTTCAAACCCCTCCCCGCAAAAAAAATCTGTCACTGTTTCCACTTTTGGCTAAAATGAATCCTTCCAATATAGGATTTGGAAGTGCATCCAAATCTTATTCCCATCTATTCCTTCCAAATAGATTTTCAGTGAGAAAATCTATTTTTTGTGAGGGTTATTAGGACAGCTTTCATGTTTATGGAACTTGGGGCACAATCTACTGTTTGTCCCTGAGTCCTTGGTAGCTAGAGGTGACTTGTGTCAGGAAGTAGAGAGGTAGGAGCTTTTGGAGCAAGCAGCATGCAAGCTGACTTGTAACTTCTAATAATAATTCAGAAGCCAGAATGCCCATACTTTTTTCTCCCTCATTCCCTCTCACCCCTTCTTCTTCCTTTCCTTTTCCTCTTTCTCATTGTTTTTCTGTTTAAAATTTTTATTAGTTTTTGTTTTAAATTTTATATTAAAAAATAAAAATTACATTTGCAAATGGTTTAGAGAGTCAGATGTTACTGCTGCTGCTGCTGCTAAGTCGCTTCAGTCGTGTCCAACTCTCTGCAACCCCATAGACGGCAGTCCACCAGGCTCCCACATCCCTGGGATTCTCCAGGTAAGAATACTGGAGTGGGTTGCCATTTCCTTCTCCAGTGCATGAAAGTGAAAAGTGAAAGTGAGGTTGCTCAGTCGTGTCCGACTCTTCGCAACCCCATGGACTGCAGCCCACCAGGCTCCTCTGTCCATGGGATTTTCCAGGCAAGAGTACTGGAGTAGGGTGCCATCGCTAGACTTGTGTAAACACATACAGGCACACACCCCCCATATCCTGGTCTTGGACTTCTGCCCACCTCCCTCATTTTCTACTTCTCAGAGGCAACTATTGATACTTCTAGTAATCAAGTGGATTCTTTTGATATTTCCCTCTGTGTCTCTAAATAATGTACTTATGCTCTGCTTGAATTCTTCCATCTTTGGCATTGTTGATTGACTTCCTACTGTGGAAATGAGGATTTAACTCTCTTCATCATCACCTGCACTTCCCATCTCCCATTGTTCCAAAATAGTTAATAGCATAATTTCATTATATCAGTGTTTGGTGATTGAATTATTGTGACCCTTGAAGTTCTATTCATAGCTGAACTATGATGACTCTTACTTTCCTGACCAACATTTCCTCTCATCAGTTACCTTTTTTCCACCTCTGCTCAGTGTTTTGTTATAGGTCACTAGTTCAACACCAAACTCTTCTCTAGTTGAATAAAGTCTGTCTTAAAATTGTTTTCACAAACTTTGTTCTATCGTGTCCACCTTCTGAGAAAATCTCTCCCACAGCCTCTGAACTTGGTCGGGTGCTTTCAAGATCTGCTATCCAGTTTTTGTTTGAGGTTTCTTCATTAGCATATTGGCGATTCCCTCCGTTTTATTTTTCTGCTGATCTTCTATTTTCTGGATCCCATATCCTCCTCTTTCTTTGGTTTCTTCTTTGCTTTAGTGAAGCGCATTTTTTTCACCATTAACTTATAAAGAAGTAAGTATTTTTTGTACCCTTGGATATTTGAAAATGTATTTATTCTAGCCTCATGCTTACTTGATGGTTTGGCTGGGTATAGAATTCTGGGTTGGAAATAATCTTTCAAAACTTTGATGGCCCTGTGCCCATTGTCTTCATGGTTACAGTGTTGCCAAGAAGGCCATTAGTGAAATCTGTTTCTTTCTCTCCCTCTCTACTATAGGAAATTTTCTTTGCCCTGTTGGTTTGAAATTTTGTGATGCAGTTCTTCAGTGTAGATATATTTTTATTCATCATGCAGGGAACTTTGTGAGCATTTTTGAAACTTACATCCTTCAATTCTGGTTGCTGCTGCTGCTAAGTTGCTTCAGTCATATCCGACTCTATGCGACCCCCTAGATGGTAGCCCACCAGGCTCTGACGTACCTGGGATTCTCCAGGCAAGAAAGAACACTGGAGTGGGTCGCCATTTCCTTCTCCAATGCATGAAAGTGAAAAGGGAAAGTGAAGTCACTCAGTCGTGTCCTGACTCTTGGCTATTACCTATGAAAATTGTTTCCTTTATTATTTCCACTTTCATTTCCCCTCTTTTTATGTTCTACCTCTCCACCTACTCCCTGAAACACCTATTATTTAGAGGTACATGTACTGAACTATTTCCTCAGTATTCTCATTTTTTTCTCTTCCATTTTTTTGGTTTTCTCTATTTTCTGAGCTGTTTATCTTTGAAATTTTTACGCATTGTGTTTCTTCCATCACTTAAAAAAATTTCCAAGATCTCTCTCTTGTTTTCTAAACATTCCTTTTTAAAATAACATCTTTTTCTTGATTCATAGATATAATATCTTCTCTAAGGTATTGTGATTTCACTTAAGTTTTCTTCTCCTTCCCTATTTATTTTGGTCTCTATATTTCATATTATATAGTCTCCACAAGTGCCTTGTTATTCTTGATTGCCTGATCACATTTAAGAATAGAGGTCATTTAAAAGCTGACTTGAAAGCTCTGTGTCCTTTAGCTGGGGCTATTTAAACTATGAACTTCATGTAGCATAATCTAGGTAAGCTGTTTTCAAGAGAATCCTCACTGCTGACGTCTTTTGATTTTGTCTCTTGCACTAGTCAGATTGTTCAGAGAAATTGTCTCCAGTCTTCTGCCTAGAAGATAAACGTTTGGCTCTCAGCATTCATGGACTTTGGGAGGGAAAGAAGGCTAACCATCTCCTTAGTATGTGTATTACTAGTCTGCTCAGGCTGTCATAACAAAATACCATAGTCTGGGTGGCTTAAACAACAAATTTATTTTCTCACTGCTTTGGAGACTAGAAGAGCAAAGATAGAGGCTTGGTTCTGGTGAGGCCTCTCTTCAGAAGGCCACCTTCTCTCTATACCTCACATGATCTTTCTACTGTGGGCAGGAGGAAGGAGAATGCTTTGGTGTCACCCCTTCCTCTCCTCATGAGGACAATAGTCCTATATGACCTCATTTAACCTTAATTACCTTCTTAAAGGCCCAATCTCCAAATATGATAATGTGGGGAGTTCAGTCGCTCAGTCGTGTCTGGCTCTTTGTGACCCCATGGACTGCAGCATGCCAGCCTCCCTGTCCATCACCAACTCCTGGAGTCCACCCAGACTCATGTCCATTGAGTCGGTGATGCCATCCAACTATCTCATCCTCTGTTGTCCCCTTCTCCTCCTGCCTTCAATCTTTCCCAGCATCAGGGTCTTTTCAAATGAGTCAGCTCTTCACATCAGGTGGCCAAAGTGTTGGAGTTTCAGCTTCAGCATCAGTCCTTCCAATGAACATTCACGACTGATTTCCTTTAGGATGGACTGGTTGGATCTCCTTGCAGTCCAAAGGACTCTCAAGAGTCTTCTCCAGCACCACAGTTCGAAAACATGAATTCTTCAGAACTCAGCTTTCTTTATAGTCCAACTCTCACATACATACATGACTACTGGAAAAACCATAGCCTTGACTAGATGGACCTTTATTGGCAAAGTAATGTCTCTGCTTTTTAATATGCTGTCTAGGTTGGTCATAACTTTTCTTCCAAGGAGTAAGCGTCTTTTAATTTCATGGCTGCAATCACCATCTGCAGTGATTTTGGAGCCCCCCAAAATAAAGTCAGACACTGTTTCTCCATCTATTTGCCATGAAGTGATGGGACCGGATGCCATGATCTTAATTTTCTGAATGTTGAGCTTTAAGCCAACTTTTTCACTCTCCTCTTTCACTTTCATCAAGAGGCGTTTTAGTTCTTCATTTTATCTGCCATAAGGGTGGTGTCATCTGCATATCTGAGGTTATTGATATTTCTCCCAGCAGTCTTGATTCCAGCTTGTGCTTCATCCAGCCCATCATTTCTCATGATGTACTCTGCATATAAGTTAAATGAGGAGGGTGGCAATATACAGCCTTGACGTACTCCTTTTCCTATTTGGAACCAGTCTGTTGTTCCATGTCCAGTTCTAACTATTGCTTCCTGACCTGCATACAGATTTCTCAAGAGGCAGGTCATGTGGTCTGGTATTCCCATCTCTTTCAGAATTTTCCACAGTTTATTGTGATCCACACAGTCAAAGGCGTTGGTATAGTCAATAAAGTAGAACTAGATGCTTTTCTGGTACTCTCTTGCTTTTTTGATGATCCAGCAGATGTTGGCAATTTGATCTCTGGTTCCTCTGCCTTTTCTAAAACCAGCTTGAATATCTGGAAGTTCATGGTTCACGTATTGTTGAAGCCTAGCTTGGAGAATCTTGAGCGTTACTTTACTAGCGTGTGAGGTGAGTGCAGTTGTATGGTAGTTTGAACACTCTTTGGCATTGTCTTTCTTCGGGGTTGGAATGAAAACTGACCTTTTCCAGTCCTGTGGCCACTGCTGAGTTTTCCATGTTTGCTGGCATATTGAGTGTAGCACTTTCACCTTTTAGGATTTGAAAGAGCTCAACTGGAATTCCATCACCTCCACTAGCTTTGTTTATAGAGATGCTTTCTAAGGCCCACTTGACTTCATATTCCAGGATGTCTGGCTCTAGGTGAGTGATCACACCATCATAATTATCTTGGTCGTGAAGATCTTCTTTGTATAGTTCTTCTGTGTTTTCTTGCCACCTCTTCCTATGGGGAGTTAGGCCTTCAATATGTGAATTTGTGAGAGGTATAATTCAGTTCATAGTGGTATGTAAAATTTCACTTAACTGATCTGTTTTCATTCTGATACTTTCATCTTCTGCTGTGTTTGATGATCTCAATTCTGTTTCATCCTCTCTAGAAAATCATCTCCGAGTCTACTGCTGGAGTGGTGATGAGGCTGCCACCTGGATACATTGAATGAGAATGTGTCTCTGAAGGTCTGACAGTTCTTAAATAGATTATAAACCAATTCTTTTTTTTAATAGGTGCGCATTCACCGCCATTTCTAATGTTGCTTTGACTTTTGGCCTGCATTACTATCGACTTAGGACTCAGTTTTTCAGGTCTGCTAAATTGGTCGCCACTTATCCAGCCTCCAAAATGTTCTTGCTTTCGTAATCTCTCCTGTTTTCTCTGTCCGTGGGAATTATATCATAAAAATATCTTTCTGTTGTCAGCTTGTGGTGTTTCTGGAGGAAGTAGAGGTAAATGTATGTTTGTCTAATTCTTCATCTTTAACTGGACACCATATGTCTCCTTCCCTTGAAAGCAGTAGAAGCCCATCTGAGGAGTTAGCTTTGGTTCCCAGTCCATTTCTTCACCAACTCTGGTGTTTCCATAAAACATATCTGTTGCATCCAAATGCATTTGATTTTGATGTGTTGATTGATTTCTGAGGACCAATAGTCTGACATCGCTTGACCAAAAGATAGAAATAAACTCTGAGCTCATCACAAGTATGCAAACAATTTTAATACACTCAGAAAATGATTTGTGCTTCAAGTTGAACAAAGCTTCCACATTTTCCTGAACAGCATTTCCTTACGTTTAAAAACTTGATATGTTTCCAGGGGAATCTAATCCATATGTTTCCTATTTTTTTTTTTTTTTTGCTTTTAATGCATCTTAATATTGTTTCATAAAACACTATTTAAGCTAACATTCTTTATTAGCTTTTTTTCCCTTAAGAAAGCCTTTTCCATTAGCTTTTATTTAGAACTGTATTTTTTTCAAAACTTTCCGACCACCAAGTTGAATTGAACCCCTAAATGTCTGAGTTTCACTTGAAAGTTTGACTTTTGTTGGCTTCTAGTTAGGGCAAACCCATATTTTCTAAAATCTTGTGTTTTCTGTCTGTGTTTCCCAGCTAAGCAGATCTGTACCCAGAACCCATTCCACAGAATCCTGTACTCCATGGTAATTTGGACCAGAAAGAAAGTATATACATGCAGCATACCTCTTGTGGTCTACCATGCCACTGGATAGATAAGAGTAGAAGGAGATATTCCCCTGCCTTGGGGGAGTTCAGTCTACTTAGGGAGATAAGTAAGAAAAGAAAGTCTATCATTTCCTTCCTGTATGTCAGATAATGGACACTTGGCCATGATGGTCCTATTTAAACCCAATGACACACATGTATTTTATCTAAATTAATCCTCTTAATAAGTCTGCAGGATGAATATAATTATTACCCCGATTTACCGAATAAGGGTACTTGAGACTCCAAATGTTGCTGAGCTTGCCCAAGATTGTACAACTATGAAGTGTTAGAGAGGCTGGTTTAGAAGGTAGGCAGAATTCCAACATATGAAAAGCAGGAAAATGATTTAGGTACCTGGTTTGGAATGAGTATTGAATAGTGGTTGTGAAATTAATACAACAGGGCCAGTGATAGATACTGTAAGGCTGAGAGAAGACGTGTGAGGGCTGCCACCATTAAGAAAGGTGTCCTAGAGGAGACTGTTATCCCAAACCCGTCTTCACTTGCCCTGTTGCCATATCCAGGTGACTGTTGTCTGTTACCTGGATACCTACTTTGTTGTTGTTCAGTCACTCAGTCGTGTCTTGACTCTTTGTGACCCCATGGCCTGCAGCACACCAGGGTTCCCTGTCCTTCACTAGGATACCTATGAGAGCCTGTCAATTGCTCTCCCCAGTTTCCTTCTTGCCCCATTACTAACTGTTCTCCACACAGCAGCCAGCATGATCTTTTTTATTATTATTATTATTCAAGGTAAAATTTGCCTACAGTGAAATGCATACAACTTAAGTATTTAATCTGATGAATTTTGACAAAATGTATATACCCATGTAACCAACACCACATTCAAAACATAGAACATTTCTGTTACCCTGTGTTCCCTTTTTGTCAATACCTACCTCTGATGGGCAACTAAAACTCTTGTTACTATAACCATAGATTAGTTTTGTATGTTTTGAGTTTCATGTAAATGAAATTACACATTATAACTCATTTGTGTCTGTTTTTTTTTTTCTTTTTCCAATCAGGATGTTTTAAGATTCATCCCTGCTGTTCTGTGTAGTTGTACCTCATTTCGTAAACTATGAAATAGTATTTCAGCTATAAAAATATCAACTTTATTGATTGATTTTTGTGTTGAAGAAGATTGAGTTGTTACAGTTTGGAATTATTGTGAGTGAAATTGATACATTCTTGTACAAGAGAGTTAGTGAACATACATTTTTATTCTCTTGAGTGACTAAGAATGCAATTGCTGGTCATACATAGATACATATTTAATATTTTAAGAAAATGTAAAAATGTTTCCAAAGTTCTTTCACCATTTTATACTTCTATTAGCAATGTATGGGGGCTTTGTTTGTTCTTTTTCCCCCCAAGACACTAGGACAGTGAAAAATAAAAAAGATAACACCCAATGGTGGAGAGACAGAGGGAGCTGGAATAATTGGATATGGACATGGGGAAAATACAGCTTGGCCTATTATCTGTGTGAGGTAGAAGTCAAGGCTTACTTTTTTCTCAGTAGCAATATATAGATATTCCAGCATTCAGTCAATCAGTCAGTCAGTTCAGTCCCTCAGTCGTGTCCGACTCTTTGCGATCCCATGAATCGCAGCACGCCAGGCCTCCCTGTCCATCACCAACTCCCGGAGTTCACTCAGACTCACGTCCATCAAGTCTGTGATGCCATCCAGCCATCTCATCCTCTGTCGTCCCCTTCTTCTCCTGCCCCCAATCCCTCCCAGCATCAGAGTCTTTTCCAATGAGTCAACTCTTCGCATGAGGTGGCCAAAGTACTGGAGTTTCAGCTTTAGCATCATTCCTTCCAAAGAAATCCCAGGGCTGATGTCCTTCAGAATGGACTGGTTGGATGTCCTTGCAGTCCAAGGGACTCTCAAGAGTCTTCTCCAACACCACAGTTCAAAAGCATCAATTCTTCGGTGCTCAGTCTTCTTCACAGTCCAACTCTCACATCCATACGTGACCACTGGAAAAACCATAGCCTTGACTAGATGGACCTTAGTCGGCAAAGTAATGTCTCTGCTTTTGAATATACTATCTAGGTTGGTCATAACTTTTCTTCCAAGGAGTAAGCATCTTTTAATTTCATGGCTGCAGTCACCATCTGCAGTGATTTTGGAGCCCTGAAAAATAAAGTCAGCCACTGTTTCCACTGTTTCCCCATCTATTTCCCATGATGTGATGGGACCAGATGCCATGATCTTCGTTTTCTGAATGTTGAGCTTTAAGCCAACTTTTTCGCTCTCCTCTTTCACTTTCATCAAGAGGCTTTTGAGTTCCTCTTCACTTTCTACCATAAGGGTGATATCATCTGCATATCTGAGGTGATTGATATTTCTCCTGGCAATCTTGATTCCAGCTTGTGTTTCTTCCAGTCCAGCGTTTCTCATGATGTACTCTGCATAGAAGTTAAATAAGCAGAGTGACAATATACAGCCTTGACGTACTCCTTTTCCTATTTTGAACCAGTCTGTTGTTGCATGTCCAGTTCTAACTGTTGCTTCCTGACCTGCATACAGATTCCAGCATTATTATTATAATATTACTATGTAGCATTAGTTTTTAAAAAAGACTTTACTTTTGCAATGGAATTGTTTTGGCTTATTTGTCAAAAGTCATGTTATGTTAGAGTCTATTTCTGGGTTATCCATTCTATTCCACTGATATATTTGGTGATCTTTATGCCAACACTGAAAGGACAACATCGGAAGGACTGATACCTGAAGCTGAAGCTCCAATACTTTGGCCACCTGAGGCAAAGATCTCACTCACTGGAAAAGACCCTGATGCTGGGAAAGATTGAGAGCAGGAGGTGAAGCGGTCAACAGAGGATGAGATGGTTGGATGGTGTCACTGAGTCAATAGACATGAATTTGAGCAAACTCCAGGAGATAGTGAAGGACTGGGAAACCTGGCGTGCTGCAGTCCATGGGCTGGCAAATAGTCAGACATAACTTAGCGACTGAACAACATGCCAACACTACACAATATTAATTTTTTAAAATTATTTTAACCAAGTTATAATTAATCTATTAGTTTTGGATATACAACATAATGATTTATTATTTGTATGTATTGCAAAATGATCACCACAATAAATCCACTTAACATCCATCACCATTTTTTTCTTGTGATAAGAACTTTCAAGATCCATTCCCCTAGCTACTTTCAAATATGCAATATAATATTATTAAGTACAGTCATGATGCTGTGCTTAACATTCCCATGACTTACTCATCTTATAACTGAAAATTTGTACTTTGTGATCCCTTTTACTCAGTTATCTACCCCTAACCCTCACTTCAGGCAACCACTAACCAGTTCTCTACGTCCCAGACTTGGGGTTTGTTTTTCATATTTCATGCGTAAGTGAGATCGTATGATGTTTGGCTGTCTCTCTCTGACTTATTTCACTTATCATTGCCCTCAATGGCTTCCCTGGTGGTTCAGACAGTAAAAAGTCCGCCTGTGATGTGGGAGACTTGGGTTTGATCCCTGGGTCAGGAAGATCCCCTGGAGAAGAAAACGGCAACCCACTGTGCTTGTCTGGAGAATCTAAAGGACAGAGGAGCCTGGAGGGCTACAGTCCACACAGTCACAGAGAGTCAGACACAACTGAGTGGCTAACACACAATGCCCTCATTGTCCACCCATGGACCTCATTCCAAATGAACCTTTTTCATGGCTGAATAATATATGCGTGTGTGTGTGTCCCCTTTATCATTATGAAATGTCCCTCTATTTCTGGCATTATTCATCCTCTTAAAGCCTACTTTGTCTTTAGTTACGTCACTTCTGCTTTCTCCTGATTAGACTTTGCCTGATATACCTTTTTATGTATTTTTACTTTTAATGTATCTGTGTCTCATTTTAAAGTGCATTTTTCATTGAGAATACATGGTTGTGTTTTATCTATATTGAGAAACTCTGCTTTTAATTGGACTATTTAGAATAAAATTTAATATTAGTGTAGATATAGTTGAGTTTAAGTATATCATCCAACTATTTATATTCTATTTGTGTCTGCTGTTTTAATACCTTTTTAATAGTATATTTTTTCCTGCTTTGTCAGAGAGTTTTTAAATGATTTTATTTTCCCCTGCTCATGGCTTATTATGTTAACCTTCATTTTACTGTGGTTTTTCACTTATAGTAATTGCTTTTAATGTTTTTAAATGTTTGTATTTAACTTGCCACAGTACATTTTAAAATAATTTTATATCATGTTATTTATAACATAAGAACTTTATGACAGTATAGTTCAATTTACCCACTCCTATTTCTTTTGTGATTTTAAAATTAAACTTCACTTCCAGATATATAATAATGCCAAAATCTCTCTTCTCTCTATTGCATTAAACAGTCAAGTCTCTCTTAAAGGAAATTTGAAACCTTTTTATTCTGTAATAACTTGAGACTTACAGGAAAGTTATAAAATTAGGATGGAGATTTCCTATGTACCCTCCACCCAGCTTCCCTTAATGTTCACTAACATCTTACAAACCATAGTACATATATTAAAAACTAAGAAATCAACATTGACACAATACTGTTAAGTAAACCAGATTTTATTCACATTTCATCAGTATTTCTGATGTCCTTTTTCTGTTCCAGGAGCCAATCCAGATTCCCACCATGCACTTAATTATCACCTCTCCTGGGACAATAGTGTTAGTCTCTCAGTCACGTGCTAGTCCTTAGCAATCACCTCCCCCAGTCCTTACCGATCTGTGACAGTTGCTTATCTTTACTAGCCTTTCATGGTGTCGACACTCTTAGAGAGTTGTTTTGTAGAATATCCCTCACTCTGGGAGGAGTGTTTTCTCATGATTAGGTTGAGGTTGTACAAAGATACCCCAGTAGTGATGCGTCCTTCTCAGTTACCCCATCAGGAGGCATGTGATGTTAATACTTACTACTGGTGGAGCTAACAGTGATCACCAAGCTGAGGCAGTGTCTGCCAGGAGTTTCCACTGAGAGTTATTTGTCCTTAATATCTGGAAGAAATACTTCGAGACTATGCAAATATCCCATTTCTCCTCAAACTTTCTCCCACTAATTTTAGCATCCATCAATGGATCTTATCTGTAACAATTTTCAGGATTTTCTAATGGTGGTTTTGTTTCCCTTACCCCTTCTGCTTGTGTTAATTGGAATTCTTGAAAGAACTGTTCCTTCTCATCCATGTCTCTCTTTCTCTTAGTTTTGGTCCTTGTAGATATTTTTTGTCTTACAGGTTATTCTGTTGTTATACATTTTATTGCTTAAATTATTCCAACTTTGGCCAAGGAGAGCTCTTTGATATTGATTCCTGAGCCCTTTACAGGTATCCTCTTTTTTTTTTTTTTTTTTTTTTTGAGCACCTTGTCACTTTCTGGCACACAAGAAGCTCCAGGTTCCTCTTATATTTTCTTTGACCCAGGATTGGATTTAACCACTTATCCAAGAATGCTTCCCTGGGAGCTTAGTTGGTAAAGAATCCGCCTGAAATGTAGGAGACCCTGGTTCAATTCCTGGGTTCGGAAGATCTGCTGGAGAAGGGATAGTCTACCCACTCCAGTATTCTTAGGCTTTCCAGCTGGCTCAGTTAGTAAAGAATCCACCTGCAATGCAGGAAATCTGGGTTCCATCCTTGTCTTGGGAAGATTCCTAGGAGAAGGGAACAGCTACCCACTCTTGTATTCTGGCCTGGAAAATTCCATGGACTGTACAGTCCATGAGGTTGCAAATGTCAGACGTGACTGAGCGATTTTCCCTTTCACTTTCCAAGGAGCCCTGGTTGTGGTGGTGGGTGTCTTGGGGTTTTTTGCTTTTTAATTGAAGAGTGATATTTAGAAGCTAAAATCTGTGCAGTGAAGTCCTCAGTGGTATTGAAATGTCATTGTTTCTAGTGTCTGTCAGCACCAAACTTATATGTATATATATACACACTAATTTATTCATAGACTCATTTATGTTTATTTTTGTATCTGTCAAAGTGAATATATTTTGAAAACTATTGAGTTCTTATTGATTCTCAAACAATTGAGTTCTTATTGATACTTCTAATTCCAACCCAATACCAGTGTCCCTTCTGACCTTCCCCATTTGCTTCTTTATAACTGCTTTTATAGAAAGTTAGAAACAGAATTTTCATTATTTACCCTATATCTGTTTATTTGTTCAACTCTAGTAAACATTGGAAGTTGCTTCAAAATTGTTAACCCATATCTCTGTGAGAAACAAATATACCAAATACAAATTGTATTTGAGTACAGTTCTTTTTCTTTTTAGCTCTATAGTACCTAATTCAAATATGGTTTTTGAAAGTAACTAAGGAAGGCAATGGCACCCCACTCCAGTACTCTTGCCTGGAAAATCCCATGGACAGAAGAGCCTGGTAGGCTGCAGTCCATGGGGTCACTAGGAGTCAGACACAACTGAGCGACTTCACTTTCACTTTTCACTTCCATGCATTGGAGAAGGAAATGGCAACTCACTCCAGTGTTCTTGCTTGGAGAATCCCAGGGACGGGGGTAACCCCAGTGGGCTGCCGTTTATGGGGTCACACAGAGTCAGACACGACTGAAGCGACTTAGCAAGGTTAGTTCTTCACTTTTCCATTCTCTCCAGTGTGCTTATGCTGTTCATTAGTAACACTTAGATTATATATTAAGATTACAATTTATATTCCGTCTTGTGTTCCCACCACATCCTGGTTGATTATGTTTTATATAAATTTACACACAGTGAAACTTCCTCACTGCCACAACCGGTGAAAGTCCATGTACAGCAACAAAGACTGAGCACATCCAAAACCAAACAAACATATAAAGAAGGCTTGCTCTTTGTAGTGTACACTCCTAAGGGTGCATATAGTCATGTCTTCACCACCAGACTTGTGATAAAGAACAGAAAATTATAACAACCCATACATTCTCTCTTAATTTGCATTATATCAGCCCCTTCACTTCCTCTATCCCTGACAACTACTGATCGTTAGTTTGTTTGCCTTTTTCAAAGTTCATAAAAATGGAAGTGTAGGGTATATAGATTTTAGGTCTGACTTCTTCCACTTAGCCAAATGCATTTAAGATTTATCTGTGTTGCATGAATCAGTGGTTAGTTTCTTTTCATTGTTAGCTTTTATTTATTGTTGTATGGATGAACCATCAGCATGGTGATTATCCATTCACTAGTTTAGAAGTGTCTGGGTTGTTTTCAGCTTTAGGTGATTATGAGTAAAGATGTTATATAAATGTATAGGTTTTTGTGTGAAATTAAGTCTTTACCCAAGAGAAATAAAAAGTCCTGGACTGTTTGGTCTTATGGTAGTTCTACATTTAACTTTATATATTAAACAACAGCTGGCAAATTGTTTGCAGCAGTGGCTTTCTTATTTTGTATTTCTACCTTCAAGGTATATAAGTTCCAGTTGTTTTGCACCCTTGCCAGCAATTAGTTGTGTCATAAAAACAGAGCAAACAAAAACCCATAGGCATTCTTAGTATGTAGTGATTTCACTGTGGTTTTAATTTGTGTTTGCCTGATGACTAATGATATGGAGCATGTTTTCATATGTTTATTTTCCCTTTGTATATCTTTGATAAAGTGTCTGTTTAAATTTTTGCCCATCCTTAATTAGATTGTTTTCTAAGTTTTTATTGGAGTATAGTTGACTTACAATGTTGTGTTAGTTTCTGCTGTACAGCAAAGTGAATTGGGTTTACATGCACATATATCCACTTTTTTAGATTATTTTCCCATATAGGTCATTACAGAGTACTGAGTAGAGTTTCCTCTGTTGTGCAATAGGTCCTTACTAGTTATCTGTTCAGTTCAGTTCAGTCGCTCAGTCGTGTCCGACTCTTTGCGACCCCATGAATCGCAGAACGCCAGGCCTCCCTGTCCATCACCAACTCCTGGAGTTCACTCAGACTCATGTCCATCAAGTTGGTGATGCCATCCACCATCTCATTCTCGGTCGTCCCCTTCTCCTCCTGCCCCCAATCCCTCCCAGCATCAGAGTCTTTTCCAATGAGTCAACTCTTCACATGAGGTGGCCAAAGTACTGGAGTTCAGCTTCAGCATCATTCCTTCCAAAGAAATCCCAGGGCTGATCTCCTTCAGAATGGACTGGTTGGATGTCCTTGCAGTCCAAGGGACTCTCAAGAGTCTTCTCCAACACCACAGTTCAGAAGCATCAATTCTTCAGCGCTCAGCCTTCTTTATAGTCCAACTCTCACATCCATACATGACTACTGGAAAAAGCATAGCCTTGACTAGATGGACCTTAGTCGGCAAAGTAATGTCTCTGCTCTTGAATATGCTGTCTAGGGTGGTCATAACTTTTCTTCCAAGGAGTAAGCGTCTTTTAATTTCATGGCTGCAGTCACCATCTGCAGCGATTTTGGAGCCCCCCCAAAAAAAGTCCGACACTGTTTCCACTGTTTCCCCATCTATTTCTCATGAAGTGATGGGACCGGATGCCATGATCTTCGTTTTCTGAATGTTGAGCTTTAAGCCAACTTTTTCGCTCTCCTCTTTCATTTTCATCAAGAGGCTTTTGAGTTCCTCTTCACTTTCTGCCATAAGGGTGGTGTCATCTGCATATCTGAGGTGATTGATATTTCTCCTGGCAATCTTGATTCCAGCTTGTGTTTCTTCCAGTCCAGCGTTTCTCATGATGTACTCTGCATAGAAGTTAAATAAGCAGAGTGACAATATACAGCCTTGACGTACTCCTTTTCCTATTTGGAACCAGTCTGTTGTTCCATGTCCAGTGCTAACTGTTGCTTCTTGACCTGCATATAGGTTTCTCAAGAGGCAGGTCAGGAGGTCTGGTATTCCCATCTCTCTCAGAATTTTCCACAGTGTATTGTGATCCACACAGTCAAAGGATTTGGCATAGTGAATAAAGCAGAAATAGGTGTTTTTCTGGAACTCTCTTGCTTTTTCCATGATCCAGCGTGTGTTAGCAATTTGATCTCTGGTTCCTCTGCCTTTTCTAAAACCAGCTTGAACATCAGGAAGTTCACGGTTCACGTATTGCTAAAGCCTGGCTTGGAGAATTTTGAGCATTACTTTACTAGCATGTGAGATGAGTGCAATTGTGCAGTAGTGAGCATTCTTTGGCATTGCCTTTCTTTGGGATTGGAATGAAAACTGACCTTTTCCAGTCCTGTGGCCACTGCTGAGTTTTCCCAATTTGCTGGCATGTTGAGTGCAGCATCATCTTTCGGGATTTGAAATAGCTCAACTGGAATTCTATCACTTCCACTAGCTTTGTTCGTAGTGATGCTTTCTAAGGCCCACTTGACTTCACATTCCAGGATGTCTGGCTCTAGGTGAGTGATCACACCATAGTGATTATCTTGGTTGTGAAGATCTTTTTTGTACAGTTCTGCGTATTCTTGCCACCTCTTCTTAATATCTTCTGCTTCTGTTAGGTCCGTACCATTTCTGTCCTTTTTTGAGCCCATCTTTGCATGAAATGTTCCCTTGGAATCTCTAATTTTCTCGAAGAGGTCTCTAGTCTTTCCCATTCTGTTCTTTTCCTATATTTCTTTGCATTGATCGCTGAAGAAGGCTTTCTTATCTCTTCTTGCTATTTTCTGGAGCTCTGCATTCAGATGCTTATATCTTTCCTTTTCTCCTTTGCTTTTCACCTCTCTTCTTTTCACAGCTATTTGTAAGGCCTCCCCAGACAGCCATTTTGCTTTTTTGCATTTCTTTTCCATGGGGATGGTCTTGATCCCTGTCTCCTGTACAATGTCACAAACCTCATTCCATAGTTCATCAGGCTCTCTGTCTATCAGATCTAGGCCCTTAAATCTATTTCTCACTTCCACTGTATAATCATAAGGGATTTGATTTAGGTCATACCTGAATGGTCTAGTGGTTTTCCCTACTTTCTTCAATTTAAGAGTGTGGTCCACTGACAGAATGTGGTCTACTGGAGAAGGGGATGGCAAACCGCTTCAGTATTCTCGCCTTGAGAACCCCATGAACAGTATGAAAAGGCAAAATGATAGGATACGGAAAGAGGAACTCCCCAGGTCAGTAGGTGCCCAATATGCTACTGGAGATCAGTGGAGAAATAACTCTAGAAAGAATGAAGGGATGGAGCCAAAGCAAAAAGAATACCCAGCTGTGGATGTGACTGGTGATAGAAGCAAGGTTCGATGCTGTAAAGAGCAATATTGCATAGGAACCTGGAATGTCAGGTCCATGAATCAAGGCAAATTGGAAGTGGTCAAACAAGAGATGGCAAAGGTGAACGTCGATGTTCTAGGAATCAGCGAACTAAAATGGACTGGAATGGGCGAATTCAACTCAGATGACCATTATATCTACTACTGCGGGCAGGAACCCCTTAGAAGAAATGGAGTAGCCATCATGGTCAACAAAAAAGTCCAAAATGCAGTACTTGGATGCAATCTCAAAAACGACAGAATGATCTCTGTTCATTTCCAAGGCAAACCATTCAATATCACAGTAATCCAAGTCTATGCCCCAACCAGTAATGCTGAAAAAGCTGAAGTTGAATGGTTCTATGAAGACCTACAAGACCTTTTAGAACTAACACCCCAAAAAGATGTCCTTTTCATTATAGGGGACTGGAATGCAAAAGTAGGAAGTCAAGAAACACCTGGAATAACAAGCAAATTTGGCCTTGGAATGCGCAATGAAGCAGGGCAAAGACTAATAGAGTTTTGCCAAAAAAATGCACTGGTCATAGCAAACACCCTCTTCCAACAACACAAGAGAAGACTCTACACATGGACATCACCAGATGGTCAACACCAAAATCGGATTGATTATATTCGTTGCAGCCAAAGATGGAGAAGCTCTATACAGTCAACAAAAACAAGACCAGGAGCTGACTGTGGCTCAGATCATGAACTCCTTATTGCCAAGTTCAGTGCTACAATAAAGCAACTCAATATAGAAAAAAAAAACCCAATCAAAAAAATGGACATAAGACCTGAATAGACTTTTTTCAAAGAATATGCGTAGATGGCTAACAGACATATGAAATTATGTTCAGTGTTGCTAATTATTAGAGAAATGCAAATCATAACAATGAGATATAATCTCACACCTGTCAGAATGACTATCCTCAAAAGTCTACAGATGATGAATACTGGAGAAGTTGTGGAGGAAAGGGAAATCTTTATACTGTTGGTGGGAATGTAACTCAGTGTAGCCAGTATGGAAAACAATATGGTGGTTCCTCAAAAAGCTAAAAATTAGAACTACCATATGATCCAGCTATTTGGAAAAAAATGCACTAATTTGGAAAGATCATTTGTTTTTTTTTAATTTTTATTTTTACTTTATTTTACTTTACAATACTGTATTGGTTTTGCCATACATTGACATGAATCCACCTTTATTGTTGAGCATTGAGGGTACTTTACATATTCTGGGAACAGGTCTTTTATTAGATATGTAGTTTCCAAATATTTTGTCCCATTCCATGGTTTGTCTTTTCATGCTCTTAACAGTGTGGTTCCTATAAAAAGCCTTTTTAACCTTAAAAGAAGAAAGAAAGAAACCCTGACAGCCTTTTAATCTTGAAAAAATCTAATTGGTCGATTTTTCTTTTATGAATCATGCTTTCTTTTATGAATCATGCTTTTCTTTTATGAACCATCCCCATGGAAAAGAAATGCAAAAAAGCAATCATGCATGTAGCTAGAACATCTTGGGGAAAATTAACATTTGAATAATATTGAGTCTTCCAACTCATAAACATGGTATATTTCTCCATTTAGTTAGGTCTTTGATTTCTTTCATCAGTGATTTATAGTTTTCATCTGCAGATCCTGTGTGAATTTTGTTAGATTTACACCAAAGTGTTTCGTTTTTTGGTGCTATTCTAAGTAGTACTGCTTTGTGTGTGTGTGCTCAGTTGTTTGACTCTGTGTGACCCCATGGACTGTATCCAGAAGGAAGCAGGGCAAAGGCTAATAGAGTTTTGCCAAGAGAACGCACTGGTCATAGCAAACACTCTCTTGCAACAACACAAGAGAAGACTCTGCACATGGACATCACCAGATGGTCAATACCAAAATCAGATTGATTATATTCTTTGCAGCCAAAGATGGAGAAGCTCTATACAGTCAGAAAAAATAAGACCGGAAGCTGACTGTGGCTCAGATCATGAACTCCTTATTGCCAAATTCAGACCTAAATAGAAGAAAGTAGGGGAAACCACTAGACCATTCAGGTATGACCTAAATCAAACCCCTTGCAATTATACAGTGAAAGTGACAAATAGATTCAAGGGATTAGATCTGATAGAGAGAGTGCCTGAAGAACTATGGACAAAGATTTGTGACATTGTACATGAGGCAGGGATCAAGACCATCCCCAAGAAAAAGAAATATAAGGCCTCCTGTCTGAGGAGGCCTTACAAATAGCTGAGAAAAGAAGAGAAGTGAAAGGCAAAGGAGAAAAGGAAAGATATACCCATTTGAATGCAGAGTTCCAAAGAATAGCAAGGAGAGATAAGAAAGCCTTCCTCAGCGATCAGTGCAAAGAAATAGAGGAAAACAATAGAATGGGAAAGGCTAGAGATCTATTCAAGAAAATTAGAGATACCAAGGGAATGTTTCATGCAAAAATGGGCACAATAAAGGACAGAAATGGTCTGGACCTAACAGAAGCAGAAGATATTAAGAAGAGGTGGCAAGAATACACGGAAGAACTGTACAAAAAAGATCTTCACAACCCAGATAATCAGGATGGTGTGATCAGTCACCTAGAGCCAGACATCCTGGAATGCAAAGTCAAATGGGCCTTAGGAAGCATCACTATGAACAAAACTAGTAGAGGTGATGGAATTCCAGTTGAGCTATTTCAAATCCTGAAAGATGATGCTGTGAAAGTGCTGCACTCAATATGCCAGCAAATTTGGAAAACTCAGCAGTGGCCACAGGACTGGAAAAGGTCAGTTTTCATTCCAATCCCTAAGAAAGGCAATGCCAAAGAATGTTCAAACTACCACACAATTGTACTCATCTCACATGCTAGCAAAGTGATACTCAAAATTCTCCAAGCCAGACTTAACAATACATGAACCATGAACTTCCCAAATGTTCAAGCTGGTTTTAGAAAAGGCAGAGGAACCAGAGAGATTGCCAATATCTGCTGGATCATTGAAAAAGCAAGAGAGTTCCAAAAAAGCATCTATTTCTGCTTTATTGACTACATCAGAGCCTTTGACTGTGTGGATCACAACAAACTGGAAAATTCTTCAAGAGAAGGTCATACCAAACCACCTGACCTGCCTCCTGAGAAATCTGTATGCAGGTCAAGAAGCAACAGTTAGAACTGGACATGGAACAACAGACTGGTTCCAAATAGGGAAAGGAGTACATCAAGGCTGTATATTGTCACCCTGCTTATTTAACTTATATGCAGAGTACATCATAAGAAATGCTGGGCTGGAAGAAGCACAAGCTGGAATCAAGATTGCTGGGAGAAATATCAATAACCTCAGATATGCAGATGACACCACCCTTATGGCAGAAAGTGAAGAGGAAATCAAAAGCCTCTTGATGAAAGTGAAAGAGAAGAGTGAAAAAGTTGGCTTAAAGCTCAACATTCAGAAAACTATAATCGTGGCATCCAGTCCCATCACTTCATGGGAAATAGATGGGGAAACAGTGTCTGACTTTATTTTTCAGGGCTCCAAAATCACTGCAGATGGTGACTGCAGCCATGAAATTAAAAGACGCTTACTCCTTGGAAGCAAAGTTATGACCAACCTAGATAGCATATTAAAAAGCAGAGATTAAACTTTTCCAACAAAAGTCCGTCTAGTCAAGGCTATGGTTTTTCCAGTGGTCATGTATGGATGTGAGAGTTGGACTATAAAGAAAGCTGAGCGTTAAAGAATTGATGCTTTTGAACTGTGGTGTTGGAGAAGACTCTTGAGAGCCCCTTGTACTACAAGATCAAACTAGTTCATCCTAAAGGAAATCAGTCCTGAATATTCATTGGAACAGCTGATACTGAAGCCGAAACTCCAATACTTTGGCCACCTGATGAGAAGAACTGACTTATTGGAAAAGACCCTGGTGTTGGGAAAGATCTAAGGCAGGAGAAGGGGATGACAGAGGTTAAGATGGTTGGATGGCATCACTGACTCAATGGACATGAGTTTGAGTAAGCTCCAGGAGTTGGTGATGAACAGGGAAGCCTGGCGTGCTTCGTTCATGGGGTTGAAGAGTCGGACATGACTGAGCGTCTGAACTGAACTGGATAATTAAAGATGTTAAGCATCTTCTCGTGTGCCTCTTGGCCATCTGTTTGTCTTCTTTAGAAAAACATCTATTTAAGTCTTCAGCCCCCCTTTTTTTAATAGATTGTTTGGTTTTTTGATATTGAACTGCATGGATTGCTTGTGTATTTTAGAGATTAATCCATTGTCAGTTGTATAGTTTGCAAATATTTTCTCCCATTCTGTGGGTTGTCTTTTTGTTTTGTTTATGGTTTCCTTTGCTGTGCAAAAGCTTTTAAGTTTAATTAGGTCCTATTTGTTTGTTTTTATGTCCATTACTGTAGGAGATGGATAGAAAAACATATTGCTGTGATTTATGTCAGAGAGTGTTCTCCCTGTATTTTCCTCTAAGAGTTTTATAGTGTTAGTCTTATATTTAGTTCTTTAATCTATTTTGAGTTTAATTTTGTGTGTGATGTTGAAGAATGCTTTAATTTCACTTTTTTACATGTCCAGTTTTCCCAGCATCATTTATTGAAGAGACTGTCTTTTCTCCATTGTGTATTCTTGCCTCCTTTCTTGTGGATTAATCAATCATAGGTGCATGGGTTCATTTCTAGATTTTATATCCTGTACCATTGATCTCTATTTCCTTTTTTGTGGCAATACCCTACTGTTTTGATTGCTGTAGCTTTGTGCATGCATGCACGCTCAGTCATGTTTGACTCTTTGTGACCCTTACAGACCTCTGCTCTATAGCTCTCCAGTCTCCTCTGCCCATGGAATTTTCTGGACAGGAATATTGGAGTGGATTGCCATTTCCTACTCCAGGGGATCTTCCCAACCCAGAGATCAAACCCACACCTCCTGCGTCTGCTGCGTTGGCAGGTGGATTCTTTACTACTGCACTACCTGTAGCTTTGTGGTATAGTCTGAACTCAAGGAGCTTGGTTCCTCCAGCTCCATTTTTCTTTCTCAAGAAAGAAAAATTGCTTTGGCTATTTAGGGTCTTTTGGGTCTCCATATAGATTAATTTTGTTGTTGTTGTTCTAGTGAGAATGCCATTGGCAATTTGATAGGGATTGCCTTGAATCTATATATTGCTTTGGATAATATAGTCATTTTGACAGTATTGATTTTCCCAATCCAAGAACATGGTATATCTTTCCATCTGTTTGTGTCATCTTCAGTTTTTTCATCGGTGTCTTATAGTTTTGGGATTTCAGGTCTTTTGTCTTCTTAGGTTTATTCCTAGGTGTTTTCTTCTTTTTGATGAGGTAGTAAATGGGATTGCTTCTTTAATTTCTCTTTCTGATCTTTCATTGTTAGTATATAGAAATGCAACAGATTTCTGTGCATAAATTTATATCCTGCAACTTTACCCAATTCATTGATGAGCTCCAGCCACTTCCTGATAGCACCCTTAGAATGTATTTTGTATAGTATCATGTTACCTGCAAATAGTGACAGTTTTACTTCTTTTCCAATTTGATTTCTTTTCTTTCTCTGATTGCCATGGCTAGGACTTCCAAAACTGTGTTGAATAAAAGTGGGGAGAGTTACCTCCTTGTCTTGTTCCTTAGAGGGAATGCTTTCAAGTTATTCACCATTGACTATGATGTTAGCTGTAGGTTTTCACAACTGCCCTTTATTATGTTGAGGTATGTTCCCTCCACGCCCAGTTTCTGGTGTTCTCTCTCTGTTTGGCTCCTCTGTATATAATTTCACGCCTTCTTTTGGATTAATTGAATATTTTAAAATTTTTACTTATATGTTGGCTTTTATTATATCTTCATATATATATAACATTATAATCATATATATATATTAGTGATTACAAATGATACAACATAAACCTAACTTTGCAATCTATTCAGAGTTAATATTTTACACTTTAAGTAAAATATAGAAAACTTACAACCTAAAAGGTACTTATTAGCCTCCCCACTCTGTTATAGTTGTCATAGGTATTATATAAACCTACATTGACTCCTTTTTTCAGGGCTCTGTAGATGATCATTTTTTCTTTCAACAGTCATGTATTTTTGAAAACCTAAACAGAAAACAAAACAGTCTATTATATTTATCTTTCCTGTTTCTGTTTCTTCATTTCTGAGGACTGAAATTGTTTCCTTTAACCTGGAAAGCTTCCTTCAGCATACATCTTGGAGCAATTCTGCTGGTGACAAATTCGTTTTGGTTCTTTCTTTTCATTTCTGAAGGTGATTTTCCCTTGACACACAATTCTGTTAACGTTTCTTTCAGCACTTTGATGATACTATTTCACTATCTTCTGACCTCCACAGCTTCTGATATGAAGTGAGCAGTCAAATAATTCATCTCCTACATATAATGTGCTTTCTCTAGCTGCTTTCAAGACTTTTTTCCTTATCTTAGTGTTTAGCAGTTTGATCTTAATGTGTCTGTATGACCTGTGGGTTTTTTTTTTTTTTCTTGCATTTATTCTGTTTTAGATGTATTTGATTTCTTTCTTCTGTAAGTTTATTTTTTTGCCAAATTTGCTAAATTGGACATTTTTCTTAAATATTTTTTTCTCTTCTACCTTGGGGACCCCAGTGGCATGAACGTTAGACCTTTCAAAATTGACACACAGATCCCTAACGGTCTGTTCATTTTTTCTCTCAGTAATTTTTGTCTTTTCTTTAGTTTGGGTAATTTTTATAGATCTATATTTGTTGATCTTATTCTTTTTTTTCTGTCATCTCCATCCTACTATTGAACCTATCCAGTAGTTTTTAATTTCAATATGTTGTATTTATCAGTTTCAAATTTTCCATTTGATTCTTTTTTGTAATTTCTATTTCTTTGCTGAACACATGTGTTTTTTCACTCATTTCAAGAGAGTTTGTCTTTACTTCATTGAGAATGATTATCTAGCTGCTTGAAAGACTTGGATATTCTAACATCTCATTCACCTTGAGGTTGGCACCTGTTGAGTGTCTTTGCCTTTGAGAATTGGTCAAATTTTTCTGGTTCTTGGCAGGTTGAGTAATTTTGTATTATACCCAGGGAGTTCTGTATATTAGCTTGTGAGGCTCGGGTCCTGTTAAAATATGCTGGAGAATGTTGATTGTTTTGTTTTAGCATGCCACCAGTCTGGTTGGCTTCAAAGGACAAGTTCTGCCTCACCTTCTGTGGGGAGCCTTTTCTCACCTTTCCCTAAACCCTCCTCCATAGGATTCCCCCCACACTCTCCAGCTCTCAGAGACTCCCTGGTCTGGTCCTCTGTCTAGAAAGCTGGGGTTCTCTTGTTGCTTTAGCTACTGACACTGTTGCAGCTTTGCATGATTGAGCCTATAGAAAATACTGATATGGTCATAGAATAGAGAAGAAAATAGCACACTTTGCTCAACAGGATCCCCCTTGCTCAATAGGACGGGCTTCTTGCAGGGGGTTAGGTGCCTGCATTATGTCCTTTCCATGGTCCTGCACTTCTCAGACTGAAGCTGGCCTTGTGGTGCGGCCATGTGGGAAAAAGGATATTAAAAACAATGCAGACTCCTCCATACTCTTTGGCTTGATTTAGGAGCCACGTTGGCCAAAAGGGTCATTTCTTAGAGTTTTTGTTTCCTGCAATCACTTTGCAGTCACCCAGTTTGAATCACCCTTCAGTTAAAGCCAAGAGACAGGACTTCCCTGGTGGTCCAGTGGCTGAGACTCCATGCTATGAACACAGGGGCTCTGGGTTTGTTCCCTACTCAGGGAACTAGGTCCCACATGCCACAACTAAGAGTCTGCATGCTGCAACTAAAGATTCCATGTGCAGCAATGAAAAAAGAAGATCCCGCATGCCACAACTAAGGCTTGAAGAAGCAAATAAATAAATAAGACAAGAGAGAAAGGGAGAAAAGATAAAAACACATAACTCATTACTATCATACTGATTATACTTCAGGTTTTAACTTTCCTTCCCACACCACCTGCTCTTATTTGCTTTTCAAGATCCTCAGGTAGCTTCTGTCCAGCATCTTTAGTTGTCATCATTTGGACAGACTGTGGTAGACTCATTCCATCATAGTTGGAACTGGAGTTAAGCCAGTTTTCACTTATGGGCTTTAACCTGTGGCTTCTGCATTTGACAGCTCGTTTTTGGAAACTTACACCTGCAAGGTTCATGCAGACTCAGAGAACTCAGTTTGACAGAAAGATTTTGTTTCTGTGCAACAAGGAGTACATTCTTACCTCCTAGGTTCATGCAGGGTTGATTCTCTGTCTCTGTTGCTTTGAACTGTGTCAGGGCATTAGCGATTAACTGGCATTGGTCTCATTGCATTTGGGGTGGATAGAGCCAGAAAGACTAAGTACAAGTCTAGTCTCTGTTATACACTCAGTTCAGGTGCTCAGTCGTGTCCAACTCTGCAACCCCATGGACTGCAGCATACCAGGCTTCCCTGTCCATCACCAACTCCCAGAGCTTACTCAAACTCATGTCCATAGAGTCTGTGATACCATCCAACCATCTCATCCTCTGTCGTCTCCTTCTCCTCCCATCTTCAATCTTTCCCAGCATCAGAGTCTTTTCTAGTGAGTCAGGTCTTCACATCAGGTGGCCAAAGTATTTGAGTTTCAGCTGCATCATCAGTCCTTCCAATGAATATTCAAGGCTGATTTCCTTTAGGATAGGCTAGTTTGATCTCCTTGCAGTCCAAGAGACTCTCAAGAGTCTTCTCCAACACCACAATTCAAAAGCATCAATTCTTTGACACTCAGCTTTCTTTATAGTCCAACTCTCACATCCATACATGACTACTAGAAAAAAATGTAGCTTTGACTAGATGGACCTTTGTTGGCAAAGTAATGTCTCTGCTTTTTAATATGCTGTCTAGGTTGATCATAGCTTTTCTTCCAAGGAGCAAGCATCTTTTAATTTCATGGCTGCAGTCACCATCTGCAGTGATTTTGGAGCCCCCCAAAATAAAGTCTGTCATTGTTTCCATTGTTTCCCCATCTGTTTGCCACGAAGTGATTGGATTGGACATCATGATCTTAATTTTCTGAATGTTGAGCTTTAAGCCAACTTTTTCACTCTCCTCTTTCACTTTCATCAAGAAGCCCTTTAGTTCTTCTTCCCTTTCTGCTATAAGAGTGGTGTCATCTGCATATCTGAGATTATTGATATTTCTCCCAGCAATCTTGATTCCAGCTTGTGCTTCATCCAGCCCAGCGTTTCTCATGATGTACTCTGCATAGAAGTTAAATAAGCATGGTGACAGTATACAGCCTTGATGTACTCTTTTCCCAATTCGGAACCAGTTTGTTGTTTCATGTATGGTTCTAACTGTTGCTTCTTAACCTGCATACAGATTTCTCAGGAGGCAGGTAAGATAGTCTGGTATTCCCATCTCTTGAAGAATTTTCCAAAGTTTGTTGTGATCCATACAGTCAAAGGCTTTAGCATAGTCAGTAAAGCAGAAGTAGCTGTTTTTCTGGAACTCTTTCATTTTTTGATGATCCAGTGGATGCTTCCAATTTGATCTCTGGTTCCTCTGCCTTTTCTAAATCCAGCTTGAACATCTGGAAGTTCACGGGTCACGTACTGTTGAAGCCTGGCTTGGAGAATTTTAAGCATTACTTTGCTAGTGTGTGAGATGAGTGCAATTGTGCGGTAGTTTGAACATTCTTTGGCATTGCCTTTCTTTGGGATTGGAATGAAAACTGACCTTTTCCAGGTTATACAGTAGCTGTTTGATATTGCAAGGGCCATTTTACTTCTCTGAACCGGAATTTCCACATCTATAAAGTATTAGATGAAGATGCCTGATTTGAAAGCTAATTCATTGAACAGTTATTTAGTATATGTCATGAGCCAGACCTTATTCTAGGCATGGGGCATATAGTAATTTTTAAAAAATCAGACAAAAAATTCCATCTTCATGCACCTTATATTCCAGTAATGGGTGGATAGTAAGAAATATGAATGTGGAAATTACATGTAATTTATTAAAAGCAAGACTAATAACTGCTCACTATATGCTCCTTACGTAAACATGGAAAACTTAAATAGCACATTTCTCATGAAGCAGCTGCCAGTCAACTTTCCCTGGCATAGGGAGCTCCAATTTGACTTAAAACGAGCCTTGGCTTACCTCTCTGACCATCCAGTTGTGCATATGCTTCCTGTTTATGTTCAGTGTTGAAAGTGCTCCAATCCTGGACAGACCCCACTGGAAGCATTGCCCAGTTATTAACTACTCCAGGCAGAGCAACTATATGTGAGAGATGAGGCTTTGTTTAGAAAAATGGGCCTGGAGTAAAGTCAGATCCTTGATGACTATGAGCTTTTTATTTTATTTATTTATTTTTTTTGAATATAGTCTGATTTGGTTTTTATTCTTTTCATTTTTTAAAATTATTTAAATTTATTTATTTTTTATTTTACTTTACAATTCTGTATTGGTTTTGCCATACATTGACATGAATCCACCATGGGTGTACAGCCTTAAGACCAAAAGGTCATTGTGGTTTCATTCTTGTGGCTGTTGTAGCTGAAGAAAATATAACCTACCTTCCCTGATTTATACAGATGGCAGAGTTACAGTAAGTTAAAATTTTCTGTGTGTACACTTTCCTGTCCATTTTCTGTGTGTACATGCCGGGGTCCAGCCCCGGTGGATCCAGGGAATTCGAAGGTGGGGACGGCGTCGGCGTCTTTGGAAAAATACGTATTTAATTACAGATATAGAGAGAGATTAGAAACAGATAGTGTAGTGGAGAAAAGGAGGCTGGATCCAGATGGGAATTCAGCCAGAGAAATGGGAGCAAGAAAGAAGCGACATGGGGGAATCAGTCTTTCCAGAAACTGATCTGATTCCTTTATTTTGGGGTTTGCTTGTATACCTTTTGTTACATATAGGGATGAATACAGAGTCACGCGGGGGTCAGCAGTCCTGACCTTTATCAAAATCAGGTGCTTCACATAAAAAGGTCTTAGGGATTTTATGATCCTTTCTTTCTGATAACCACAAACTTATTTTTTCCAAGGGTGTTTTTTTCTTAAACCAGGCACCACCCTCCAAATAAAGTTACATTCCTATAGGGTGAGGGTGTAGTGAGTTACAATCAAGAAAAGAATTTATTTAACTCAAGGTTAACATGATTAATCATAAAGGTTAATACTTATTTCTCCTATATGCTAGTTATATTCATTATAAGGGCAGGGAATATGGAGATTTAGCAGCAAACATCAGCCCAACAAATGAAAATCGTTTCACCAAGGCTCCCCTTAAGATCTATCTAGTCTTAAGACAGTGATAAAGTTACATTTTTACATGGCAAGGACACAGGGATTTATAATAAAGTACAGTGATCTATTACAAAAGAGAAAATTCATTAACTCAAAAAGTCTAGTATTGCTAACCTTAAAAACTACTATATTTCCTTTTCTATATTCCAAATACATTGATTAATATATTCCCAGGTGCCTAAGGATATGGAGGCCTGGTGGCAATCATTGACTCAATGATAAGAAAAAGCCCTATGCTAATTAAGACTCTCAAAATACTCCAAAACTCTCTGTGCTGTTTATGGTTGAGAGGTAGTAAACAATCATGTGGCAGGAGTATGGATAATCCTGTCACACAAGCTAGTCTGTCAGCAGAGAGGTTTGACCTGAAACACCCTTGTCACACCCAGGGTAGGGAATTAGCAGCAATTATTGGCACAACAATGAAAAACCCTTCACCAATATAATTCCTAACCAACCCATTATACGAATAATTTCTAACTCCCTAAAAGAATTTGCCTTTAGTAAGTCTAAAACATCTAGTGCCTCTCAGGTTGGGAGGCTGTAAACGATCACATGTGGCCAGACGAACCTATACAGGCTGGCTAGATAACCTTCAGAGGAGTCTGTAAGCTGAAACACTCTTGTCACGCCCAGGAATTTTTATTGCCTTGGAGCTGCATGTTTACTCCTTCTCCGAGAGAAATGGTTATGGGGGAGAACATAAAACATATTCTGGTTTTGGGGTAGATGCTCGGGAACAGGGGGTTTCCTGAGGCTTGATCACGCCTTTGAGTATGCCAAGCCTCCTTCCTCATGACCTTTGCCATGGGTGGAGTTCCTCACGCTGGCCCCCGGTACACTTTCCTATCCATGATCTCCTTTAAGGCTCACAGTATCCCTGGAAGGAGACGGAGAAGAAAGAGAAGAGGGAAGGGTAGGTGGAGGAGGGAGATGATGAAAATGATGACAATGGTGTGATGAGACTAATAGTTAACATTTATTAAGCACCTGCTATGAACTTAGCACTTTATATGGATTGTCTCATTTAATAAATGAGCAGGACCAAGATCACTTAGTTTCATTGCAGGGAAGACTGAGACTTGGGGAGTCAATGGATGGAATAGTCTCAGCCTCTGGCCCACTCTGGTGCTCTCTATGCTGTTCCCTGTCTGCCCGAGGATGGGCAGTGCCAGGGCCCTGTAGGTCGTGTGACTCCAGCCACCTCCCAGGGTCCCCCTGCAAGGTTCTGCCAAGCACTCCTCCCCCCTCCCCAGCCACCTCCCATCACTTCGGGTGCAGGAAGGTTCACAGCAAGGCCCCTGGGAGGCACACATTTCCTGGGTGGTGACCTCTCCCCCGATCTGGGAGCCTGGGCTGTGGATTAATGTGTCCGTCACACTAACTTGTTATCACCCAGGAAGGTGTGACGTTGAGCATCATGTCATGGCTGACTCAATGTGCCAAACAGATCTGTGACTTGTTGGTTTGGCTGTTTTGACACTGGAACATTTTGTCATGGTATGAAGAAAAATGTTGAAAATGTATGAAAACATCAGCTTATCGTGTTTGTTTTATTACCTAATGACGTGAAGCATGTCCCTGACTCCTACCCCGTTGCCTAAATATGCGGTTCTAGAATAGATGGGGCCCTGGGCTGGCATGAGGGTGAGGAGGATGTGAACTGTATTTCTTGGTGGTAGGCTGGCATGAAGACTTAGCTGATTTTTTTTTGAATGCCACCTCAACAAACCCCACTTTCTTGTGAGAGGCCACTCTTCACTGGCCACCCAAAGGGCAAGTTTGAGGGTCCAGACACTAGAGGGAACCAAAGCCAGGGTGGTCCCTGACCTAAAGAAAGGAGTCCTCCAGAACGTCACGGCACTTGCTGTAGCCCTCTTGCCCCAATTCACCTTTATTTCCATCTACTGAAGCCCTGCTGCCTCTCTCCTGGCATTTCCATGAGAGCACTTGGATGGGGTATGTGGACACAGACACTGGGCTCTTTCTTAAAACTGCATCGGGTTTTGTTTGCTCAAACAGTTTTCTTAAAACGAGTCTCAAGGTTTTGATTGCTCATCTTTGGCTTTCCTCAGTGCTTATGCTGCAGCAGTAAAAGCAGGAGCTAAAATTGAGAGGCTGTCTCAGATCCTGGCAGATACTGTCTACTGAGAATGTGAGCTTTCAAGTCAGGTGGACAAGGGGTTAGCCTGGCCTCTACTACTTAATTGATCAGGCAGGATAACTTCTCTGAACTTTGGTGCTATGGACCAAATTATGTCCCCCCCGCCCCCATTCACATATTGAAGTCATAACCTCTGATGTGATTATATTTGAAGATGGGATCCTTGGGGAGATATTTAGGTTTAGATAAGATCATGAGGGTGAGATTATTGCCTTTATAAAAAGAGACACTAGAGAGCTTGCTCATGTGCTCCTTGCCAATTCTACCCCCTCAATCCCACCCATATGAAGACACAGTGATAAGATGGCCATTTGTAAGCCAGAAAGAGAGCTCTCACTAGAACCTGGAAGTGCTGGCACCCTGAGCTTGAACTTTCCAGCCTCAAGTACTATGAGAAATTAAACTTTTTTTAAGCTACTCAGTCTGGTTTTTTTTTTTGCAACCAGAACAGATCAAGGCACTTGGCTTTCTCACCTGTGGAGTGGAGTCTTGTAGAATTTAGTGTTTGAACTAACTGTATATAAGTGACTAATAGCTTGCATATTACTAGATATTTCTTTTCATTAATATCATCACAATAGTTATCATGGTAATTACAATTAAAGATAATCTCATTTTAGGGGATGGGATGTTCCACTGAAATGAATTATGGAGTTAACACAATTTTACTTTCTTATGCAATGATCGCTAAAACCAAGCACAGTCTAGACCAAATAACATATATCACTTTCCTGCCTTCTTAAATAGTATAGTGAAAATATTTCATAGTACATAGCATTAACAAAAGTGCATAATGTTATATTTGTTTCCTATATTTATACATAAAATTATATATATGAGTGTACTAAAACATGATAAAATGTATTTCTGATGACTTACAATGTTGAATATATGCTTATTTGCCATCTGTTTATCTTCTTCGGGGAGGTGTCCAGGTCTTTTACTCATTTTCAAAACTAATTTTCCTCCAATATTATTGAGTTTTAAGAATTCTCCCAGTTTGTGGCTTTTCTTTTTTATTTTCTTTACAGTGTCTTTTGTAGAGCAGAAGTTTTAACTTTTAATCAAGTTCAACTTACCGAATATTCCATTCATGGATTGTGATTTTGGTGTTGCATCTAAAAACTCATTGCCAAACCTGAGCAGCCTATACCTGTCAAAGTAATTGAATATATTTTCAAAAACCTCCACACGGATAGAACAATTCTATGCCCAGATGATTTCACTAGTAAATTCTATCAAATATTTAAGAGATAAATAGCAGGATCTTACACTAAATCATTCAGAATGATTGAGGAAGGAATATTTCTTGACTTATTTACAAGGACAGCATCATCCTGGTAACAAAGCCTGAAAAAACCGTAAGCAAACTATAGATCAATATCTTGCATGAACATGAGAACATGAATGCATTCAGTTCAGTCGCTCAGTTGTGTCCGACTCTTTGCAACATCATGGACTCCAGCACACCAGACTTCCCTGTCCATCAACTCCCAGAGCTTGCTTAAACTCATGTCCATTGAGTCGGTGATGCCATCCAGCCATCTCATCCTCTGTCATCCCCTTCTCCTCCTGCCTTCAATCTTTTCCAGCACCAGGGTCTTTTCAAATGAGTCAGTTCTTCACATCAAGTGGCCAAAGTATTGGAGTTTCAGCTTCAGCATCAGTCCTTCCAAAGAATATTCATGACTGATTTCCTTTAGGACTGATTGATTTGATCTCCTTGCAGTCCAAGGGACTCTCAAGAGTCTTCTCCAACACCACAGTTCAAAAGCATTACTTCTTCAACACTAGCTTTCTTTGTAGTCCAATTCTCACACCAATACGTAACTACTGGGAAAACCATAGCTTTGACAAGACAAACCTTTGTCGTCAAAGTAATGTCTCTGCTTTTTAATATGCTGTCTAGGTTGAGCATAGCTTTTCTTCCAAGGAGCAAGCATCTTTTAATTTCATGGCTGCAGTCACCATCTGCAGTGATTTCGGAACCCACCCACAATAAAGTCTCTCACTTTTGTAAAGTAATTAGCCTTCAATTAAAATAAGAACCAAAAGTCTACAAGCAATAAATGCTGGAGAGGGTGTGGAGAAAAGGGAACCCTCTTACTCTGTTGGTGGGAATGCAAACTAGTACAGCCACTATGGAGAGCAGTGTGGAGATTCCTTAAAAAACTGGAAATAGAACTGCCTTGTGACTCAGCAATCCCACTGCTGGGCATACACACCGAGGAAACCAGAATTGAAAGAGACGCGTGTACCCCAATGTTCATCGCAGCACTGTTTATAATAGCCAGGACATGTAAGCAACCTAGATGTCCATCAGCAGATGAATGGATAAGAAAGCTTTGGTACATATACACAATGGAGTATTACTCAGCCATTAAAAAGAATACGATTGAATCAGTTCTAATGAGGTGGATGAAACTGGAGCCTATTATACAGCGTGAAGTAAGCCAGAAAGAAAAACACCAATACAGTATACTAACGCATATATATGGAATTTAGAAAGGTGGTAACGATAACCCTGTATGCGAGACAGCAAAAGAGACACAGATGTATAGAACAGCCTTTTGGACTCTGTGGAAAAGGGAAAGAGTTGGATGATTTGGGAGAATGGCATTGAAACATGTATAATATCATATATGAAATGAATCGCCAGTCCAGGTTCGATGCATGATACTGGATGCTTGGGGCTGGTGCACTGGGACGACCCAGAGGGATGGTATGGGGAGGGAGGAGGGAGGGGGGTTCAGGATGGGTAACACATGTATACCTGTGGCAGATTCATGTTGATGTATGACAAAACCAATACAATATTGTAAAATAATTAACCTCCAATTAAAATAAATTTATATTTTATAAAATAAAATAAAAATAAAGTTCAAATTCAAAAAAAGAAATAAAATAAATTTATATTAAAAAAATAAAATCACACATACACAAAAAAGTCTCTCACTTTTTCCATTGTTTCCCATCTATTTGCTGCATTAAGGACACAAAAGTCCTTTAGTATACCTTTGTCAAATCAAATCCAGCAGTGTGAAAAAGGAAGATGCATCATGATCAAGCTGTATTTATTCTAGAAACACAGGTTGATTTAATATTTGAAAAATCAATCAATATAAGTCACCTTAACACAAAATAAAGTAAGAAAACCGTATGATTATCTCAAAGACAGAAAAAGCAGTTTACAAAATTCAGTAGCCATCATCATCATAAAAACTCAGCAATTTAGAAAGAAAAAGGATTTCTTCAACCTGATTAAAAAAAATCTTTTTATCAGCTTATCTCATAATGGAAAAATATGAAACACATTCTTCCTAATGTGAAAACAAGATAATGTCCACTGTCATCTCTTCAGTATTGAACTGGAGATCCTAGCATGTGCAATAAGTTAAGTAAAGGAAGTGAGACATATAGGGGTGGAGGAATTAAAATTGTCTTCATTGTTGTATGATACGATCATGCATAAAAATCCTAAGGAATCCATAAAACTGCAACTAGACCTGATAAAAGAATTTAACAAATTCAGAGGATACAAGATGAGTTTACAAAACTCAGTTTTTTTCTATATACTAGGAACAATTAGAAAATAAAATTCAAGAGACTGTTGGATTTATAATAGTATAAAACCCATAAAATACATAAGATAAAGTTTAACAAAATATGTGCTAGACCGCTACAGTAAAACTGCAAGATATAACAGGAAATTTAAAGAGACTTGGATGAATTGAGAGATATGCCATATTCATGGATTGTAACACTCAGTATATAGTTAAGATGTCAGTTCTTCCCAAGTAATGCAATCCAAGTGATTCTAAAATTTATATAAAAACACTGAAGTCTTAAAATACCCAAAGCGATCTTGAAAAATAAGAACAAAGTTGGAGAATTTAAACTACCTGATTTCAAAGCTTAGGTTAGGTGAGGTTAGGTGAAGTCACTCAGTTGTGTCCAACTCTTTGCGACCCCATGAACTTCTCCGTCCATGGGATTCTCCAGGCAAGAATACTGGAATGGATTGCTATTTCCTTCTCCAGGGGATCTTCCCGACCCAGGGATCAAACCCAGGTCTCCTGCATTGAAGGCAGACGCTTTAACCTCTGAGCCACCAGGGATTTCAAAGCTTACTACTATAAAGTACAGTCGTCTCTCTAGTGTGGTGTTGATGTAAGGACAGGCATATAAATTAAAAGAATAGAACAGGAAGTCCAGAAACAGACCCATGTATATAGTCAATTAATTTTCAACCAAAGTTCCAATTCAGTGGGGAGTGGATATTCTTGTCAAATATTAGTATTGGAACAACTTTATAGCCATTGGATGGCAATATGGAAAAGAAAAGTCACCTTGAGCTGTTGCACCTTACACCATACACATACACAAGCTTAAATGTAAAGTCTAAAATTTAAAATCTTCTGGAAGAATAAATAGAAAATCTACCCCACATTTGGATAGGTTAAAATTTATTTGGGCACACATAAAAAATCACTAATCATAAAAATGTATAAATTGCATTTGATAAAGATTAAAACTTTCTACCCAGCAAAAGATACATTACAAAGTCAAATAGAGAAGATATTCACAGGTCTGATCAAGGACTTTTAGCCAGAATATGTGAAGAAATTTACAACTCAATAAGAATATCTACTGTTAAAATAAGCAAGATTACTTTGTGTGTTTTTTTATTATTTATTTATTTTACTTTACAATATTGTATTGGTTTTGCCATACTTCAACATGAATCCGCCATGGGTGTACATGTGTCGATTGGGAACAGCAAGATTACTTTGAATAGATACTTCACACCAGAACATATATGAATGAATGATAAGCACATGATTATATGTTCAACACATATATTTAGCAGGAAGATTCAATGAAATAACTCATCCAGTAGAGTGATCACAATTTTAACAGCTTTTTTCGTTTTTATTTGCAATTTAATCCCCAAATTGACTTACACTGTTCCCTCCTGAAAATACTAAGATGCCGAAAGGAACAGTCATCTCTACTGTCTCCTCAATGATAAGTTTCTCAGAAAATTTGTGCAGTCATTATTATTATTATATATTTCATCTTCATTACTTTATCTTTAAAAGGCTATTAAATAGGTACATTTTAGATTAATATTATTCTTTCTATTGCAGTTTTATTGGGAAGTAATTGACATACATCATTGTATCATCTGCAGTGTTGAGCACGATAGTTTGATATATTTTATACTGTAAAATGATAACCAACAATAGGATTAGTTGAAATACATATCAATAAATATGTATATCAATTTAAAATACATATCAATCTCATATCAATAAAACAGAAAGGGAAGCACAGTTTAAATTTATAAATGTCATAAGAGATGATGATTAAACATTTCTACCCCTTCTTCCTCTCTCCCAAATTTTATCATACTTTTAATTATATCAATATCATTAATTATATCAATATCATTCAATAGTATTTATATCATTATAACAATATAAATGTATTCTCTGCAGAACCTATAGAGTCCTGTGATTACATGTTTTTTAGAAATGTTAGGTATAGTTGACTACAATACTGTGTTCCAGGGGGGCACCATAGTGATTCACTATTTCTGTACATTATAAAATGATCGCAGTGATAAGTCCAGTTACCATCTGTCACTAATACAAACTCAGTACACTATTGTTGACTATATTCCCCACGCTGTACACTTCATGCTCATGACTCACTGATTTTGTAACTGGAAGCTTGTGCCTCTTAATCCTCATTGCCTCTTTCATGCTTTCCTCTACCCCCATTCCTCTGGCAACCTTCAATGACTCTGCTTTGTTTTTTCATGTGTTTTAATTCCCTCATGTAAGTGAAGTCATACAGCATTTGTTCCTCTCTGTTTCACTTATTTCACTAGGGCCATCCATGTTGTTGCAGATGGCAAGCTTTCGTTCTCTTTTATTGCTGAGGAATATTCTGTATATGCATGTGCGCATGTGTGTATGGCATCTTTTTCATCCATTCATCTGTCAGTAGACACTTCCATTGGTTCTGTTTCTTGGGTATTGTAGGTAATGTTGCAGTGAACATAGGGGTGCTTATAGCTTTTCAAATTGTTGATTTTGTTTTCTTCGGAAAAATATTCAATAGTGGAATTGCTGGATTGTGTGGTAGTTCTGTTTTTAATTTTTTTGAGGAATATCTATACTGTTTTCCATAGTGGCTGCACCAGTTTACATTTCAATCAACAGTGCACAGAAGTTCCCTGTTCTCCACATCCTTGCCTGCCCTTATTTTTTATCTTTTTGATAATACCCATTCTGACTCATGGGAGGTGGTATATTATTGTGCTTTTGATTTGCATTTCCCTGATGACTAGAGTTGTTGAGCATTTTATCACGTGTCTATTGTCTATCTCTATGTCTTTAAAAAAACATCTATTCAGGTCCTCTGCCCATTTTTAAAGTGGATTGTTTGGGGGTTGTTACTATGTTGAGCTGCATGAGTTCTTTGTATATTTTGAATATTAACCCCTTGTCAGATATATCATTTGCAAATATATTCTCCCATCCAGTAGGCACCTTTTTTTATTTAGTTGATGATTTCCTTTGCTGGGCAACAGCTTTTTAGGTTTATATAACTCACCTAGAGCCAGACATCATGGAATGTGAAGTCAAGTGGGCCTTAGAAAGCATCACTACGAACAAAGCTAGTGGAGGTGATGGAATTCCAGTTGAGCTATTTCAAATCCTGAAAGATGATGCTGTGAAAGTGCTGCACTCAATATGCCAGCAAACATGGAAAACTCAGCAGTGGCCACAGGACTGGAAAAGGTCAGTTTTCATTCCAATCCCAAAGAAAGGCAATGCCAAGGAATGCTCAAACTACTGCACAATTGCACTCATCTCACATGCTAGTAAAGTAATGCTCAAAATTCTCCAAGCCAGGCTTCAACAATACATGAACCATGAACTTCCTAAATGTTCAAGCTGGTTTTAGAAAGGCAGAGGAACCAGAGAGATTGCCAACATCTGCTGGATCATGGAAAAAGCAAGAGAGTTCCAGAAGAGCACCTATTTCTGCTTTATTGACTACATCAGAGCCTTTGGCTGTGTGGATCACAACAAACTGTGGAAAATTCTTCAAGAGAAGGTGATACCAGACCACCTGACCTGCCTCCTGAGAAACCTGTATGCAGGCCAGGAAGCAACAGTTAGACCTGGACATGGAACAGACTGGTTCCAAATTGGGAAAGGAGTACATCAAGGCTGTATATTGTCACCCTGCTTATTTGACTTATATGCAGAGTACATCATGAGAAACACTGGGCTGGAAGAAGCACAAGCTGGAATCAAGATTGCCGGGAGAAATATCAATAACCTCAGATATGCAGTTGACACCACCCTTATGGCAGAAAGTGAAGAGGAACTAAAGAGCCTCTTGATGAAAGTGAAAGAGGAGAGGGAAAAAGTTGGCTTAAAGCTCAACATTCAGAAAACTAAGATCATGGCATCTGGTCCCATCACTTCATCGGAAATAGATGGGGAAACGGGAAACAGTGGAAACAGTGTCAGACTTTATTTTTTGGGGCTCCAAAATCACTGCAGATGGTGATTGCAGCCATGAAATTAAAACACACTTACTTCTTGGAAGGAAAGTTGTGACCACCCTAGACAGCATATTCAAAAGCAGAGACATTACTTTGCCAACAAAGGCCCATCTAGTCAAGGCTATTGTTTTCCAGTAGTCATGTATGGATGTGAGAGTTGGACTATAAAGAAACCTGAGCACCAAAGGAATGATGCTTTTGAACTGTGGTGTTGGAGAAGACTCTTGAGAGTCTCTTGGACTGCAAGGAGATCCAACCAGTCCATCCTAAAGGAGATCAGTCCTGGGTGTTCATTGGAAGGACTGAAGCTGAAGCTGAAACTCCAATACTTTGGCCACCTCATGTGAAGAGCTGACTCATTTGAAAAGACCCTGTTGCTGGGAGGGATTGAGGGCAGGAGGAGAAGGGGACGACAGAGGATGAGATGGCTGGATGGCATCACGGACTCAATGAACATGCGTTTGAGTAAACTCCAGGGAGTCCTGGCATGCTGCGGTTCATGAGGTCACAAAGAGTCGGACATGACTGAGCTACTGAACTGAATTCTCTTTATTTATTTTTGCTTTTGTTTCTTTTGCCTGAGAAGGCAGATACAAAAAATATTGCTAAGATTGATGCCACAGGGTAAAATTGTCTCTATTTTCTTCTAGGAGTTTTATGGTTTCAGTCTTACATTTAAGTGTTTAATCCATTTTGAGTTTATTTTTGTGTATGGTATGAGAAAGTAGTGCAGTTGATTGTTTTGTATGCAGTTGCCCAGTTTTCCCATCACCATTTATTGAAGAGGCTGTTGTTTCCCCATTGTATATTCTAGCCTCCTTTGTGATAGATTAATTGACCACATAAGTATGGGTTCATTTATGGGCTCTCTCTTCTGTTCCATTGATTTGTGTGTCTGTTTTGTACCTGTAGCATACTCTTGATTACTCTAGCTTTGTAGTATAATATGGAACCGGGGAACAGCCGGTTTTAGCTACTCAAGGGTTTTTGTGTTTCCATACAACTTTTAGAATTATTTATTCTAGTTCTATGAAAAATGCCATTGGTATTTTGATAGGTTTTGCACTCAGTCTGTAGACTGCCTTGAGTAGTATGATTATTTCAACAATAGCAATTCTCCCAGCTCATGAACATGGTATGTCATTCCGTTTGTGTCCTGTTCAATTTCTTTCATCAGTATCTTATAGTTTTCCAAGTACATGTGTTTTACCTTGTTAGTTAGATATATTCCTAGATATTTTGTTATTTTTGAAGCAGTTTTAAATGGGATTGTTTTCCTAATTTCTCTTTCTGATAGTTCATTGTTAGTATATAGATTTTGTGTCCTGCGACTTTATTGAATTATTAGTTCTAATAGGTTTGGGATTTTCTATATATATTATCATGTCATCTGAATATAATGACAGCCATTACCTCTTCCTTTACAATTTGGACTCTTTTTCTTATCTGATTATACTATGTTGAATAAAAATATCAAGAGTGGGCATCTTTGTCTTGTTCCTGATCTTCGAGGAAATACTTTAAGCTTTTCACCACCAAGTAGGATGTTGGCTCTAAGTTTGTCATATATCACCTTTATTATGTTGAATTATATGCCCTCTGTATATACTTTGTTGAGAGTTATCATAAAGAGATGTTGAATTTTGTAAAAAACCTTTCTGCATCTATTAGATGGTCGTATGGTTTTCATTCTTCAGTTTGTTAATATAGTGTGTCACAAATCATTGTTTTGTGAGTAAAGTAAAGTCCTCTACTTACTGAACCTTCAAAGATGTGAATGTGTGTTCACATGTCCAATCACGTAAGTTAGTTCGCGTGTCTGACGTACATTGCCATACATGCATCTTCTACAAGTGGTTGTGCCTTTGTGTAACTTACTGTAAATTACTGTATAGAGCATGGCAGAACAGTATCTTTATTTCAAGCCTAGGAAACAAGGGTAAAATCAGTGTCAGTGTAGTTGGTACTGCTAAGAAACACTGAGATAATGATGGAAACAAAAGTGAAAATAATTGAGTGGAGCAAGGCGAAAATATGGATTTGGAGGCCCAGAGCAAAGATGAAGAGAGACAAGGGGAAGAAGTAACTGAAGAACTGAAGAGATTCATGCTGCAGGAAATGGCAAGGGGATTTTCTTTATTTGAGGAGACACTGTTAGTTTGTGAGGCACAGGACCTGAATATAGAATGGTACATGAAGGTTGCAGCAACTGTTGAGAATGCAATCCAATGCTACCGTGCTATCTGTGACAAGAAAAAAAAGAGCTACTGCCCAGACAACACTAGATCACTTTTCCCAAGGGGCTCGCTCTTATTTCATTGAGTAAGTTCTTTGTCCCTTTCTTTCTCTCCTCTTCTTCTGGGACCCATATAGTATGTACATTAGTAAGCTTGATGTTGTCCCAGAGGTCTCTTAAGCTATTCTCACTTGTGAGAATGTGTTTCTCTTTAAGGTTCAGCTTGAGCGATTTCCACTACTCTGTCTTCCAGTTTGCTGATCTGTTCCGCTGTATCATCTGTTGTCAGTTCTTTCCAGTGTATTTTTTATTTCTGTTATTGTATTCTTCAGCTCTGTTTGATTCTTTTTATATTTTAAAACACTTTGTGGTAGTCACTGTGTTCACCTATTCTTCTCTTGAATTTGTTGAACATCTTTATGATCGTTACCTTGAACTCTATCAGGTAGATTGATTACGTCCAGTTCACTTGGTTTTTGTAAGATTTTATCTTATTCTTTCATTTGGAACTTATGCCTCTGTCACCCCATTTTGCATAATTCTCTGTTTTTATTTCTATGTATTAGATAGGTTGGTTATGTTTCTCGGAGAAATGGTCTTATGTGGAAATTCCCTCTAGCCACCAGAGCTGTATGCTCCAGGGATGCCCCCTATGTGGGCTGCATGGGTCCTTCTATTGTGACGAGGCCAGTTACTCTGGCTACATTGGTAGGTGGGGCTGACCCTTGAGGTAGCTGGATGATGGGCTTGGAGGTGCTTAGGGATGGTGCTGATCTGGTGTTCATGGGATTGAGTGTCCATATGTCTATGCAGCAGGGTCCTGGGACAAGTGCTGACTAGCTAATGGGAGGGTAACCCCCAGCGCTATTAGGATAGAGGGAGGGCTCCAGAATGGCACTTGCCAGTACCTGCATCCTTGTGGTAGGACAAGTTCTCTAAAATGGTTGCTGCCAACATCTGTATCCCAGGGTGATCACAGTCGTCTTCTCGTTCTTCAGGAGACTCTTCAAGATTAAACAAGTAGGTCTTGTAATTTGAGAGTAGGTCTTGTAATTCAAACAAGTAATTTGAGACTCCCGTCAAATTACTGCTTCTACCCAGGGCCTTGGAGTGTGTGGGATTTTGTGTGCACTGTTTAAGAGTGGGCTTCCCTGGTGGCTCAGACAGTAAAGAATCTGCGTGCAGTGCAGAGATGCAGGTTCAGTCACTGGGTCGGGAAGGTCCCCTGGGAGAGGGCATGGCAACCCACTCCAGTCTTCTTGCCTGGAGAATTCTGTGGACAGAGGAGCCTGGTGGGCTACAGTCTATGGGTGGCAAAGAGTCGGGCTGAGTGACTAACACTTTCACTTTAACAGTGGAGTCTCTGTTTCTCAAAGCCATCTGGTTGTCTTGTAAGCGTGCTCTGCTGGCCTTCAAAGCCAGATATTCTGGGCCCTCATCTTCCTGGTGTAGGGCCCCTGGGCTGGGGAGTGTGATGTGGGGCTCAGATCCCTTACTCCTTAGAGAGAACCTCCATAATTGTGATTGTCCTCCTGTCGTGGACCGCCTACCCAGGGGTATGGATCTCGACTATACCACGTCTTCATCCCTCCTACCCATCTCATGTGATTCCTTCTTTACATCTTTAGTTGTGGCAAATCTTTTCTGCTAGGCTTCAGGTTGTTCTGACTGATAATTGCTCTGAAAATAGTTGTAATTTTGGTGTGTCTGTGGGAAGAGTTGAGCTCAGGGTCTTCCTATTCCATCACCATGGTCATTTCCCTTAAAATTTTGATGAGTGACGATGCCAAATGTTGGTGAAGATGTGGAGCAATTAGCATTGCTCTGCATGGTGATGTAAAACCATGCAGCCACTTTGGAAAAGACTTTGGCTGTGTACGTTTAACATATGTTTACCATGTGGCGCAGCAATTAAACTCCTGTTACTTACCCAAGAATAATGAAAATATGCACCCCCTTTTAAAAAAGAGTTGTACAAGAACATTCTTAAAGGAATTATTCATAATAGCCCCAAACTGTAAATAATCAACTGGTCATCAACTGGTGAATGAATAAACAACTTGTAGTGTATCCATGGACTTCCCTGGTGGTTCAGCAGTCAAGAATCTGCCTGCCAAGGCAGGAGATGCAGATTCGATTCCTGGGCCTGGAAGATCCCCTGGAGAAGGCAATGGCAACCCACTCCAGTATTCTTGCCTAGGAAATCCCATGGACAGAGGAGCCTGGTGGGCTACAGTCCATGGGGTCACAAAAGAGTCAGACGTGACTTAGTGACTAAACAACAATGGAATACTGCTGTGCTAAGTCACTTCAGTCGTGTCTGACTCTGTGCAACCCCAGAGACAGCAGCTCACCAGGCTCTCCCGTCCCTGGGATTCTCCAGGCAAGAACACTGGAGTACTACTTGATCATAAAAAGGAGTGAAAAAAAGAGCATGAAGCTGAATGAAAATACTACATACTGTATGATTTTATTTGCATGCAATTCTGGGAAAGGCAAAACTGTAGCTACAAATTGCAGATCAGGGGTGACTGAAAAGGTACATGGGAAGGGATCGAGTGCACAAGGGCTCAAGGGAACCTTTTCTGGTGATAAAAATATTCTGTATCTTGATTGTGGTTGTGGTTACATGACTATATATAATTACCAAAGTTAATCAAACTGTATCCTTAACATAGGTGAGTGTTATTGACTGTAATTTATGCCTCAATAAATCTGAAGAAAAAGAAAATATGTCAAATACCAAAAAAGCTGACATTTTCAAGTGCTAGGGAGGATGTAGGGTAAATGTAACTCTCGTATATGGTTGGCTGAGGTGTAAAATTGTACAGCCTCTCTGGGAAACGGGTTGGCAGCTCTTTTAAAGTTAAATATGCACTTAACAGTATCCTGTTCCTAGGTGTTTATTCAAGAGAAATGGAAACATATGTCCACTACGAGACATTTATATGAATATTAATAGCAGTTTCGCTCCTAGGAACCCCAAACTAGACACAGTCCAAATGCTCATCAGTAAGTGAATAGATAAACAAGTTGTGGCAATTCACACAATGAAATAAATACCACCTAGCAATAAAGATCAGGAAGCTACTGAAATACACAGTCTTGTGGCTGACTCTCCAAAACATTATGCTGAGTGAAAGAAGAACACATCTTCCAGGATTCCATTCACATGACGTTTTAGGACAAGTAAAACTATCGTGATTGAAATCACATTCATTGCTGGCTGGAGGTGAGGGAAACTGGCTGTAAAAAGGGTATGAGGGAACTTTTGAGGGTGATGGAATTACTCAAGATCTTGACTGCAGGTTTACATATGTGTGTGTATACATACATATATAAATATTTTATATGTATATATAAAATACATGTATAAAAATGCCATCTCTTTCTTTATATGTATGGCCTAATATAAGTTCTGACTAAAGACCCCTCAGTTTGAGTTTTCAGGCATTCTGAGTTATAAATAGCAGAAAAACATTTTTAACCTTTTTTCCCCAAAGACATAGTTGTGTGCACTGTTTAAAAGTGGGCTTCCCTGGTGGCTGAGGGTAAATTCACACTCATTATGACCTTGAATTGTTACCATTTTAATGTGATTATTTTACTTTTTCAGGGATTCTCTTTAGCTTGCTTCCCTGTACTGAGAGAGTATTGTGAGAATTACATTTTGAGTTCTGAGTACTCATCTTACTCTCTGCCAAGGCTAAGCTGTCCTTCCGGCTTCTGGAAATATGATTAGGGGCTGGCCTTTCATCTAGGGCCACTAAGTCCCTTGTTTACCAGTCTGTGTCTACTATACATGTCAGAAACTTGAGGCCCTTTAGATAATTTCCATGGGGGGAAAAGAAAAACAAAAAACCTTGTTATTTCAATTATCTAGTGGCATTCATTAAAAAGATTTTTGCTTTAAGCAGTTGATCCACTGGCCCACTTTGAGAAGAAGGGTGCAGATGTACTGTATTCAAAAGTGCACACTGTTACTGGGAGCAGGGGATGCATATTATGAAGTACCAGGGATGTGCCAGGCACAGGGCTCAGTCCTTCACGAGCATCAGTTTTTGCCCTCATATCAGGCACTCAGGCAGCTCCCATCAGCTCCATCTTTCCCCAGTGCCTGAGGGGTCAGCTTAGGGAATTAACGCTGCTTTCAAATTGTGGAACAGAATTGAAACCTAGACTCTTATCCCCAAATCCATGTTCTCTCTGCAGCATCTCTCCATCGAAAATAAATTATGGTCCACAGATGGTCAAGGAAACTGTCTCACTTTCATTGTATCTGAAATGCCATCTTGCCTTCGTTTGTCCAGAGTGGATGTTCCTGCCACATGTGAATGACTGAGGACCATGGCAGGGGACAGGTCCCCACTGTGTCACCATCTGACAAGCAGCCAGCAGGACTGGTTTCTGAAGTCCCTGAGGTTCTGGCCTGATCTGGCTCCCCTCTAAGTCTGCAGAATGTGTGCCTCCTGACCTCTCAGCCCACTGGGAAGATCCCACAGTTTTCTTGTGAAAAGATCAACCCAAAGTTCTCAGGGTTTCAAGGGCTTGTGTTACCCACTGCTCTACCAAGCACATTTTACACTGGATTGAATTTCCCCTGCTTTATGCAGGAACTCTGCCCTGTGCATGAGCACACCACCAGAGTCATAAATATTAAGAACAAATTTTTCTTCCGTTTTTTTCCCCACTGCCCAGTGGTGATAAGAGTCAGCGAAACCAGGCAGGTGAATAATTCTGCATGGATCACAGTTCTGTGGGCTCCCCGTGGGCAGGGTGCGCTAGGCTGGGTGGCGCTTGCTTTGCTGAGGCAGAAGAAATGCTTTTGTGCGTGTTGGAGGCTGGGGGAAGGTTCATGGCCAGGTCACGGCGCCAGCATTCTTGCCTCGGCCACAGAGGCAAGGCAGCGGTGGGCCCCAACCTGAGAAGCCCAGGCCGGGGCGGGGAGGGGGCACGGGTCCTGGGAGGCAGAGCTGCAGCTGCTGTGTTTGGTTTCCCTTTGGTCCCAGGGATTTAGATAAAAGGACTGCTTTTATTGATTGGGGAGATTGGGAAAGGGAGGGAGGGGGCTCTAGAATCATTCTTTGTCTTTTTGTTTTTCTAAGCAAACATTTATTGAGCATTTACTGTGGACCAGGCATCGTGGTGAATGCTTTTCATGCATTATCAGGTCGAATCCACGTGACAGCCCTGCTGTTAGAGTCTCATTCCAGTGAGGAGGCGACTAAAGCTCAGAAAGGTTAAGTAATCTGCCCAAGGTCACACAGCTTGTAAACGGGTGAAGAGTGTGGGCCCAGGAGCCCTCACTCACCTGAACTATTCCGATAGTCTCTACTGCATTCTTCTTTCTATCCTGCATCCCCAGTCCACTTGCCACTGCCCCCAGGGTGATCTACTTTTTAAATTGTTTCTTAATTTTAAACTTTTCATTTGGTACTGAGGCATAGCCAATTAATAATGTGATAGATTCAGGTGAACAGCAAAGGAACTCAGCCGTATATTACGTACATACACATGTATCCATTCTTCCCCAAACCCCCTCCCATCCAGGCTGCCACATAACATTGAGCAGACTTCATGCACTGTACAGTAGGTCCTTGCTGGCTGTCCATTTTAAATATAGCAGTGTGTACATGTCCATCCCAGAGTCCCTAACATGATCTCTTCCTCCTGGCAACTGTAAGTTTATTTTCTAAGTCTGTGAGAGTCTCTGTCTTGTAAGTTCATTTGGGCCATCTCTTTTTTGATTCCACATATAAGGGCTGTCACAGTATTTCTCCTTCTCAGTTGGACTGACTTCACAAAGTGGTCTTTCCAGAACTCAGCCCTGCTCTCCAGCTGCCAGTGGCCCTGCTTTTCCCATGGTGCAGAATTCACAGAGTGACCAGAGCACTACTTACCCTTCCCCTAGGACTCCCACTGAGCTGGGCCTTTCCCTGCCCTGGGCTTCCCTCCCTCACACCAGGCTGTCCCCTACAATACCCCCACCTCCTGCCCAACACCCAGAGCACCTCTTGAGGGCCCTGCTGTAGGGAGCCCCCTTTCCCTGCCAGTCACTGCTCCTCCGCCGGCTCCTCCTGGCCCTGACAAGCTTGGCCGTGGTCAGACAGGGTTCCAGAGGGGACAGCTACGTGTTGTTTGTCTTCCCCCATGGCCCGTGTGGGAACGGGCCATGTAGTGGATATTCTGCTACTCCTTGTTACGATGACTCTTGTGGGAAAACCTACCTTTTCGCCCCTTTGTCCTCAGCACCCAAGGTGCTTCACAGTCTCAGGGATCTCCAAGATCCTTCTCCCACTTGGCAGCGGACCCATCCCTAAAGCGGGGGCTGGCTTTAGTGGCCATTTCCTGCCTAGTAATAAAGTCACAGGAAAAAACTGACCGTTGATTTAACACGAAGGTGCTGCCTCTGGGTGGGATGAAGCAGGCAGTAAAAGATGACAACCGAATGGGCCACCTGGGGGAGGGTCTGGGTGGTCCTAAGAGATGCTGGGGTAGCGTATGGGGACATTTAGGGACAACATCAGGCCCCCACAGGGACGCAGCATGAGAGCAGGTGAGGGGCCTCTGAGAGCCCAGGTGTTCCCTGGCCAACAGGAAACCAGAGGGGCAGGGATTATCCCATCTGAGATCACAGAGACAGAGGTGCTTTGGATGCCATTTACTAAAATGAGTTAGGGCCCCAGCTGGGTATTCAAGTTGCATAAAAAACCTCCAAGAGGTATTTCTGGGGGATCAGTATTACCCACTCTAGTTAATGAGCAGATAATGCTTCAATGGGAACCCCTCCACTGAGCGCTATTGAAGAGATCTCCCTGGGCCTCAGTTTCCTTGTCTGTGACGAGGTCCCATCACAGCGGCTTCCGTCAGGCAGGCGATGGTGTCCAGGAGATGAGACTCTGCCTCTGTGCAGTGGGAGTGAGGGCGGGCTGCCTGAAAAGATGTTGTCCTGGGATCTGTAGTGTCCGTGGTCACTCCGTGGGATAGGATAGAACACGGCTTATGGTCGGATGCTGGCATTTCCTTATAGGTTCCATCAACTTAGAGTTTTCACAGCAGTTTCTGGGTGGGGGGCACATCTCCTGCCCCACCCATCCTGCATGTGGGGCACAGAGGGGCTCATTTCACTCCTAACACTCCTAGGGGTATGGCAGGGGTGGGTGGTGGGGTTGGTATTCCCATTTTTCAAGTGGGTGTGATGTGGCTCAGGACAGGTGACAGCCTCAAGTCACACAGATGAGTTGTGGGGTGGGGGGTAGAAGTCAGGTCAGGCTCACTTGAGCGCTTGTGCCCCAGGCTGCTCTGTTGGTGGCCTTACTATGACCTCAATGACAGAAAGGCCTCCCAAGTGCACGGCGTGGGACAGCAGACTGGGGCTCATCCTTTGTCCGCTCTTCCTGGTCCTCCCAGGACACAGGGATCATAGAATGTACCAACCATGCTTCTCTGCAGCCACCCCTTGGCAAGGGCCAGCAGATCGTGGGTGGGATGGCCCTTCCCTTCTTGACCTGATAGCCTCCGTGTGTTGCAGGCGGCTCTACCCTGTGCAAGGCTCACTCAGTCTGGGAGACTCTTGCTGGAGGCAGCTGGGGGCAGCGTTGCGAGGTTTAGAGTTCCTTCCCAAGCTTACTGGTTCAGGTAGAAACAAAAGAGAATGACGCTTTGGGCGATGGCACGGGCTCACAGGTGGACATAACTCCTTACAGAGTGCTGCTCCCCCAAGGTCATGTTGAAGAGGCCCACAGGCCTGACGTCTTTGCTGAAGGATGCAGGAAGGGCGTTTGGGACGATGGCTAGGGCTTGCGGCTGGCCAACCACGGCTGCCAAAAGCCAAGGGAGGACTAGAGTGCGCACAAGAACTCAGGCCTCTGTGTCAAATGACCTGGAGCTAGCTCCCATTACCTTCTGCAGTCTGAGCCTGAGCAAGGTACTTTGGCTCCCTGCCCCCTCGTCTGTGCAGCAGGGGGGTGACGGTGGTGGTGGTGGTGTTGATGGTGGCGATAGTGACAGGCTCTCATCACTGGGGCAGGTGAGGCCCTGCAGGGACCCTGGGCTGTGGAAAGCAGCCCCAAAGTGCTGGAAGCAGTTGACGGCTGCTGTTACGGCTCTGGTGGAGTCAGGTCCCCCCAGTCCCCTTCCTCGGCAGGCCAGGAGGAGGCCAACTGGCTGCTGACCCCGCAGGACAGGTTCCTCCACAAGACGGGTTCTGCGCCTGCCCAGAGCCCTCTCTGCACGGGAGACACATGGAGATCGTGTTAAGGCCCCAGAGTCCATTGTTCAGTCAATCAGGCTAATCTGCCTGGCCCTCGATAAGGGCAGGGATCAGGTTTCAGGGAGATTTTCCTGGGATTACTTCTAGTAGCCGTTCAGTCTAGACAGGCCTCTCAGTTACAGAGGTGCAGACAAAGGCGAGGACCAGGAGTGCCCGGCCACGAGGCGGGCCCAGAGCCCTACCCCAGGAGCCTTCCCCCACAGTCCCTGCTTACTTCCTGGGGGGTCAGGGCAGGGCAGGCATCACCTCACTGGCAGGCAGCCCTGGTCTGAGAGAGGGTCCTGAGCCCCTTTCGTGTGTCCAGGCGGGGCCCTAACATAGTGTGAGTGCCTGGTCTCCATGGAGCCGTCGCGCTGTATGAAAGCACAGCTCACACTTTGCCCATTCAGTCCTGCAGGGGCTCATGAGGTGGCTGCTGATGACAACGGGCTGTCCCCACACTGAAGAGGTGGGCAGGGAAGTCTACCCACCTGCTCGCTTCTGGTTCCTAGCCTGTTTTTCTTTTTTTTTTTCCTACTTCCTTGCTCTGAGACTTGAGCAGTTGCTTTTGGACATCAGTGTGCCCATCTGTAGAACAGGCATGATACCTACCCCGCCAAACAGAGTCTTTGTGTGAGTCACCAAGAGAACATGTGTGAAATGGTTTTGGAAATTGTGAAGTGCTGTGCTCATGGTGGTCATGGGTTCCTAGCATGCTGACTGCCACGGAGTTGACCATGAATAAGTGGAAGGATGAATGAGTGAGTATGAATGACCTACCCTCTAACACAGAATTGCTGAATCTCAGTTGCTCCCGCTCTCTGCCTCCCTCAGTCCCCCAGCTCTGGGAAGTATGCGGAGCAGCCTGAGGCCAAAAGGGACAGGGAGGTGCAGGTCCAGCCTGCTCCTCAGTTTTTCTGGAAGGTGAGGGGGAGCCGTGTCCTGCTCCCACTGGCATCCTGGGGACATTGTCGGTGTGACCCTCTCCAATGTTACCGTGTCCAAATGGGATGTGTCTGCCCTTCTTGAGCCTGGGAAACAGAGCCTGGAGAGGGGCTTTGAGGAAATGTCCTTTGGGGCTGGATGTCGACTTTGGTCACATACGTGTGCATAGGGCATGGGGGGTGGGAGGAAAGGAGGAGACAGATAAACAGTTCTTTGTTTCCTGGCTCATCTACCTGGGGTTTGAAACAGGCTGTCCATTACTTCCTGGTTCTCTTCAGCGATACAAGCTAGATTAGGCTTAAAAGTACAAAGTATCACTCATTTAATGAATTGGGTTTTCTCAGAGTAGCAAAACTAAAAGTCAAAACAGAATGGAAATAACAACAGGAAAACTTACAAGTTCAGTGAGACTTTCAGGCATTGCTCTCTCTGGATACAGGGAAGCTACCTCTTAGGGTTATTTGATTTAAAGCCTCTGATCCAAAATTGACCTTATACATGAAGCTTGGAGGGCAGAGGCTGCACAGTGATGACCCTGCTTGGCTGACTTGCACACCCCTTACTCCGTGTTGGACAGTTATCCAGTCTGTCTGCTCTGTTCTTCAGATCAGAGTGTAGAATGAACAAGGAAGAATAGTGAGGTGGGCAGAGGAGGTCTCTATAGCCAGGACCCTCAGGAGAGGCGTGAGGAAGGCATGGGGGCCTTAGGGAGCTTTGAGTCTCAATGACCTGAGTTTGAGGCCTGGATCCATCATCTGCCAGCTGTGTGACTTAGGCAAGTCAGTTAACTCTCTATGAACCTCTGCTTTCTCATCTACGAAATGGGGAGAATGATAGCACTGACATCATGAGGCCGCTGTGAAGGTATGTCAGAGATGGTGGGCAGGAAAGGGCATGTGGGGAGAGAGGCCTTCAGAAGGGTCTGCCTTTGGGAGGATGAGTGTGGGGAGCTGCCAGCAGGGCTGTGAACCCAGCAGCAATGCCTTCTCTGTGTGCTGCGGCAGGTGTTCGACTTGTCCGGCCTTGGGTGCCTCGACTCGTTTCCATGTTCACAGATGTATTTAAAAAGGCCATTGGGCTCAGGACTAATGCCAGTTGAACCCTGTAATGGAGTCTGAATCTCCACCAAGCCATGCATGGCTGCTCCCAGAAAGACGAGCGGAGTTATAATGAAGTCAGCATGTGTTCACGGCCATTGACTGTGTTAATAGCCTCTTTGGATCTGATGAACCCAACTCTTTTCCACAGTCTCTGAGCAAACCACGTTGGTGGAAGGGAAGTGGGGAGTGCACGGAGCAGGAAATGGTAGCAGCTCTGCCACCGCCTCTCTGCAGGACTTTGGATGGACCACTTGACAGCTCTGGGGTCTCAGTTTCCATAAGCTGTCACAGGCGGTCATTCCTGTTCTGTCCACCCACTGGGCCATTTGGAAGACCAAGTGGAAATATGTACTGAAAAGATGTCAGAATCTTTTGCAAACATCTTGAGTTGTTATTAATGGAAGAACATGGTGATGTATGGATAGTCACTGGCAACAGTTGATTAGTAAAATTCTGTAGTTAAATATTAGGTTTCTGAGCTCCATGGGTGACTTGGAAAATATACCAACCACAACAAATGTGTGCACTTTAAGGAGTCTACACGTTTTGGGTTTTACATTTAATTGCACACCCTTCTATCTTCCTAAATAGAGCAGAGAAGACAAAATTTAACCTTTTCTTGTTGACCTGGCCATTATAAACATTATCAGCAATGGTAGCTGCTGGATGCCAATTAATGAATATGCATTTCCCATGTATTATCTTACTTAATTCTTGTCACAAGCATGGGAGACAGAGCCCATTATTTATTCTGTTTTATACTGAGAAAACTGAACTCATAGGAGTGAGACAACTCATATCACACTGCCAATAAGAAGAGGGACAGGCGTTTGAGATCCTGAAATCTATTGCCCTCTAGTATTGCCAATAAATCATTTAAAAATACTTTGCTTCTCTTCCCTTCCTCTCTCCTTTCTTCCTTCCTTCCTTCATCAATACCTCAGTCAAAAAGCCATCAGGCATTGGTATGGTGGGAATGAGAGACTTGGCAAATCCTTTCCCCAAATAACACGGGGCCAAATTGTCAAAAACAACCATTTCAGGGGATCTAGAAACTGACCAAGATTACATGTTTCCGGTAAGAAGGTAAAATGTTACAGCAGCTTTGAAAAACGGGGTGGCAGTTCCTTAAAAAGTTAAATATAAACATACTATGCAACCCAATTAGGTATCTGCCTGTATTGGTTTCCTGTCATTGCTGTAACAAATTACCGCAAGCTTAGTGATCAAAAATCACACAAATGTATTATCTTGCTGTTTACAAGGTTAGAGGTCCGCCAGGACCTGACTGGGATACAGTCAAGGGGTCCACAGGGCTGCATTCCTTAGGAAGCACTGGAGGAGAAACTGTCCGGCTTCTGGACGCTGCCCACAGTTCCTTGGTACATGGCTGCCTTCCTCCACCTTCAAGCCAATCAGTAACAGTTGGTTGAGTCCTTCTCACATCACTCTGACCTTCTCTTCTGCCTCTCCTACTTTTAAAGACCCTTATGAGTAAACAGGACCTACCCAATAATCCAGGATAATCTTGCTTTCTCAAGACCAGTTTATTAGCAACCATAATTCCATATCCAACCTAAATTCCCCCTTGCCATGTAACATATATTCACAGGTTCTAGAGATTAGGACTTGGGGGCTTCCCACGTGGCTCAGTGGTAAGAGTCCGCCTGCCGGTGCAGGAGACACAGGAGATGGGTTTGATCACTGGGTCGGGAAGATCCCCTGGAGGAGGGTATGGTAACCTTCTCCAGTATTCTTGCCTGGAGAATCCCATGGACAGAGGAGCCTGGCAGGCTACAGTCCATGTGGTCGCAAAGAGTCAGACAGGACTGTGTGACTGAACATGAGCATGGGGGTTTAGGACATAATATAAAATAATCTAGGATAATCTTGCTTTATTAAAGTTGGCTGATTAGTAAATTAGACTTCTTTGGGAGCCATTATTCTGCCTACCATACAACCCAAGATAATGAAAATATGTATCCACACAAAGACTTGTGCATGAATGTTCATAACATTATACATAATGGCCCCAAACTGGTAACAATCTAAATGTCTGTCTACTGGTTAACAACAGACAAACAAAGTATGACACATTCTTAAAATGGAATATGATATGGTAGTAAAAAGGAGCTATGGATGTCTGTTACCTTATTATGTAAAAACATTGTGCTAAGTGAAATGAGATGCAAAAGACATATAATTCCCTTTATAAGACATTTCCAGAAGAGGTAAATCTACAGACAGGAAGCAGATCTGTGGTTGGTCTGGGGATGGGGAATGGGGTCTGGCTGCAGATGAACACTGGGGAGCTCACCAGAGTGATGGAAATGCTTGGAAACTGAATTTAGATGATGGTTAGGTGATGGTTACACAATTCTATGAACTCCCTGTACAGACCTTTGAATGATATAAGGTGGGTTAATTTTATGATAATGTATAATTCACTAAAACTGTTCAACCAAGGGAACATTTCATGCAAAGATGGGCTCGATAAAGGACAGAAATGGTATGGACCTAACAGAAGCAGAAGATATTAAGAAGAGGTGGCAAGAATACACAGAAGAAGTGTACAAAAAAGATCTTCACAGCCCCGATAATCATGATGGTGTGATTACTCACCTAGAGCCAGACATCCTGGAATGTGAACTCAAGTGGTCCTTAGAAAGCATCACTACGAACAAAGCTAGTGGAGGTGATGGAATTCCAGTTGAGCTATTTCAAATACTGAAAGATGATGCTGTCAAAGTGCTGCACTCAATATGCCAGCAAATTTGGAAAACAGCAGTGGCCACAGGACTGGAAAAGGTCAGTTATCATTCCAATCCCAAAGAAAGGCAATGCCAAAGAATGCTCAAACTACCGCACAATTGCACTCATCTCACACGCTAGTAAAGTAATGCTAAAAATTCTCCAAGCCAGGCTTCAGCAATACGTGAACCGTGAACTTCCTGATGTTCAAGCTGATTTTAGAAGAGGTAAAGGAACCAGAGATCAAATTGCCAACATCTGCTGGATCATGGAAAAAGCAAGAGAGTTCCAGAAAAACATCTATTTCTGCTTTATTGACTATGCCAAAGCCTTTGACTGTGTGGATCACAATAAACTGTGGAAAATTCTTAAAGAGATGGGAATCCCTGACCACCTGACCTGCCTCTTCAGAAATCTGTATGCAGGTCAGGAAGCAACAGTTAGAACTGGACATGGAACAACAGACTGGTTCAAAATAGGAAAAGGAGTATGTCAAGGCTGTATATTGTCACCCTGCTCATTTAACTTCTATGCAGAGTACATCATGAGAAACTCTGGACTGGAAGAAGCACAAGCTGAAATCAAGATTGCCAGGAGAAATATCAATAACCTCAGATATGCAGTTGACACCACCCTTATGGCAGAAAGTGAAGAGGAACTCAAAAGCCTCTTGATGAAAGTGAAAGAGGAGAGCGAAAAAGTTGGCTTAAAGCTCAACATTCAGAAAACGAAGATCATGGCATCCGGTCCCATCACTTCATGGGAAATAGATGGGGAAACAGTGGAAACAGTGTCAGACTTTATTTTTTTGGGCTCCAGAATCACTGCAGATGGTGACTGCAGCCATGAAATTAAAAGACACTTACTCCTTGGAAGAAAAGTTATGACCAAGCTACATAGTATATTCAAAAGCAGAGACATTACTTTGCCGACTAAGGTCCATCTAGTCAAGGCTATGGTTTTTCCAGTGGTCATGTATGGATGTGAGAGTTGGACTGTGAAGAAAGCTGAGTGCTGAAGAATTGATGCTTTTGAACTGTGGTGTTGGAGAAGACTCTTGCGAGTCCCTTGGACTGCAAGGACATCCAACCAGTCCATTCTGAAGGAGATCAGCCCTGGGATTTCTTTGGAAGGAATGATGCTAAAGCTGAAACTCCAGTACTTTGGCCACCTCATGCGAAGAGTTGACTCATTGGAAAAGACTCTGATGCTGGGAGGGATTGGGGGCAGGAGGAGAAGGGGACGACAAGAGGATGAGATGGCTGGATGGCATCACTGACTCGATGGACGTGAGTCTGAGTGAACTCTGGGAGTTGGTGATGGACAGGGAGGCCTGGCGTGCCGCGATTCATGGGGTCACAAAGAGTCGGACACGACTGAGTGACTGAACTGAACTGAACTGAAAACTCTTCAGGGAGAAAAGTGTTTATTATGCAGGTCCAACAGGGTTGTGGCCTGGTAGAGGTTCAAGGCCAGGTGAGGAAGGTGGCTGAGTCTGGTAGCAGCCTAGTAGACCTGAAAATTTGATTATACACAGGATGACTGAGCAGATAAGTAAATATATTAGGCTAATCGGGGCTGGTTTTCTCACTATTAGAGGAAGGAGTTACAGATAAGGCAAGGGGAAAGTGAGATTGAACCCAGTGTTGTCAGCCTAGAATTGGAGGTGTTGGTATAAACACTTGGTTTTAAACATAGATAAGTTTAGAAATTAGCATATATGTAAATATGTATATATATATATGTATTCACATATGTATGTATTACTGAGCTCTTTCTACTAGGAGGGCATAGAAACACCTACATAGCAAATAGTACACCTGGTTGCCAAGGTAATGGTTTCTAAGGCCGGTTTTCACTAAAGAAGACCAGGACTACTTGGAGAAATGGCTGATTCCATGGGTGGGGCAGGAAAAGAACACGATGAGTTGGAAATACCTCCTACCAGAAAGTATGGAGGTGATCAAAGAATGATGCGGATGTGTCAGAAGAACATAGAAGTCAACTTGAAAGCACTCCCACTGGTGCAAGCTGGGACATTTGAGCATCATATTATATAATAATAGTAATGGGTTAAAACCTAATAAATAGCATTCCATGAGTACACACTGGTTTAAATTAATGCAGAAAAGAAAGCTCTTTATCATGGTAGAATGCCAGCTGATCAATGTAGAAGGAGTGATGGGATTAGAAAAAATCTCCACTCAGCATTCATTATAGTGGTAATGAATTCAAGTAAAACTCATTCATTAAAGTAGTTTCCTATTAAAACATTCAGGGACTTGCTTAGCAGTCCGGTGGTTAAGACTTTGCCTTCCAATGCAGGGGGTGCCAGTTTGATCCCTGGTTGGGGAGCTAAGATCCCACATGGCTTCTGGCCAAAAAACCAAAATATAAAACAGAAATAATATTGTAACAAATCCAATAAAGACTAAAAAAAACCCAAAGCATTACAAAATATATTTGCATGCAATGATGAGCCGGGCCTTGTTCTGTGCTAATCGGATATATAGCACCATCCATTCCTGCCTTGAATGGTCACAGGCTGCTTTTTTAAAGTTTATCTGTTTCATGGCTCTGCATTCTTTTCCTGGGTGTCTGCTGTCAGTTAGTAGCTGTCTTTTTTTTTTTTTTTTGCTGTTGCCTGTATTCCACCTGCAGGTGGTCCTGCGTGATCTTATTGGCAGCTCCCACCTATAATTTGCAATCTGTTGTGGCTTCGGACACCATAGGAACAAGCTTGTTAGGGGCAGCAGCACTGGCTCTGAGGGACTTGTGCATGAGAGGAGGGCATGGGCTTTGTACATGGAAGCTGGGACAATATTTTGGCTGCTCAGAGACCTTGTGGCCTATTTCCTGGCTCCTACGATACTTTGAAGAGGTAAGATTGCCTGAGCATTGGATATAACTAATGACCGCCTTTGGTCTGAGGGGACATCTGGTTTCTTTTCCTAAAGCAGAGTCGCTTGACAGGTCAACATGAGAATACACACTCTCTGTTCAACACTGGAGACTGTAGGTTGCCCAGTGTCAATAAATTGGCCAAGGCCACCTGCAGAGGGAGTTGTCCATAGACAGACACTTGGGAGATGGCTCCAGGGGAACACCAGTCAGATGATCCTTTTCGTGAAAATGAGCAAACTCGTGGCTGTTAATGAGCTGAATAATTGCCCCAATCACCTATCCAGACTCAGACCCTTTTGCTCAGAGACAAATGCTGTTTCTTCACTTGCCAGTCCACACATTCCACAAGCCTCTTCACTTCCATGAAGGCTGGGTCATCATGAGCCCTGCAGCTGTGTCTGTCTTTAGCTGTCAGGACCTGGGAGGAAGATATTTGCGGAGGCATATCCTCAAGACAGCTGTCACGGGGCCAGAGCCCTCATTGCCAGTGACACCTCTGGGACTGGGAATGTGGGCAGGACAGATAGCCCTGGGCTATGGGAGCCTGTCCCAAGATGTTTGGTCTACCGCCCACAAATAGACATCCGTCATCCTGAAGCTGGAAATTTGGTTTCTGTACTCATTTTTATGTGTGTTTATGCTGGCTGCTCTCCTCAGAATAACCTTGGCCAGCTGAGGAATAAGGGAGGTCATGCCGTGTCCACTCTCGGAGGGTAATTCCAAAGGGACGGGTGGGATGGTCAGGGACTTTTCTGATAGGGTACGACATGCCTCTGCTTGGCTGAGCTTGGTTTTAAGGTGGGCCGAGTGCTCTCTTGGGAGTGGTAGCGAGGGTATGTCATGCCAGGAGAGGCCCCAGAAACCAGCTGGCACCACGTGGCAGGCAGTCTCTTCTAAGGAGCAGTCATCATGGGCCAAAGAGGGTCTGGGTCTGGGGCCCATGCATCAGAGCCCTCAGTGGCCCTCCTTCTTCTGAAAGTGAAAGTTGCTCAGTCGTGTCCAACTCTTTGTGACCCCACAGACTGTAGTCTATGGAATTCTCTAGGCAAGAATACTAGGGTGGGTAGCCTTTCCCTTCTCCAGGAGATTTTCCCAACGTAGGGATCAAACCCAGGTCTCCTGCATTGCAGGCGAATTCTTTACCAGCTGAGCCACCAGGGAAGCCCAAGAATACTGGAGTGGGTAGCCTTTCCCTTCTCCAGCAGATGTTCCTAACCCAGGAATTGAACTGGGGTCTCCAGCATTGCAGGCAGATTCTTTACCAACTGAGCTATCAGGGAAAGCCCTTTCTTCTTCTAGGCCCTGTCATATGGATTTGGGAAGTACCTGTTCTTTGTGTACCCCTCTGTACCAGGCTGGGCACATTCAGCCTTCTCTGGTAGGAAACACAAGCTGGGAAGTGATGCTCTGGACTCTCACATCCGCCAAGAGAAGGAGACAATATACACAGTCACTTCCTCTCTTTCCTTTGGAGCCCTGTGTCCCCATCTGTCATAGAGGGGGCTAGATTAGAGACCCTCTAAGGTTCCTTCCACATAACATGATACCTGCAAAGCCACCTGCCTGGAAACTCTCCTCAGTGAAGGGTGTAAGTGTCTGTCCCCATATGTAGACCGCTAGGCATGGAGTTCATGCAAGGCAGGGGATCAATGGCATCCTTGCTGGCAACTTTTAAGAATTTTTTTTTTTCCTTTGAGTTTGTACATTGTCACTGTGGTAGGTCTAAGTGTGAGTTTCTTTTTTTCTGTTCTAGTTGGGATTCATTTGGCTTCCTAAATCTGAGGGTTAATATCTTTTACCAATCCTAAAAAGGATCTGATGAGATATACAATAAGTAAACTTTCTCAATCTATCTTCCATTAAATTTTGCAAGGAAGTACTTATGACAGAACCATTTACTTTTTGCTCACAGATTCGTAGGTTGGACTCTGGTGGCGCCACTCCACATGGAGGGTTAGATTTGGATCTGATCCACATGTTGTCATCCCAGGATCCAGGCAGAAGGGACAGCAGTTACTGGGGACATGTGAGAAGCCAAGGCAAACCACAGAAGCACGTTTAAACTCAGTGTACTTCATGTCCATTCACAGTCCACTGGCCAAAGAAAGCCACATGGCTATGCCCAGAACAGTGGGTGGGAAGTCTCGTTCACTCAGGGAAGGGGCTGAGGAAAGATGAGTTTTTGCTGAGCAACAATGCACGGTACCACAGTCTGTCCACCTAGTCACAAATACCTGCTTTAAGCAGAACACACTTCCTTTCTCCCCAAGACCATCTGAAGTTTTACCCAATAATAGAATCCAGCTCAGAGTCTTGTAATCTCCATCAGGTCTCTTGGTCCAGAGTCTTGTGAACTAAAGAGACTAGTATTTGCTCTCTACCCCAGCCCCTTCCCCTGCAAAAGGAAAAACTACACAATGTGTAATTGAAAAATGGGGACAAAGTGGCCACAATTATTATTCCTGTTGACTAGGGGAAGAATGGGAGGCGCAAAGCAGTGGCCCATGGTAGATTCCTCTTTCTGGGAAAATACAGAGATCCTCTTCTTGGGAGGGTAGGCATCGGTCCTTGATTCTTTCTTGAATATTCCTGGATTCTTTGATTCTTGGAGCAGTACCCACATCCATTGTTCTCCGTGGCTTCTGGTTTCACCTCCTGGGATTTTGTCCCTCTTCCATTACCCTCCTTGCATCCCCCCAAAGAGAATGTTAGAATGTATGCCTTCCTTCCATGGCTGAGAAACTTTCTATGGAAAGTGGGGGTGGGTGGAGGCAAAGGCTTTTTAAAAAAGTCTATTAATGTTTGGCTGCGCTGGGTCTTCGTTGTGGAGCGCGAGGCTTTCTCGGGCTGTGGTGAGCAGGGCCTGCTGTCTAGTGGTGTGGAATCTTCTCAGTGCACTGGTTTCTCTTATTGCAGAGCATGGGCTCTAGAGCGCAGACCTAGAAGCTGTGGGACTCGGGCTCAGTTGCTCCGTGGCATGTGGACTCTTCCCATTCCAGGGATCGAACCCATGTCTGCTGCATTGGCAGGAGGATTCTTAACCACTGGACCACCAGGGAAGTCCCAGGTGGTGCTTTTTTAATGGTAATATAACACTCTCAGAATCACGTTTTAAAATGTGTTTGATTTTATTGTATTTTTATTACTTACCTCTAAAAATGTTTTCGAGTTCCAACTCCATACGCCACAAGCCTTTGGAGGACTGCCCCTCCCCCTCTCCTTCCCTTTCCCTCTGCCTCTCTCTCTTTCTCTCTCACCTTAATTATAGGTATGCTGAGTTAATCAGGCTTCCACAGGAGGAAAGCCTGATTTTGTTCTTTATCTACCAGGTATGATCTTAATCCCCTCAGATTTTAGCAAATGCTATGTGATGGTCACATCTGTGATTCGATCTGTGCTCTGAGACAGTGTCTTTAAAGCCTGTGCCCTTGATTTGGTCTTTGACCTAAGACTGCATCTTTATGGCCGTACCCTCAGCTTGGTGAGAAAGCAGTTCCATCAAGTCCAGGGATTTAAGGACCCTCTCCATTCTGCTTGTAAACTGGCCCCGTGGTCAGCTCTTCCCTGTGCTCATTTGTCTCCGGTGTCACCCTATGAAATGCAGTGAGTAGTGTCCAACTCACTCACAGAACCATCTTTTATGACACTTCCTCACTGGGAGCCATGAGCGCACGAGGCGAATCTCTGGCTCTCCGGGTCTCCAGGGCAGCAGGCTCCCCACCACACAGCGCAAGTGCCGTTTCTCCAGCCCTGCTTCGTTTTCTGTACCGCCTGCTGCTCGGTCCCAAATCCAGAGCCTCATACTGTAGGTTGTCATAGCAGCCCTCACCTAGACCAGAGCCTCATACTGTAGGTTGTCATAGCAGCCCTCACCTAGGGACCAAGTTCTGTATTAGTTCTAGCAGCAGCAGTACTTTCTGATAACTTCAGGGCTTACAGCAAAAACAAATACTTCCCTTTAACTCCGGGATGTGCAGGGCTTTTGTTCTGCTCCAGGCTGTGGGTCAGGTCTGGGTCCATGGCACTCTTTGAATATTCTGGGCTCCAGGCTGAAGTGCTGCCCGCTATGGAGGGTGTGCTCATCTCATGGTGTATCACAGAGCATGAGCACTAGCTTATTTCTACACAGTGGTTCTTTCATTCCCCGCCCCCCACCAGCCCATTCTATTTTTGTGCCAGTCTCTAAGTTATTTGTTTAGATCTTTTCCAGTGAGTTAATTCTCACATCATCTGTGCTTTAACTGTTCATTGGGCATTTAATTTTATGTTTCATTTCTGGAAATTCTAAGTTGATTCTTTTTCAGGTATGCCTGGCCAGTTTTGAAATGTTCTCTTTCCATTATGTTTAAGCTCACTGGTCTTAATTTCTATTTCACGTCTGCAAATTTAGTATCTGGTCCTTGGGGCCCAATTTTGCTGCCATTGTTCTTGCTGACTCTCACTCCTGGTCCCTTCTGTGGTCTTTGGTAATTTTTCATGGCGAGTTCATAGCTGACTGATTGTAATCTGCAAGGTTCCTGGGAGGCCTGGGCTGAGCCTGCATCCCTTAGAAAGCTTTGTGGGTGCTTCCTCTTGCTGCGTGAGGATACTACTCTCGGAAGTCTCTTTTGTTTTTATTTTATTTTAATGTGGACCATATTTTAAAAGTCTTTATTGAATTTGTGACAATATTGCTTCTGTTCTGTTTTTGGTTTTTCGACTCAGTCCAAGGCATGTGGGATCTTAGCTCCCCAAACAGGGATCGAACCCACACCTCCTCCATCAGAAGGTGAAGTCTTAACCACTGGACCGTCATGGAAATCCCTGAAGTCACTTTAAATCAGCATACCTTCCAAAAGTTTCCCAGACTGAGAAGGTGTTGTAAATTCATGTTCAGAGCCAAGCCTGGAGACGGCCACATTTCCCAGTTCTCTTGTCCCAGGGACCGAACTGGAGGAAGTAGATCTCTTGCAGAGTCCTAGGCCCGGGCAGAGGTCTCAGTTCAGACCTCCCCCTTGTGTCTGCCTCTGGGTTTGGCAGAGGCCCCAGGGACAGCCCACGGCTTTAGTGTCCACATGGCCTTGGCCTCCGTATAGCGCTGTTGCCACATCTGTTAGCATTCTCCACATCTGTTCCTTGCCTCTCTCCCTGCCTTCTTGGCTTCCTCTGCTTTGCCTTTGCATTTAAATTTATTGTGTCCAATCCAGCATTTCTGGATGTTTATAGTGGGAGGGTGGTCGGGCACAAGGGTAGAAGGTCTCCCCTCCGTGGGGTACTTACTGCTTCCTGGGTGCACAGCAGGCCCTGTTTCTCTAGAGGCCTGGGGGCCACAGTCCTGGACGCAGCCCAAGGACCAACCAGAGGAAGGAAAAGGCCCAAGTGCCCTGCATTCTTGTCAGAAGACAGGGTGGATGGGCATAGAGAGGTGGAAGAGGAGTACTGACTGTGAATTTATTGAGTGCCTCCTGTGTGCAAAAGTCCCATGTTAGTGCCTCTCATATCTAATCCTATTCAAATATGGATTTAAATCCTATTTAATCCTCACAACAACCTTTTGAAAGGCTTATTATTTAAGCTTTATTTAATCCTCACAACAACCTTTTGAAAGGCTCAGAAATGGCAAGGGATGTACCCAAGGTCACACCTGTAGTGGGCGGCCAGGTTGAGAAGCCAGGCCTACCCCATTTTCACTTCTTTAGAAACCAAGGCGCAGGTGGGCCTGGCCGTCTGGGACGGGCCATAGGAGAAGCAGCCTGACCCGTCATGTACCGCCCTGTGCAGCTGGGTCTGAGTGTGCGTGTGCAAGCTGATAGTGGGCACCCATGAAGGGGGCCTGGAGGGGACATTCCCCGCGTCCCTTTTTGTGATGGTTGTAGACACTCAAAAGTACGCTTTTTAAATGAGGTACAGAGACGCTATATTCTCTAGGGGCAGAGGGCTGTGGTGTGGTGGGGGCTGGCAGGATGGCCCAAACCCTGTCTTCTTTAAAGTCAGCGTGTGGGGTCACTGGTGACTCCAGCACGGACTCTGCAGGTTAAGAGGCTGGGGTGGGGTGGGGGGTGTGGCTGGGGCGTGGCCGTGTGGTGCTCACTCTGCTGAAGCCCTGACTGCTCCCGAAACATTCTCCAGCCAGGACTCAGGGGGCCCAGGATCCTCAGGTGTTTTATTATTTTGGAAATCTAGATTCTTTCCCAAGGATGACAGCAGCTTTAACACACAAGTCTGGCTCAGACTTTCTCCCCCAGCCCAGCAGTGTCTGCGTACACCTTTGCCACTGAGCAAGCCACATTTCCTGTCTCCTCCGTGGCACTGCCCCAGCCCCCAGGTGGTCTGCTCCTTTGCAGCAGGGTATCCCTCTCCCTGAGAGGGAAGGCTTCAGCAGATGTTGGAGGCAGAGCAGAAGGAAGCTGCCCTCAGGGGATACTGAGACCTGTGCATGCTCACCTTGGCTTTCCCAGGCCGGCAGGGGCAGGGTGCTCTGTCTGAGGAAGGGGTGGCCTGGGGACTCAGGGGCAGGCTCAGCTGCTGCACAGTAGTGCCCTGAGCTGACTGTAGGTCCACAAAAGCTTTCTGGGCACAGCAGCCTAGATGCTGGGCCTGTGGGCAGAGCTCTGTGATGGGAGGGCAAATGCCAGGGCACGGAGAAGAGAGGTTCAGAAAGTGGATCCAGGATACAGATGAGCCTCTTTGCAGGGTAGAAATAGAGATGCAGATGGAGAGAATGAACATGTGGATATGGAAGGGTGGGGGGATAGACTAGGAGACAGGGAATGACGGATGTGCGCTGCCATGAAAAAAACAGACAGACAGTGGGAAGCTGCTGTACAGCACAGGGAGCTCAGCTTCGTGCTCTGTGGTGACCTAGAGGGGAGGGATGGGGGCAGTGGGGGGGGGGCATGAAGGAGGGATATATGTATCAGTTGAGTTCAGTAGCTCAGTCGTGTCCGACTTTGCGACCCCATGAACCGCAGCATGCCAGGCCTCCCTGTCCATCACCAACTCCCAGAGTTTACTCAAACTCATGTTCATCCAGCTATCTCATCCTCTGTCGTCCCCTTCTCCTCCTGCCCTCAATCCCTCCCAGCATCAGAGTCTTTTCCAATGAATCAACTCCGCATGAGGTGGCCAAAGTATTCGAGTTTCAGCTTTAGCACAGTCCTCCCAGTGAACACCCAGGACCGATCTCCTTCAGAATGGACTGGTTGGATGTCCTCACAGTCCAAGGGACTCTCAAGAGTCTTCTCCAACACCACAGTTCAAAAGCATCAATTCTTCGGCACTCAGCTTTCTTCACAGTCCAACTCTCACATCCATACATGACCACTGGAAAAACCATAGCCTTGACTAGACGGACCTTTGTTGACAAAGTAATGTCTCTGCTTTTGAATATGCTATCTACGTTGGTTATAACTTTTCTTCCAAGGAGTAAGTGTCTTTTAATTTCACGGCTGCAATCACCTTCTGCAGTGATTTTGGAGCCCAGAAAAATAAAGTCTGACACTGCTTCCACTGTTTCCCCATCTACTTCCCGTGAAGTGATGGGACCAGATGCCATGATCTTCGTTTTCTGCATGTTGAGTTTTAAGCCAACTTTTTCACTCTCCTCTTTAACTTTCATTAAGAGGCTCTTTAGTTCCTCTTCACTTTCTGCCATAACGGTGGTGTCACCTGCATATCTGAGATTATTGATATTTCTCCCGGCAATCTTGATTCCAGCTTGTGCTTCTTCCAGCCCAGCGTTTCTCATGATGTACTCTGCATATAAGTTAAATAAGCAGGGTGACAATATACAGCCTTGATGTACTCCTTTTCCTATTTGGAACCAGTCTGTTGTTCCATGTCTAGTTCTAACTGTTGCTTCCTGACCTGCATATAGGTTTCTCAAGAGGCAGGTCAGGTGGTCTGGTATTCCCATCTCTTGAAGAATTGTCCACAGTTTATTGTGATCCACACAGTCAAAGGCTTTGGCATAGTCAATAAAGCAGAAATAGATGTTTTTCTGGAACTCTCTTGCTTTTCCCATGATCCAGCGGATATTGGCAATCTGGTTCCTTTGCCTTTTCTAAAACCAGCTTGAACATCTGGAAGTTCATGGTTCATGTATTGCTAAAGCCTGGCTTGGAGAATTTTGAGCATTACTTTCCTAGCGTGTGGGATGAGTGCAATTGTGCAGTAGTTTGAGCATTCTTTGGCATTGCCTTTCTTTGGGATTGGAATGATAACTGACATTTTCCAGTCCTGTGGCCACTGCTGAGTTTTCCAAATGTGCTGGTATATTGAGTGCAGCACTTTCACAGCATCATCTTTCAGGATTTGAAATAGCTCAACTAGAATTCCATCACCTCCACTAACTTTGTTCATAGTGATGCTTTCTAAGGCCCACTTGAGTTCACATTCCAGGATATCTGGCTCTAGGTGAGTGATCACACCGTCACGATTATCTTGGTCGTGAAGATCTTTTTTGTACAGTTCTTCTGTGTATTCTTGTCACCTCTTCTTAATATCTTCTGCTTCTGTTAGGTCCGTACCATTTCTGTCCTTTATCGAGCCCATCTTTGCATGAAATGTTCCCTTGGTATCTCTAATTTTCTTGAAGATCAGTGGAGAAATAACTTCAGAAAGAATGAAGGGATGGAGCCAAAGCAAAAACAATACCCACTTGTGGGTGTGACTGGTGATAGAAGCAAGGTCCGATGCTGTAAAGAGCAATATTGCATAGGAACCTGGAATGTCAAGTCCATGAATCAAGGTAAATTGGAAGTGGTCAAACAGGAGATGGCAAGAGTGAATATCAACATTCTAGGAATCAGTGAACTAAAATGGACTGGAATGGGTGAATTTAACTCAGGTGACCATTATATCTACCACTATGGGCAGGAATCCCTCAGAAGAAATGGAGTAGCCATCATGGTCAACAAAAGAGTCCAAAATGCAGTACTTGGATGCAATCTCAAAAATGACAGAATGATCTCTGTTCATTTCCAAGGCAAACCATTCAATATCACAGTAATCCAAGTCTATGCCCCAACGAGTAACGCTGAAGAAGCTGAAGTTGAACGGTTCTATGAAGACGTACAAGACCTTTTAGAACTAACACCCAAAAAAGATATCCTTTTCATTATAGGGGACTGGAATGCAAAAGTAGGAAGTTAAGAAACACCTGGAATAACAAGCAAATTTGGCCTTGGAGTACAGAATGAAGCAGGGCAAAGGCTAATAGAGTTTTGCCAAGAGAACGCACTGATCATAGCAAACACCCTCTTTGAACAACACAAGAGAAGACTCTACACATGGACATCACCAGATGGTCAACACTGAAATCAGATTGATTATATTCTTTGCAGCCAAAAATGGAGAAGCTCTATACAGTCAACAAAAACAAGACCAGGAGCTGACTGTGACTCAGATCATGAACTCCTTATTGCCAAATTCAGACTTAAATGGAAGAAAGTAGGGAAAACCACTGGACCATTCAGGTATGACCTAAATCAAATCCCTTACGATTATACAGTGGAAGTGAGAAACAGATTTAAGGGACTAGATCTGAAAGATAGAGTGCCTGATGAACTATGGACAGAGGTTCATGACATTGTACAGGAGACAGGGATCAAGACCATCCCCATGGAAAAGAAATGCAAAAAAGCAAAATGGCTGTCTGAGGAGGCCTTACAAATAGAAAAGAAAAGAAACAAAAAGCCAAGGAGAAAAGGAAAGATATAAGCATCTGAATGCAGAGTTCCAAAGAACAGCAAGGAGAGATAAGAAAGCCTTCCTCAGCGATCAATGCAAGGAAACAGAGGAAAAGAAGAGAACGGATGTATGTATGCATATAGCTAATTCACTTTGGTGTACAACATTATAAAGCAACCATACCCCAATTTTTCAAAAGAAGAGAAGATGGACCCTGGGTTCAGATTGTGGTCCGTCGCTTGCCTGTGTGACCTTGGGCAAGTTGCTTGACTTCTCAAAGGCTCACTGTCCCCCCACCTTGCGAGTGAGAGTAACAGCAGTGCCCTCCTCTGTGTCGTTGCTGCTGCCTTTTGCACGAGGCCTGATACGTGCTAAGCAGTCAGTCAGCGCTCCCTGTCGTTGGTGTCATCGTGGTCGGTATTAAGGAATCCTGGAGTCCGTGGTGCTGACTTCCGTTGGCTCTGGTCTGAGCATCCAGATGAAAGCTCAGACCATAAAGCCCAATAATTCAGAGCACCAATGTAGAAAGTGAGTCGCCAGCCGCCAGCACTGGTGCAGTGACGCCCCTCACTCTGGGAGGAGGACATCTGAAAGGCCAAGTGGGATGAGCAAGTGGTTGAAGGAGGAGAGCCTTCCTGTTAGCTTCTCCAGCGAGCCTGGCGGGTGAGCCAGCCTTCTCCTGCTCCTCACTCAGAGGCAGCCGGTCTACCCTGCCTGCCTCCGGGAGGCCAGGAGACAAGGGCCTTTCCTGGAAGAAAGCTGCAGAGGAGCCTGGGCTGCCAGGGATGAGAATCTGGAGAAGGAGCAGGCATACCAGGACCTCAGAGAATTAAGAGAAAGCCACCATGACTGACGTTTGGAGGAGGGTAGATACTTACCCATTAGGCTGCACTGTGCCTGGGACTGGGGTCGGGTCAGGACCTGCAGGCTCAGCCAGCTGCAGAGGTGGGCATTCATCCTGGGCTCATGGACTCCAGAGCCCGTTCTCAGCCTGCTCGCTGTGTGTATGCCATGGGAGCTGCAGTGTGTGGCTGCTCAGAGCCTGCTCCTCCAGCCCTCTGTGGCTCTGCATCCCCTACATCACCCCCTGGCATGGGCTTCACAGAGTCAAAAACTGGTCCAAAACCAAGTGGCTGGAGTCCACGCTTGGAGCTTTGTTAGGTGGCAGCATGAAAGATTTGAGTGGGGGTGCAGCAGCCTGATGGGGAAAGGTTTGGGTTAAGTAGTGGAGGGCCTGGGTTCTATTTCTCAGTAGGGCTAAGGGCATGCCTGACCCTGGAGCCAGCCCTGGCCCAGGAGAGGGGCCTTGTGCCCCTGGGCCCTCAGAGTCACATTTATCGGGTGATGCTGGGAGAAAGCACTTTGCAGGGAAAGCTATGTTTCATCTACTGGATTTCCTTCCTTGTATGACACACATGATTCCACCAACACTTTCTTGATGGCAAGCCCATCTTTCCCTCTTCCTGGGGGTGTGTGGGCCACTTATGCCCCTGAGATCTATGAGGATAGACTCTCGTAGATGGAATACCACACCCCCTCCCACCCAAAGGTGCTCAATCCTAGTCACCTTTACATGGCACAGACACTCTGCAGATGTAATTAAGTTCAGGATTTGGAGATGAAGTTACATGGTTGGGTCCAATGTAATCATAAGGGCCCTTATAAGTAAGCGAGGAAGGCAGGAGTGTCAGAGTCAGAAGGGGTGAGATGACAGAAACAGGTCAGAGAGAGGCAGAGAGGAATTGGAAAGTGCTACATGGCCAGCTTTGCAGACGGCAGATGAAGCACAAGCCAAAGACTGCAGGCGGCCTCTTGACACTGGAAAGGGCAAGGAAGTAGGTTCTCCTTTCGACTTCCCCGCTGCCCCCAGAAGAAACACAGCCGGTGACACTTTTATTTTTCATATAATGAGACCCATTGTGGACTTCTGACCTCCAGAACCATAGGATAGCATGTGTTGTTTTAAGCCACCAAGTTCGAGATAATTTGTTACAGTAGCAATGGGGAACAGCTCCAGACACTAAGACCTGAGGGGCTGAACGAGATGATGAGCACGGGGCCTTTCTGGATCCGTCCCAGAGCCTCTCCCTGAAGCCCTGGGCACTGCTGGCTGTACTTGTTTCCACTTCTTTCCTTGCCACGACCCAACACTCTGCTGGCGCGTCTTCTATCTTCTCGGTGTTCGTTTCTTTCAGAGTTGCGTCCAACAGCCGATCAGGAGCAAACAAAAGATAGCAGGTCCCTGAGGGAAGATCAGGCCTCACTGATGGGGAATGGAGCCCCCTTTCCCTACCAAGTCAAAACTGTGAGCTTTGTGACAGCAGTTTCTCTCCATTTGGCTGCACTTTGTCAACAATTTCTGGCTTTATATCAGTGTTCCAGAGGGCAGAGCTCCCAGAAGGCTGAGTGCCAGCCAAAAATGGGTTCCATGTGCTCTCAGGGAAGACAGGACAACTCACTCCACTCTCTGGCCTTTAGAGAAAGCCAGCACAGGAGTGGAATCTGTGAGTTTTTATCAGAAACGCCTTTGGCTTTGGTGTACTCAGAGAGCAAGCCCTAAACAACACCTTCCCCATTGGTTAAGGAAGATGGCATGCAATTGGCAGATGGCTTTGTTAGAGGAACTGGCAGGCTGTGGTGATGGGCAGGGGGTGGGAGTGGGGTGCATCAGCTTTGGTGTTGTGCTTTTTTCTAAGGCCTTAGGAATCTTCCATGACTAGGCCAGCCTTTGCTCCTAGGGGGCCTCCTCCCAGAACCTGATTGATCCACATATTCCTTGACATTTTAGAAACTTGAAAAAACAAATCAGCTCTTTATCTAAAGAAAAATTTAGCACAGACAATTAACCTTGGGATTTGGGCATTTCAAGGCTGTTATAAAGGAGAGTGAGGCAAAGACAGAAAGGAGAAAGGCAGATGGACGAAGACAGTGGCACTTACCTCCCCAGAACTGACACGAGGCTGGTAACTGGGTCTTGAGTGGTTTCTCTGCACTGGGGCCTCAGTTTCCCCACCTGCTACCCAGGTGGTTCCCCATGCATCCAGCCACTGACTTCTACCTCATACTACCAGTTGATTCTAAGCCTGAGTATTGCCACAGGCCTGTGTTTCACATGACTTTACAGTGAGGAGCTCTTGCTTCATTCAGAAACAAGGAGAAAATATTTCATGAATGATTTCAAGAAATTCTCCTAGAAACTAAGAATTCCCTAAAGGTGGTTAGCAGATAGTTGTCAGAATTTGCAAAGAGATAGTCAATTTTCCAGGTGCTTCCAGACTAGGATGTGGCAGAGAGATGTCAGATCTTTGAGAGGAATGCCAGGCAGCTGGATTCCTACCTGCAATCCCTCCCCACCCCACCCCTTCCTGAGGGCACTGCCAGAGGACTTCTGTTGGCCTGGCCTCCACTGCTGGCTGCAGGGCCTGGGCTCTTGGAGCCACGGTTAGTTAACTCTGGAGTTTGAGCCCACAGAGAAAGTTTGATTTTCTACAGCAGGTAAGTAATCTGTCCCCACACACTAGACCAACTCCCTGAGCCCTGAAAGCGTTATAATAAAACCACTACCCGCCCCCCCCCCCCCCCCCCACCATCGCCCACTCAAATGAAAATGATTCCTTTGGAGAGTTGCTGATTACAAAATTCCAGCTAAGTTTCTTGACACCAAGTGTTTCTTACTGAGGAAAGGGCCTGCTTGGCTTTCCAGCCTGGAGTGTTCTGTTCTAAAGAGTTCATGCTTATGGCCTTTGGAGTGTGAAAGAACTGAGATTTAAACCCAGTTCTGTCTCTTTCTCCCATGTGAGCTTCTCACTCCCCTTGTTCTCCGGAAGGGGAGACCGGGGTCTCCCTCATGGAGCTGTTAGGCTTGCAGCTACCACTGATGGAGTGCCTGCAGTGTGGTGTGCTCAGTGGTGTCTGACTCTTTGTGACCCCATGGACTGTAGCCCGCCAGGTTTCTCTGTCCATGGGATCTTCCAGGCAAGAATAGTGGAGCCAGTTGCCATTTCCTACCCCAGGGAATCTTCTCGACCCAGGGATTCAACCCACATCTCTTATATCTCCTACACTGGCAGACGGGTTCTTTACCACTAGCGCCACCTGGGAAGCCCAGGTGGGAAGCTTGCACTGGGGCATAATAGTCACAGCAGACTCATGGTGGGTGTGCGTGTGCTGGGGACATCACTCTTTCTATCTTAGATGAGACAGATTATAAACTCAAAGAAGCTAAGTGACTTATCCAAGGTTACAGCTTATAAGTGGCAAAGCTGGAACTTGATCCCAGAAATCGACTCAAATGTCTGCATTCTTGACCACTGAGTTCATGCTCAGCAAGTGCCCAGGAGGCCTTGTACTTAGTAGGTGCTCATGCAGATGAGTGAACAGAGAAAGAGCTGTGTGCATGTCTGCAAACCTGACCCGAGACACGTCCTATCACAGGCATGAAACCGTGGCTTCCGTGACCTTGGTGTGATGGTAGGCAGACGGCGCCCTTGGGGATTGTTCCAGGGTGAGGCTGGGCAAGAGAAGGCCCTCTGGGATGCCCGAGCTGTCTCATCCTCTTCCCCCTGGGCGAGCATCACTGGAGCTTGAGTCCAGATCCCAGATCCTGGAGGCGGGCACAGAGGTGCTTAGATTTAAGGGGTAAGTTCAAAGCAGAAAGGAAGCTCTCTTAAAAATGAAGGGCAGCATGAGTGTCGGGGCCAAGGGAGGATGGTTGAGAATTCCTAGTAAAACTTTACAGCTTCCGCATTTCCCCTCCTTTAAATCTTCCCATGAAAACCGTGTGTCTGGGGGGCCGTCTCGGCTGAGTGAGGGCAGGAGCCACCCATTAGCCCAGCCAGGGAGGGCTTTCCGGCTTCATTAGTGCCACCCGTGGTCTGGTGGACAGTGGCATGCTAAGTGGGCGCCCTGCTGCAGGCCCAGAGGTGAGGGGAAACAGCTACAGATGCCCGCGGCAGCCGGGTGGTACCCACGCTGCCCTCCAGCCCTGCTGGACCGCATCTGGGCAGAGGAAGCTCAGCTGTTGTCCCTTTTATGCGTATTGACTTAGTGGAGTGCAAACATGTTAAAAGTTCACTTTCTCCTTTATAGAAGTCTATAAAAAGGCTCTTAAACCGGAGTCCTAGGGCTTCAGCAAGACACACGTAGGCTTGGGCCCTGGGGAGGGCACGGTCCATCCCTCTGCCTCCAGCATGGGGGTGTGATCCCCTCAGCTCGAAGCCTAAAAGCCCTGGTTTAGCCAGCATGGCTGTGGTGGACACATGACAGCAGGCAGAGGGGTCCCGACTCAGGGGCTGCCTGAGCCCAACGCCTGGCAATTGCTTAGTGACTTATAGACAAGTGAACGAAGGCTCTGGGGCTCATGCCAAGGGCCCAGCCACCATTGCCCCGTCCTTCCCCCTGCGCCTCGGCATGGGCCACAGCTAGGGCTTGGGGCAGGAGCGCCTCCTGCTCACAGGTATATACAGTGGCATGTCCACCTGACACCTGCTGCCCCTTTGCACCCCGCTGACCTGACCCTGCAGAGGGCCGCACTCCCTGCAGGGGCTGGCAGCACAGCTAGGGGCTTCATCCATAGTCTGCCCCCATGGTCCCTGGCCGTGGGTGGGTCCACTGAGCTGGTCCCTCTAGGAACACGGGGGCCTGATGGGCTGTGGCAGCCCCCTGGCCAGGAGGGGTCTTTGCAGATAAGGCTGAGGTTTCCTGAGAGGAAGAAACATTCAGAGCTACGTGAAAGGCCAGAAGGGAACTGGCACTTTGGGGAAAGAGCAGGCATTCCTCTGGGTGCAAATCTAGTCAAAGCACAGAGGGTCAGACGGAAATCCACACCTGAGGGGAGGCTGGCTGTGCAGTTGGAGCTGGTTGTGCCCCTCTGCCTTGCTTGATTGAGCTCTTAAGTCCATTTGTCTTGAGTGAAGTGGAGCTATGTCACTAACTGGAGCGTATTTGGAAGGTGGGGGTTAAACGGCATACAGGTATGAGGCACGCAGCAGTGCGTGGATTTTACTGTTTCACCAGTGCAATTATCAGTCCCCGCCTCTGTCCTTATTGGCAGCATAGAAACATTTGCCAGTGGAAATGCCTCAGCCACGGTTGTCGCTCCATACACTAAATGGTATGAAAAGCTTGGGGTGTTGCTCGGAAGGGCTCTGTTGCACTGATGTTCTAGAACAGAGCTGCCCGATGCAGTGGCTGCTGAGTACTTACAAGGTGACCAGTGAAAACGAGGAGCTGAATTCTTAATTTTATTGTGTTTTAATGAATTTTTAAATAACCACATGTAGCTAATGGCACAGCTACATTAGATGGCACAGTTCTAGAAGGTTCCCCCCCAAACTGGGCATTGCCCAGCTCCTCTCTGTGCTGTGGTAACACAAGATGCGGAAGGGCTTGCCAGTGACTCCAGCCCCTCAGCCATACACAATGCTGGGTTAGAATTGACCATGGCATTGATAACCACGTGGCCACATTCCCTTGAAGCTGGCCGCATGGAGATGAGCTGGCTACTGTCAAACGCCAACCCTAGCCAGAGTTTGGATTCTAAGCTATGACAGCCACGAGGCTTCTGACCTTTATGGGAACGAGAGCAATAGAAAGAAGTAGCTGATTTTGATGGAGCATCTGTCCCTGACACTGGGCTGCCAACTCCATTTTAACGGATGAGACCACCCCTGGAAGAGGCAGGGTGACTTGTCAGGGTTTCACCCCCAGCAGTTCCTCAGACCACAGAGATAAAGGACGAGCCAGGTTTTGTGCTGACTGAGGATACCAAAGTACAGAGGCTCAGGTCTCAGGCTGCAGAGTGGAGCTTTCCTGGCCAGTCAAGGCATGGTTTCCCATCGACAGCTGTGGGGATGCAGGCTCAGAGGGTCAGCGGACCTGCCCAAGATCCCACAGGGAGGTGGACAGTCGCTGGCGGCAGGATGGAAATCAGAGGCTAGGTCTCTGAGCCCACTTCTCCCAGGCCCTCCTCCCCTTTCCCCCGGCAACCCTGCCTCCACTTCCTGCGGCCACCCTCAGCCCCTGAGTGGACAGGCCCCACCCCAGGGCGCATCCCCATGCACTGGCGGGTGGGCGGCGCCCAGAGTGGGGTGGTCCTGCCTCCAGGGGGCGCGGGGTTTGGGGGGGTGGGGGGCTGACAGCTGACAGCCTTAATGGGCACATTGTCCCCTCGCTGCCGAGAGCGCCGCCCGGCCACTTCCTCACACGCCGCGCGCTGAATGAGCTCATGTCTGAGGCCGCGGGCGGCGCGGGGCAGCCGAGCTGGGCTGCAGGGAGGCCCGGCGGCCACGAAGCCCGAGCGGCTGGGGCGGCAGAGTCGTGAAGCGGAACGTTGTAATGAGCGACGCCGGCTGGATTTATGGGGCTGCGCACGTGCGCCTGGCCTTCCTGCGAGGGCCTCGCCTGGGAACAAAAACAAGTCCTGGCCCAGGCACGGCGCGACTGGGTCTTAACAAGAGCCCACTAATTACTGGAAGGCCCCGGCCAGGTCCCCGGCCTGCAGAGGAGCAGAGTCGGTGCTGCTTCGTGTGTCAGTGTAGGCTTCGCGGGGGCCCCTGCTCTCTGCCCAGGAGGACGCCCAAGGCCAGCCTCTCCCTGGCTCTATGGCCTCGTGGAAGGAGCTGATCCCCCCCTCCTCGGTTTTCCTCATCTGTGAAATGGGATAAAGGACCTTATGAGGCCATTGTGGGGCATTCTAGAATGAGCAAGAGTTGACTTGAGAGGGACTTATTCCTGGTTTTGAATCCTGTTCAGCCAGGTTCCTGCTGTGTGCTCTGGCCAAGTCACTGTACCTCCCTGATGCACGTTTCCTCACCTCGAGTGTGGGGATAGGCTTGTTCATTGTCAGGGTCATTAGGAAGGCCTGACGAGGACGCATGCAGGCTCCTTGGTGTTCCTGGCATTCACACTGCTGCCGCTTCTCCGTGCGTGACCGCATCCCTGGTTGTCGTGTTGGTGTGGTTTCCCCCAGGCGTGGAGAGGGCAGACAGGGTCTTAAGCAGTTGGCCTCAGGTGATCCTGCCCTGCGCCCTGGTGGTCTGAGCAGTGCAGGGTCGGACCCACGTCCTGTCCAGGGCATTTGGAGACTCACCAGGGCCAACAAGAGCCGTGAGCTTGTGATCACAGCCTCTCTCTGCTGGTGTGGAGCCTGACGGGACCAGGATCCAGGCCTTGGACTGAGCTGCAGCCTGTTGTCCTGTCCCAGGGCTGGGGCTGTGAGATGCTTCCTGACTCAGGCTTGTATGTCGGGGTCATCAGGAAATGCTGCCCATGGCCCCTCCAGGACACCTGCCCTGGGGTTAATACCCTTGCCTGTGAAGGGTGTGGCCTCAGCCTCACATTTCCCGCTGCTGTCCCTGTCTATTGATACTGTGGATTTAGCATCTAGCCAGAAAGTTTCCATGTCCACACCCTTTTCAAATCAAGGTCCAGGGAAGCGGAAACAGCAGATACCACAAGATCCAGGCTGCCGTTAGCTGTGCAGCCGGCCGGCTGGTGTAAGCCGGTCTAGTGCCAACATCGGACTTCACTCTGAAGCATCTCTGTGCACACACGGAGCCAGAGACCCAGTAGGGTGTTGCTCCAAAACCAGAGCTCCAGGAGTGGGCGCGTGCACCTTCCCCTCTGAGTCAGGCGCTCTGACTGCTGGCTTGCCTCTGAGAGTCCCAGCAGGCTCGGTTTGACCGTGATTTGTGCAACCCTGAGAGAGAGTCCCTCTTCCCTTCTTCTTCCCTGGGGTGAGGCACTGAGGGTGCCGCAGGGCACTCAAGGAGGGTGGGGTCTTCTCTGCTTGCTCACTGCTGTACATCAGAGCTGAGTGCGGTGCTTGGCCCAGAGGGCTCCGGGGACGTGTGTGAATGAACGGTACTTGCTGTCTGATGGGGAGATGGCTGTCAGTGCCGGACAGCTGTCCAGCAGGTACAGTGCTGTCACTGGGGGTGTGCAGGCTACACCGCGGGAGGACACTCGGCTGGACAGCAGGGTCAGGAGGGCTTCCTGGAGGAGGGGGAAAGGCAAGAGAAGAGACCTGAAAGGTCAAGCAGGGTTACACAGAGGCAGCAGTCATGTGTTCTGGGCCAAGGAACTGACACACGCTGTCTTGCAAGCAAGATATGACTGGCCTGACACAGAGTCAGGACAGGTATAAAGAGGCGCAGAGGTGGAAGGTGAAGCTGGAGAGGATGACCAGCCTTCCTCCATTCCCAGGGCTTAATCGACTTCGAAGACAGCTTTTAAAACTTCCATGGCTGGTCTCATATCTTAACCATTTTATAAATGGAGACATCGACCATCACCCCAGGTGTGATAGGGTTGAACCCTCTGTGTGTATGCAAGTCTTGCGTGATGGAAAGGGCCAAGTGATGAGGTGTGGTGGTGGTTTTGGGGTGCTGCCCTCTGAGAAGCCCTGGGGTTACTGGGGATACTTGAGGCAGAGGAGGGTTCAGCTGAGGGGCCCCTGGGAAGTGAGGCGCCCTGGGTGTCACCTCAGTGGATGCTGTCAGCATCCTCCAGGTGTTAGGGTCTGCTCATAATGAAATCCTAGAGAGGCCATCAGTGGCTGCTGACAAGCATGTCATAAGTACTTGGCTGAGTCTAAGTTCCCTGAAGTTGGTCCAGCCTTTGCCAAAGGTGGCATGTCTTTATGGAAGCTGTATGGCAGGACCAAGTAAGTAAGTGCCTTCTCTTCTGGGGCTTGGAGGCCGTCTCAAGGTGGGAATCCGTAGCTCAGACCTGAGGGACCCTAATGAGGAGCTGCCAGGGTTCAATTAGGCGTGCAGCCCCAGCTCTGCAGTGTTTGACTGACAGCTCATTACCCTGCTGCCATTTTGGGGCAGTGGAATTTAATCTCCCAGATGGGAAGCAAATCAATTTGCCCATCGGCCGCAGCTGAGCCTCCTTGAACTCAACTCTAATTTATTCTCCTAAGCTTAGGAAGCTTTGTCGTTTCAAGGTACAGAAATATCAGGTTTCCCAGCCAGCCTGGGCATGGTGTGCATAGGAGAACATGTCAAGAAGGTCAGGCCTGGAGCCCAACCTGGGCCAGCCCTGTTGGTTGGCGGGGACTGTGCCATCATCCTGGCTGGGAGGAGACCAGGGTTCTTGCCCGGGAGGCCAGGCTTATCTGTGGGAAGGTTGTATATGGAAATTGAGGGCCATGTGACATCCCAGGTCATTGGGATCAAGGTCGCCTGCCCAAGAACTCAGCCTGGAAGGGACTCCTGCCAGCAAGGCACATGTGGCTGGCTCACCTGGGTTGCCTGCATCCTGGGGCCACGTTCTTCTGTGTTGGGGTCGTGGCTCTGGTTTCCTAGATTTAGACACAAGAAGATTCAGAGGGTGTCGTCCTGGGACTCTGAGCTTTCTGCCCTCCCTAGTGAAAAGTGAAAATGTTAGTCACTCAAGTCATGTCCGACTCTTTGTGACCCCACCAGGGTCCTCCATCCATGGGATTCTCCAGGCAAGAATACTGGACTGGCTAGTCATTCCCTTCTCCAGAGACTCTTCTTGATCCAGGGATCAAACCCAGGTCCCAGCAGATTCTTTACCATTTGCGCAACCAGGAAAGCCTCCCTAAAGTGTCATCATAAACCCACAGTGCAAACAGTGACCTTTCCCTTGTAATGCCAGGCCTGTGCTCAGGACTTGGGTGGCCCCTCGCCAGTGATGACATTACCTGTGGCATGTGCGCCAGGACATGTGACGGTGCCCCCTCTGCTGTGGGTGCTGGGCCCCAGCGGGCTCTAGCGAGCAGTGGTGCCCCTTCTAAGCACGCTCAAGGGAGTGTTAGCAGAAGAAGCACATTCAAAGGGTGAAACAGGCCAGGGAGGGCTTTGCTGAGCAGGAAAGTAAGCTGTCTTATAGAGCAGAGAGTCCTGGCTGATTCTGTTCAAGGTGGATGTTTCTCTGCTTGTCCCTTGATTTTGCCCCCTCTGACACACAGGGCCTGGAGTCTCCTGCCTTAGGTGAATGAGAGTGAGCACATGCACATGTATGGGAGGGTGTGTGCGTACACGTGTGAGCGTGGGTGTGAGTGAACATGTTTGTGTGTGATGGTGGGTCACTTGGGTGGGAGTAGGGGAGTGAGGGGAAAGTGCCCTCTATGGAGAGAGAGTTTCTGAGATTCTTTCACTGAGTTTGACAAAAGCGCCCGGCTGGGTTGGTTTTCAGGGGTCAGGGAAAGGCCAGTCTATTTACACACCTTTGCTGAGGAGCATGGAGGGGCGGTGATGGGGGCCGGGATTAATGAGCAGTTTTATTGCCTTGCCTGTCAGGAGGGTCATGCGATATTATTTTGATATCGGGGCCCCCAGAAGCAAACACAACGGGCCAGGTTATAAATGGGAGAAAAGCCAAAGAAAAGGCGGCCTCACCCTTTGCCATTGAGCGTTTCCCTTTCTTCTCGGCCAGGGTTGGCCCAGGACCCTCCTCCCACCCCCAGTGCCTTCAGGTGGATCGCTTCGAGGCGGCTCCAAGGCCAGCTCCCAAGATAACACCGGTCAGTGGCGCCTGGCCATGAAAATTAAACACCATGGTTGCTAAAGAATAAATGGGCCGTGCCATCCCCCAGCCACCGTGGCCTCTGATGAGAGCTGGACCACTCAGAGTGACTGAGGATGCAGCCTGCATGACATAGAAGGAAACAAGGGGGCTACCAGCCCCCTGAATCAACTGGTCCAGGCTGCTACGCTCTCCAGGAAGGCCAGACTCAACAACAGACCAGCAGTGGGGCCTCAGGGTTTTGAGGGGTGTGATGGAATGAGAGAGGGCAATTACTGCGCATCTCTTGTTCCCATCCCTTCCCTTTCCTATTTCTCTTCTTTCCTTCTTGCCTTCTTTTCTCTGTCAGGGCTGTTTGGCTAACCAAACAGAGTCACCTGACCCAGGTAAACACACCCATGGATGGACAGCTCCACATTCTGGGGGCAGGGATGGGGCAGAGCTAGGGCTGGCGTGGCTGCCTGGCTGTGAGCAGGTCACAGACCTGGGCTTCCCAGCCCAGGGACACGGTGAGCTTCCCCGGCTGGGACAGAGATGCCTGTGTGCCATCCTGCCACTCGTCCCTATCTCCTGGCTGTCTTGGCTTAGAAGATTCCAACCTTCCCCACACAGCCTGGCTGTAGGTTGTCTGCTCCCAGAAAGTCTCCCTGAGCACTGTGAGCCCATGGGTGCCGCTCCCCCTGCCAAGCCCCTGCCCATACAGTGGCTAAGTCTGTGGGTCACCCATGCTGCCGGGCAGCGGCAGCGTCTCACCTGTCCTTGCAGGAGGTCCTGGCCTGAGCCTCATTCAGAGTAAGCGCCCCGTGAGTCCTTGAAGCCCACTGCGTGTGTGTGCTATGTGCTCAGCCGTGTCTGACTCTCTGCGACCCCGTGGACAGTGCCCACCAGGCTCCTCTGTCCATGGGATTCTCCAGGCAAGAATCCTGGAATGGGTTGCCATTTCCCATGCAAGGGGATCTTCCTGACCCAGGGAATGAACCTGAGTCTCTCGCATCTTCCTGCATTGGCCAGCAGATTCCTTACCACTGTGCCACCTGGGAAGCCACTGGACTGTTTTAAATACATGTTTCTGTCTATCATCCAGGTTCTGGGTATACCCCCAGGCCAGCTGCATAGGACCTAGCAGTTGAATAGGCAAGAAGCCATGTCTCACTGGAGCAAAATTTGGGAGTGCCTACCATAGGAGGGGCCAGTCCCCAGGGCAGAGGGGACGGGAAGAACTCTATCTATAAACATAGACAGCTGAGTTCAAACCCCATTCCACCACTGATAGCTTGGGGGATACACTTCACCTCTCTGTGTTGTAATTTTTTCATGTATAAAATAGGGAGGGTATGATCAACCTCCTAGGCTTGCCATGAGAAGTAGATGAAATGATGGATATAGAGGACCAGTACACACACGTGTCCACATGCACACGCACGCGCGCACACACACACACACACACAGTAGTTGTCAGTATGGTCCCAGTTGGAGCCATGGCACTGTGTTAGATCTCAGATGTCATCTAAGGAAGCTCATAGGCTTTCTGATGAAATTGTCTGGATTATTCGGGGCAGAGCCCAGCTGCTGAGGGCAAAGGTTGCTCCTCAGAAATAAGCAGGAGGGGGTGTTGTCTGCCCAGCCACCGGCGCAGGCTGCATTGCCGGCTGCAGTCCTGAGGTCGGGCTGGGTCTCAGGCATGGTGGTCGTGTGGCCGTGGGGTGAATGACTCCTTCCCTGCTCACTGCAAGCCTGCCTGCAACATAGCTCACAGCACCAGGGAGGCCGGGACAGCCCTTACCTCTGCAGAGGTTGCAGGTTTCTCCCTTCCCAGAATAATCTCACTTCTGGTAAATTTTACTAACTGCAGACTTGTCTTTTCATTTGAGGTCTGTGTACGTTTCAAGTGGTTCCTTGCACTCATACCATTTTTTTTTTTTAAGTAATGAGCTGTTTTCTTTTTTCCCTGTAAACATGAGGCCGACATCAGAGAACAGTTTTTGATCTCAGTTTTGAAAACAGACGGGGTGGTTTAGAGATGATGGGGATCCCAGGCGAGGAGTTGGCATGCTTTCCCTCAGTGTCACTGAAAAGAATTTCTTCAGTGAGCCCACATTTCAGGGGCATGACACACTCTGGATTATCGAAAGTTTAGAAACACTTAGGTGATTATGGTAAATAATTCACACAAATCCTGACGAATGCAGTCTATTCTTTTGTGCACACTCGAAGAGCAGAAACCTGCAGCTCTTTCCTCTTGGCTTCCCATCCTTTGAGTGACATCTAGTGGACAATCTCTGATAAACACAGGACTGGTTTTTAAGGTGTTCCTTTTCCAGGGTGAAGGAAATGCCATTTACCTGGAAACTACCTAAACCTCTGTTCCATCTGTGCTTCAGTCTCTGAGTTGAAAATGGCACCGAGGCCAAATGGCCTCTCTTTGTTGCTGATTAGTGTGCCATCTTGGGCCGTGTCAGGGTGGCCAGCATTTCTGTGTTTAAATCTGGTTATCACTTATTAGCAGTGTGATCACCAGGTGCTCAATCTCTCCCAGTCTGTGTTCTCAGCTGTAAAATGGCTCTAACAAAAGGACCTGCCCTTCAGGGTTGTCACAAGGACAGAATGAATGATACCTGTAAGAGCCTCTGCACAGTGCCTGACACACAGTAAATAACCAGCTCCTGGAAGCCACAGCGTCTAAATCACAGATTTCATCTGCACGGACAACACTCTTGGGCAAATGGCTACTCAGTATGGTTTGTCCAGGCAGATGTGTGCAGATATTACTGATGGAGTGATATCATTTTAAGATGCATCTTCTTTTATTATTAAAAAATTTTTATTTTATATTGGATTATAGTCGACTAGCAATGTTGTGTTTTAGCTGTACAGCAAAATGATTCAGTTACACATGTATTTATTCTTTTTCAGATTATTTTCCCATTTAGGTTATTAGAACATAGTTCCCTGTGCTGTATAGTAGGTCTTTCTTGATTATCTATTTTATATACGGTAGTGTGTCTATGTTAATCCCAAGATGTGTCTTTAAAAAAAAACTTGTCAAAATATAATTAATAAGTAGGAATATGTAATCTAGACACAGTAAAGATCTTGGGGGAAAATTTTTAAGTCTTAATAACACCTTATGTTTAGGAAAATTCCAAACAATCTTTCAGGTTTGAGTGAGAAGTGTTGTTGTTGCTTTTTCATTGAAAAGGCTGGTTGTGTGATGGCTTAGGAATTCTATTTTTATTTCATTAGGCACAGTTTGGAAAGGAAAAACGATCCTTTATGTTCATCCAAGATATGCAGTATGCTGTGTATTTCCTCCTGGGTAGTCTGCTTTAGAATCAGGCACGTTTCTTTGTGCCTTTTAGGCAAATTTAGATTAAGGTGAATGTACCTTCTGAAGCACAGAATGTCTGCAGTTTGCTAACAAGTTGAGATAGCCAGAGTTTCACTACTCTAGTGTGGTAGGGATCATCCCTAAACATCCACAGCTGTAGGAAGGCGTGTACAAAGCTGACGGCATGATGGGGGCCTTGGGTGACAGCACCTTCCTTGCCTTTGGAAAACTCCCAGTAACAGGGACCCCGTCCTGTAGGAACCAGCGTGGCCCGGGTTGACGGCTCAAGGCTTCTGTCACTCCATCTGGCAAGTAAGTGGCCCAGGGGCTCTGGGTCCAGCCATGAGTCAGAGAAATGGTCAGGAGGGAGGAGGTGGCAGGAGAAAGCTGAGCTCAGAGTCGAGAGATCCAGGCTGGAGGACCAGCCTGCCACCTGCCACCCACATGGCTGTTGGAACATCTGCTTTCTCATCCATGAAATAGGATCTCACCCTTGCCCAGTGTCACAGGATGAAAGGAGACTTTATACGAACCGCCCTCAGAGACTGTCAGGGTCTGAGGCTGCTCTCCCTACCCCAGGGTGCAGTGACCACTGTAGTATTTCTCGGGGTGGGCTGCCCCACGCAGGGTCCCCCACTCCTGTGATGAGAGAGACCGACTTAGGACTCAAGGGCACAGTAACTTGGAACACACCAGTCAGAACAGTTTAACATTTTACTAAATCAATTCACACAAATTCCAAATTGCAAATATAATTAAGGACAACAGATTCTGTTCTGCCTTTTAAATCTTTCATTTTTCAAATCCAACATTAAGACAAAAAGTAAACAAAAATTAAGTCTGCTGCAAATTCATGATTTTTCTTCTTGAGGGGAGGAAAAAAGGAACATTATAGTAAAAAGAACGTCACTGGGTGTACAATAAAGCACCACGACACACGGTTACAAAAGGGCTTCCTGCACTCTGCCCCACGCAGAAGACACTGCTCTCCCCACTGCTCTGCATCAGGCAGGATTCCATTAAAATAAAACTATAAAATCTCCTAGGTTACACTAAAGTCAGACACGGTCTGGAACAGTGCTTAACAACAGTAATGTCAACTATCAGTGCTAACGTAAAAACATTTTAGAAGGTCAAAACAATTAAACTGGAAACCAAAACCTTATTTTCCCTAGATGAGCAAAACGGGGGGGAAAAAAAAATGAAAGGGTTCCCGCCTTCCATTAGGAGTGGAGGGGATTTTTTTTTTTTCTTTTCCTTCTTTCAAATTGGAGGCGGGGGCATGGTGCGGGCTGGCCTGCAGTTTCTCAGCCTAGTTGGCGTCCAGCTTGGCCATTTCCTGCACGTATATGCCTATACTCTCACTGTCAAAAAGCACAAAATACACCGTTTTGATGGAGGAGGACATTGTGGACACGAAGTAACTGGAGATGGCCTTCAGGATCAGCTGAGCTGCTGTCTGCTTCGGAAAACCGTTCCTGCGAGAGAGAGAACAAGGGCTCAGCAACTATGGGGCCACGGCAGCCACGGGTCCACCCTCCCCAGCCGCCACCTCCCTCCAAGAGCCCCTCGAGTTCCCTGTGCTGCGGTGGCCTGGTGCTGTGTCAGGGTTCACGAGTGGCCCTCGACCTCTGGTTGCTTGGACACAGGTGTGAGAGCCCAGTGCCACCAGGCAGGGGGAGGATGAGGAGGCGGAGAACTGTGTCCTACAGGAGAATACGCTGTGTGCTCCCAACAGGGGGCATGAGATGACGCTTTCTGAGAGGCAGTTAGCAAGGTGACAGGGTCTGTGTTTCACGGCGTGTGGGGTGTGTGCCATCTCTTGTGGGCAGTGTGAACACTCACGGTTCTCTTCTCAACATCACTGGGACTAGCATGGGACTTGAGATACAGCTGAGGTTCCCGAAAGCTCCCCAGGGTGCTCAGTCTCAAGGGTAATGGAGGCTGGAGCTTCCCCAGGAAGTACCAGCCTCCGTCTTGTCCACGGTAAAGGGTTGCACCCTCCCCATGGGCCTTCTGATTTCATGGGTGCCGAGCATCCTCCTCCTAGCACACCCCAGCTTGGACACCCCGTAGGCCTGAGTGTCAGGGAGCTGTGTGAGGCAACAAATCTGGGACAAGTAGGCTCTTCATCCCAAGCGACAGCATCCAAGTCTCCAGGCCAAAATGACCTGAATTCACATACAATTCCATTTAAAGTAAATGTCATGTGGCTCAGAACCCGGGCAAGAATCTGAAAGCAGGACCAACAGGATAAGCACTCTTTGCTCCGTGTGTGCCCGGGCCGTTCCTGGGCAACACTGCAGGTGCGGGACCCACAGGATCCAGGACTGTGGTGCTAGGCTTAGTCTAGGGGAGATAACATGGCCTTTGGAGCCAGTGGCCCTGGATTCAAGCTCTTACTGACCCCAGTTTACAGTTCAGGATCCTGAGGGCAAGAGTGAGGGGCTAGAGTCCATGGGGATTTCTTTGTTCGTCTGCAGGTCTACCGTCTCCACCCGACCTGACCTTGGAGTTTGAAGTGCGGGGCCAACTTGCTGGTTTCGGTTGGGACTTGACTTCGAATGGTGCGCCTGCTGCCAGGCGAGAGGCCTGCAGGTGTGTCAGGAACAGGCTTTCTCCCCGGCTCACTCGCTAAGTGCTGGGAGATGTGCACCACTGTGGCTTCTTTTGGAGGGTCACACTTCATCTCTTGTCAGCACTCGGAGCCTTTCAGAGCCGAGGAGAAAACCGTTCTTGCAACTTGCTTTCAATCAAACAGGGCTTCACTCAGCTTGATAATGGACCCCTACTAACTCCTGAATGCTTCAGAAATGAAGTTCACTCTTGGATGACACGGGCCTCACCCCAGGCCTGTTCCCAGTCTGTGCGGAGGAGCCTGTGGGCTGTAGTAGGTACACCCCAGAGTTGGGGCTCCCTCACAGGTCCCCCACCCCAAGCACAGGGCACTCCTGCCGGCAGCCAGCACACACAAGCCTGTGACCAAACCAGGCTCAGAAGCTGAGGGGGAGCTGCAGAGGTGCTCCGGACAGGCAGCCTCCACCTGAGGACCCCCTGGGGGCTCTGTGCACCAGCAGAGTTGGGGTGACCAACAGGCGGCCTGGGGTGGAGGGTGGTGGGAACGGTGCAAGAAGTTTCTCATCCTCATTCCGGGACCTGCAGGCTCAGCCTGGCAAGAAGCTGTTCTCACAAGCCTGGCTCAGCTGCCCTGACTCTCCTCACAGGAGTCAAGCAGCACAGAGGCCATGCTGTCCAGGACAAGACGCAGGCTGGAAAGACTGCACGATGTAAAGCCGACCTTCTGTTTTGGCGCTTCTCTCTGGTGAGTGTGCTGTGGGGCACCCAGCTCACACCTTGGAGGGGCTACCGTTCCTTTCCCACCCCCAACTCTTGAAAGGGGGACCAGGCCCACTTTGGGGGCAAGCGTGCAGGCACAGGGTCCCAGGGTCACCCGAATAAGGGCCCACCTGAAGCATCTCACCAAGAGCAAATGTTTATTTTCCTGCTGTAAATACAGATGCTGTCCGGAGAACTCATCAATTAAAACAATCCCACTTGTTCTGATCCTGATGAGAAAAGCATGAGGAGGCAGCTGCCGCTGGGCAGACAGGCAGGAGTAGGGTCTGGACTAGGCAGGACTGCAAAGCTCCACCCACTGCTGGGGGCAGCCTGCATTCAGGCCAGGAACTCCAGGGACTTCTGACCAGGCAGAGCTCGGCCTGTACACACCACCTGGCTAGGTAGGGGCTGGGCAGCACTGGGAGGTGTTGCCTCTGCACTGGAAGCCCAAGACCAGGCTCCACCAGCCCCAGACACCCTACTAACGATGCCCTCCTGGGCGTCCCTGCCTGCACCTGCACAGGTGAGCTGGGCCGAGGTGAGGACCTCTGTTGTGTGGCCTGATGGTCGCAGCTCACCTCCTCTGGCATGTGCCCTGCTGGAGCTAGCTCTGGGCAAGGCTTCGTGAGCTGCCCTCGTGCCACTCTGAGGCTGCTCTGCCCAAGCCAGGGGAGATGGTGTGGTACAGAGATGTGACGGGGCCTCCCTGGGGCACCACCAGGCCAGCCACTGCACCTGGGCCCAGCACTTTCTGACACAGACCTTCTCCCCCAGCTTCCCATTCCTCTGCCCTGGAAGATGTGTGATTCTGACTGAAGGGACATTAGTCCCTGTTCCTCTCAGTCAACAGTTCTCCACTTTAGCTTCTATCAGGATTATGGAGGGGTGGCCAACATGCAGTTTGCTGGGCTCCAGCCAGGAAGTCTGATGAGGTGAGCCCAGGGACCATGCTCTGAGAGCCACTGTTCCACACGCGGTCAGGGTGGACTTAATAATCTGAGCTTGTAGGGTGGGCCCAGAGGTTAAGAACATACAAGTGGGAAGAAAGGGAGGGGATCGAAGGTCATAGAGCTGCAGTGCCCAGGCCTGTATGCCCCACTGTTAAGGGAGCATAGGCTGATCTGGCTTGTCCTGCAAGGTTGCTGTTGGGTGACTATGAATGTGATCTGTTTCCAGGAAACCTCTTGCTGGCAAACCTAGACCTGCGTCCGAGGCAGTCACAGCCAGAAGAAGAGACCCAGCCACGGGACTGTGGCCACTCTGGACCACACAGGCCACCAGGAAGGAATGAGGGTGGCAGCAGCTTTCCTCTTGTCTTCAGGTAGGCCGTCAAAACAATTTCTAGTGGGCACACTTAGAAGTATTTGTAACAGAATGGAAGGTGTAAGTGGATGCTTTCACAGGTGGGGCCCTGCACCCTTAAGACAGGGGCAGCTGTGTGCACGCAGCAGCCTGGAGCCCCACAGGACTTGAGTCTGGGCCCTGGCTCTGTGCCCGTTTCCCCACCTGGTGGAATAAGGCAGGTAATTAAGCATTTATTACCTGGAGAGGCTGTGTACATTGAACAAGATACTACCCAGAGCCCTCAATCAATAGTGTCGTCTATAAAGTGGGAACAAGGTCTTTCTAAAGGCACACCTGGTGGAAAATGGCCTCCCAGGCCCTGTGACGCCTGGGACTGGGTGACTGCTGCTGTCTCTGCTGACAAAGTTGTAGTCAAGACGCCCAGAGGGCCGCTATCCAGGCCTGTGGCGTCCAGTTCTCTTGGAGGGCCGTCAGCCATTGACTGTGTGGGCAGGGGCTCCTCTGGCCCTCCTGGTACAGCACTGATCAGTCTGGAGGGAGGCGCTCACGTCTGCGTGTCGCACCCCTCTCGTGTCCTGTGGGCTGGCTGGCTGGCTGGCCTCCCTCCTGGGTGGAACAACCACTGCCTCTCTGCTTGGCTGGGGCTTCCTCTCCTGTCACTCCGTTCTACCGCCACCGCGCTGTGTCTGCCTCCTGGCTGAGACCAATTGCTGTCGCCTCTAGAGCGAGGGCAGACACGGGCTCCCACTCCAGTCAGATCCCAGTCTGAATCGTGCTGACCTCTCTCAGCACAAGCTTCCTCCACTGGGAAGCAGGTTCTGTGTGGTGCTGACGATGGGGATGCAGGCGGGCTTCCTCAAGAGCTGGGAGCCCCCCATGTTCCATGCGGCCCCGACCCAGCCGGTTGTGCTTATGCTCAGTGTCTTAAGTTGCTTTCTGAGAAAGGGCTTCCCACCCCTCAGAGAGTTTATCTTCACTTTGACCTTTTTTATTGCCTTGTCTTGACCAGACTAAGAAGGTGTCTGAGCTTCCCTGAAGTCACTCCAGTTGTGTCTGAGGCCTCAGTCTCCATGGCTGTTGCAAGTGGACCCCATTGGTTACCTGCTCGGTGATGGCTGGGGGCTGTGTGTACACACTGGTTTCCTGTCCACTGTCCCATCTGGACAGCAGAGATTCGGGTTCATGTGGCACAGAAGAGGGTTTCCTGCCTCCAGCTGGGCTGAGCCCCTCTTCATTTAGGGCTTTGCCAGGCCTCCAGGACTGGGTAAGGCAGGCCTGCATGACTGCAGGCCAGGGGCAGTGCCAAGGAGGCTGACCAGGGACCCAGAGATTCCTGTGGGGAGAGGCTGTGTCTTGGGAGCTGGAGAGCCCAGATGGATTTTCTGGAGGGCAAAGACTAGAGATCCAAGCCTGAAGGCTAAGAACAAAAGTGGCTTCTGGATGGACTCTGGTTTTTACACTGGACCAGGCCACCTGTTTAATTGTCTCGGCTGTTTGGAAGGTGGATAGGGCAGGGTAGCTTGGGTGGTGCAGGCAGAGTGTCTGTTCGCCCCGTGTGGACCCCGTCTGCTGGGAGTAGGTCTCCTTCACATTGTGCTCCTGGGCCTTCCTGTGCTCCATCTGGCTTTGAATAACTCCCCAACCAGAGACAACTCCATCCAGAGGTAAAGACCAGGCTCTCAGGGTCTGAGCTGAGAGTGGTGGGTTATGAGAGGGTGAAGCTAAAATTCAGAAGGCACTGGCATCCAATACAATGCCTCCAACGCCAGAGAGGCCAGGGCAACACAACCCCCCAGAGGCCTCTTACCTTCTCTTCAGGGCTCATATAAGCAATTCTCCCCAAAAGAATTTGTCTCTGTTCTTTGTATTTGTCTTCTAAGGCCCATGCCCAGAAACAGGGAGGCTGATGCTGTGCCTGGGCAGGTCAGGTAATTCCAAGCAGTGTTTCCAAGGTTCTCTAAAGTCTACTCCCACAGAGAGTGCACAAGGAGTGGTGTGATCCTCTGGCAAGGCTGACCAGACAGTAGGTGGGGGTTCCATGTGCCTAGTATCAAGAGCACTGAAGCCAAGGGCCTTGGATGAAATGCTGGCGCTACAAGTACATGCTGTGTGACCTCCGGTGAGTGACCTAACCGCTCTAGGCTTCCCCTCCTCTGCCTTTGAGTGGAAGTGACAGTGCTGCTCACCTTGCGGGGTTGCTGTGAGGATACTGCAGATAGAAGGTTGAGCACCACTCCTGAAACTCAATGAACAGCCATAAATGGTAGTTTGAAGAAAACACACTGGCTTTCCTTTTTAGGCTCATAAATCTAAGGAGAGTTTAATCAAAGCCCCACACTAGCTATTCCCAAAGTACTGCCCCTCCGGAGAGGGGTCATCCCCTAATGTCAAACAGAACAGGAGGAGTCGGGGGGATCCATAAATACTGTGAGCAGCATGCCCAAGGACAGGAGGGCCAGAGGCGGTTTCCCGAGCCTGGGGTTACACTGTGGGGTCTCATTTACCTTCAGTGGGCTCTAGGATTGGCTCCTACTCTTGGGGGCTGGAGGAAGGCAGTGCAGGACTGTGGTCAGCCTCCACACGCCCGTGACACCGGGCCTTGGCCGAGAGAAAGTGATCCCACAGCCCTCCACCAACATGTTTGCGTTTATATTGTTTTCATTCCGGCATGGCTTTTATGCTGGAGACACTGGATGCCACAAACAAGCTGTTTTATTTCCCCTCCTAAACCCCACTGTGATTTACTGGCCGGCTCTGGTGTAATCCCATTCTCTGCTCATGAAAGGGAGGGCAGCTGTTTACACGGCTCTGTGGGGCAAGGTCTGCCCCACAGATGTGGGGCCGGGCGGCAACGCACATGTGCTTGTCTTTGGCATTCTGCCCTCTTAAAAGCTTTCAACTGATTATTTTTTAAAACATTTTACTCCGTGAAAAATGTAAATAAGTTTGTAATAACAGATGCTCTTTTTATGGGTATGACTTTTATGCTTCAATTAAAAATTTCCCAATAGTCATATGAAAGAGCGTGAAATTATTACCTCCAATAAAGACTCCTCTATTGCTTCTCTCCTCGGAAGCACCTTTCATCAGAGTAGATCAAAGTGCATCTGAAACGCTAATTAACTGTGCCTTAGAACCGTCTGTGAGGAAGGGCAGTCCCTTAGCCTCACTAGCTGATAAGGCAGTCCAGGGACAGAAAGGGTGATTCACTTCCCAAAGGTCACACAGCAGAGTCATGCCAAATAATAGAATTTCTGTGGGAGGATGGGAAAGTGGGAGAAGCAGGAAGCTGGCTAATTCTGCTCAGATTCAAGAGCACGTTGTTAAAAAAAAAAAATCTTGCAAGGACTCTGGGACTGAGTAGGGTCAGTCCCTGGGGAGATTCACTCTGCTGGGTGCTTGCTGACTGCTTTATGGAGGGTGCGTGTCTGCCAGGTGCTCTTAGAACCAACTGCAAGGGCTGTCAGATGCTCTAGCTCTGTCAGCTTTGCTTTCTTTTCAATATGCATTTACATGGTATTGGCTTTTAAAATGATGGTCAAGTTTTGCTTCTGGCAGAAGAGAACAGAATGAAGATATACGGCAACTAGACAGACGGCAATCCCAAACAACAATGGTGTCCGTTCTGGACTTACCTGCACTTGGGGGTGAAGGGGCTAGAGCACAGGGCAGGGTGGGCATGGGAACTTGAGGCTGGCGTGGCGTGCTCTTTTACTTGTCCTCTGTGCAGGGTCCTTCCTCCCACACACCAGCTTCACTAGTAAGCCCCAGAAAAGGCCCCTCCCACTGCCCAGAACTGCAGGGCCAGAGGGGAGGCGTGGCACCCATAGCTAAGCTCCAGGAGGGGGATGCTCCTTCTGTCCTTGCTGGAGGGGGACGGGGAGAGGCAGAGGCTCCGGAGGAAGAATTTTCCCATATCGGCTCCTCTGGTGTGACTACCGTGACCCCGGGAAGCCCTGGCGCACGGTGCCCATCTGCCTACAGGCAAGGCCTTCTGCGTAGTGGCTAAGCTCTGCTCAAGCAGATGTCCCAGGACCAGCTCTGGCACTTGGGCTGTGGGACCCTCAGTGATGGCTCTGTTCAGGGAAGCAGCATTACAAGGTGTGCACAAGGTTAAAACCAGCAAAGTCCACTCTCTGTCCTCCTCGTGGGTTTGGAAGGGGAGTGCTTTGAGAAGAGCAGCTTTCTATATGCACAAGGAATGGTTCTGGCCAAGGAGGACAATGTAGCTGGCCGTGTCATGGGGTGTCAGTGTGCTGGACCCATGCTATACTGCACAGCCCACCTTCCTCAAGTACTGGGAGGCACTGATGGCAGAGATCCTGGAAGGCTCTCCATGTGCACAAGACGCCCCAGGGACAGCTACCTGCCGACACAGTGCCCTGGGCTGTAGCAGCTCTGAAGGCCACTTTCCACTTGCTACTATGCTCTGTCCAGAGGGTGAGGCTTCTAGAGGCCTGAGGCTCAGACTGTGGGGAGAGAGGAGCCTGGAGATGTGACGGGCAGTGAGACACAGCCTCAGAGGCAGCCATCCCACCTTCTTCATGGCAGAGTTCTCAAAGCATGCTCTTTTCAGAGAGCACCTTAATGTCTGAGCGGTCCTGAGATGCTGCACGATGCGGGGGACAATCACGTTTCTTTTACAGGGTGGGGGGTTAGAGCCAAAGGTGGGGTTCGTCTGCCTGCTATCACTGGGCTGGTTAGCCAGGCCCAAGCCCGAGCGCAGCGCTGCTGACAGGCAGGGACCTTGGGGGCTATGTGCTGACATCTGGGGTGGGGAAGTTGGGGGCTTGTGGCTGAGTCCTACCTGCCCCATTAGAGGTTCAACAACTACACCCTTCCAGGGCTGCCCCTCTGGGTTCTGGGTCTGTCTTAGGGGCAGTTGTACTGCTCCCCACAACCTCTGTAAGTCTCCGTGGGGAGATTTCAGGGCTGGGAAGAGGGGACAGCCCTGTTTAACGTACCTGCCCACTCAGATCCACCTCATGAGCAGGGCAGTGAGACACAGGTAGAGAGGGGGCTGGAGAACGCTCAGGAATCCACGGGTAAGGAGCAGAGGGCTTTGCGTAGAGTGCTGGACGCAGCCTCAGCTGATCATGTGCACAGAGCTCTCCTCAAGTGTGGCCCACACACACCGGGGAGACAGCCACATGCCCTTACCTGCCGCTACCGATGGATGGAAAGGCAATGGACTTCAGCTTCTTGTCATCCGCCAGCGCCAAGCAGTTCTTCACTGTCTTTTCCAGAAGTTCCTCACACTTGTCTGCACCCCAGACGGGACTGTTACAGTGGATCACAAACTTGGCGGGCAGGCCATGCCCTGCGCTGACAGCAGCTGCAGGGGACGAGAGAGCAGCAGTGAGTGGGGTTCCTGCACAAGGACCACTCTCCAGCACATCCCCCCAGACCGCGTGGCCCCAGGGCCTCCTCCCTCGGTAAGGGGGACGCCCACCCCCACCCCTGGGAAGCTGGCGTGAGGACCATCACCACCAGGAACTTTAGCCAAGGTCACAGTAAACCCTCTCCCTACCCTCCCAGAAGGCAGAGCCTTAACCATCTAACTTGACCAAATGTGTCAGAATGTTTGTAGCCTCCAATTAATTGCCTTCTGGGGTCTCCAACTGCCTTTTCCTCAAGTGGATTCACGTGCATTTAATTATGATGCATCTATAAATCTCTCAGACACAGCTCAGAATAAACCTATTGGGAAAGGAATCTAAATAGCATGTCTGCTGCTCTAGTCGCCTCCCTGACTGGCCCATCCTGCTCGTTTTGACAGAATTAACTGGACAGTGTTTTTAGGATGGAACTATTTTCCATCTTACTCTTTTCCTCTCCTAGAAGACGCCTCTTTCCAGCTAAAGGCCTGCCTTTCCAGGTGTGTTCTCACTCTCTGCCCTGGGTCAGATCTAAAGACAATGGTCTTGGGTCTGCTCCCACCAGGAAATGTGACAGGTCAGCCCATGGCTCCCAGAGCACATTCCAGGATTCCTATCCCAAAAGCTGCAGCACAAAGAAGGTGGTTCTAGAACCAAGGCGTCTGATGAATGCTGCCTGCCAGATTTCTGTACAGGAGCACACTCGCGTCTCCACCCACCGTTCCACTAAGACACCCAAACCTTTTTGATCAAATGTTCCCTAAACCCAATTTGTGAAGAACACCCAAGTGCTATCCAGGGGTCTTGATTGTTACTGGGTCTGCTATTTGACTAGCAGAATCCAGAGAAGAGGGATTTGTGAGAAGTGTCTCATGGTGCAGTAGCAACAGTCTGAACCCAAAGTCACAGGTCTGACTTTGAGTCCTGGCTCTGTTGACTGGTTCAAGAACTGCAGGCTTGACTGACATTGTGGGACTTAATTCACAGGTCTGCCCACGTGAGAAGTAACTGCTAAACCATGCTTAGAAAAGACAAAACTTGTGTTAGCAGTGATTATCTATTTCCTTCATACTTAAAAATATTTTAAACGTTTTCTAAAATAGATCTTAAAGAACAAAATGTGTTCTTGTTTTTGAAACAAGCAAACGTACCTTTAGTTGTGCTAAGTCTAATGGGTTGGCACCAGCTGTGGCTCCTCTGTCGCCAGCTAAGATGGGATGTGGCAGCATCAGGGCCCCCTCTCATCACACCTCCCACTGAGGGCCACCAAACGGGCTTGAACTGAAGTACCAATGGAGGACACCAGGCTGGCACAGAGTTGCCAGGAGGGGGCTGAGGAAAGACCAGGAGCCCCTGGCTGGGTGCTTTATGCTGTGTGTGTCGTCTCTGTTCAGTGTGGGCAGTTCCAAGGGCAACTTCCTGCAAGAGCCTGGTAACTGCCCCCACAAAATCTCTTCAGTGCCTTGCCCTTTGTAGGCAAAACTGAACTGAACTGGCAGAGCAGAGGTCAAATGCAATGCCACCTTCTTATTCCCGCTGGGACCCATGACTAGCCCAGGATGAGAGGGCATGTGCAGGCACTGGGGAAGGAGGCATAAGGCCTGGGGGCCCCTCAGAGAAGCCTGAGTGGTTGTGACCTAGGAACCACTGATACCCATATTTAACTAAGATTCATTTTAAAAATCATAAATAGGACGTGGAATGGGCACTGGGCAACCATCTAGTAAGAAGAGGAAACGAGCCGAGAGAGAAAGGAAGGGAATGGTCTGTTCTCACACAGCGGGTGGGTGAGCCAGCCTTGCCCCCTGTCCTGACTCTCAGGTGCTCAGGAAACCCTGTGTCCACCTAAAATCCCCCAGTCCAGGCTGGCAGCGTTGAGCAGTGCCCTGCCTTGAGTTCTCAGCAGTAATTCTCATCTCACACTTCATTTTCTTACCCCTCTTATCAGGAAAGGTGTAACTGGCAAATGAGAGATGTGTATTTATATTACTCCCATTAAAGACACAGATGGCTGAATGGGAATGACTCATTTGCATCTCTCATCAGCGATTTTGCAGATGGCTCAGTATCACTATAATTCTCGGCTCTCAGAGTTGCCAAGTTTGGCTTCTGTAACGGCTTAAAATTTGAGGACTAGACATCAAACATTTAGAAGCTATTTTAAGTAATAAGGAAAAAACTTTAGAAAGGCAATTTTCACAACCATTAACTCCCCTGACAATTAGTGTGTGATAAAAAGTCTACCAGGCTTTCTTCTGCCTTCATCTTGGAGACACCCATACACCTCTGAATTCTAATCTGTCCTGTAAAATGGTTTCCGTGATACAGCATGTACCACTCCCAGATAAGCAGGGTGCGCCCCTCCTCACCTCCAGCTACTTCCAAGGGCCCATTTTTTTTCCGGAGTTCCAGGACAGCTTCCACAAACTCCTTGCCACCTTTCTTCTCTAGCGTGTTTCCTAGACAAGAACAGGGCGAGGTCAGATTGCCATCCCTGGGTCCCAGGGCACACACAGACACTTAGCATGTCAGATGATTACATACTAAAAATGATCTGACCAGCTAAATTCCCAGACAGCTGCAAGATAGGAACAAAGCTGTGGCTGAGTCAGAAAAGTGAAATTTAGAAGAGATTCACTATCGGCCAGTCACCACTCTGCACGGCTGGCCACTGGGTCACCTTTGCTGCCCCTTTACGTGGGGGTGACTTGCGGTGATCCTGGACGTGCCAGAGATGTGAAGGAGATGCCTGTTCTCTGCAAGCACGCCTGTCTCACATGCTTTCCATCAGCGTGAGAAACCAGATGGTGCTGGCTTCCAAGGCTGATGCCTCCCCCTGGATTTTCTTCTCTGTCTCTGGGGAGAACCCCCAAATAAGGAGGTTTTAGAAGAAGCACACCAGGCTCCCATCAGGCAGCTAGCTCTCCTCTTGGCAGCAGGCCCAGAAGAAAGCATTCCGATTTGGCCACCTTTGGACTAGCTCTACTACCATGCTTAGTTTCTATTTTGCAGCTTTGGTGTCATATGTGAATTAAAAAAAAAAAAAAAAAATGGCCTCAGACAGTATTTCCTTAATCACACTAATGATTCAGAATCGTTTCAGGTAAAGGAGGGCAACATCAGAAACAGAGCTTAAAGATGTACTTATATCAAAGCTTGGAAAGAGGGATGTCTGTTCAGGACCAGATTTTAAAAATCAAATAGGATTTTGGGAGCATTTCTTCTTAAATTAGGGTACTTACTAAGTAATCAATTCCGCCTATGAAAGCCAAGTTCCCAAATATGATTATCAACACCTATAATAAGGTCTGTGGGTTAAATGTCTCACTAGGTAGCAGCAATCAGGATCATCCTTTTAAGTTTGGCCAGCATGGGGTCTCGGTCTTCCCTAAGCTCTGCTTCGTCAGTTGTGCACATTTTAAAGTACATTCCTCACAAGAGGATAAAATACTCCCCTTAAGATTCACCATTTGTAATGGAAAATTCCAGGTGCCCCCGGCACATTCTGTTATGGGTCAGTCAGGGTGCACTGGGATGCACCAGCCCAGATTCTCTTTGGATTCACCCTGGCATGACTAGGTCTGATTATCTTAGAGAAACCTGCCTCATTAGCATGTTATTGTGGAGGGGTGAAGTAACCCCAGGAAGTGTCTAGAAGGAAAAGCAGATTGCCTGGGCACTGTCACAAACAAGTCAGCACAAGGGCTACTGGCAAGCACTGCCTATAAGCCACCCACTCTACAAAGTCTGGGGGCCTGAATGAATGTGAGCACCAGGCCATCACCCATGAGGAGCTCTCAGCTCGGGGAAGGCCTGGCTCTCAGACAGAGATTACTGTGGGATCCCTGAGGTGGGATCCAGTGTCCCTCCTTGTTAGCCTGGACTGCCCACAAGCCTTCACCTGTCTTGGAAAGCAGTGAAGTGGGCTTTAAATGGCAGAGGCGTGCAGAAGTAAAACACATCCACCCGCTTCAGAGACTTTCACTGACAGCGGCAGCAGCCTCCGGTGTTTGTGGCAAAAGCTCAGCATCCGGGACAGTGGCCAATGGGCTTAGGGGAGCAGGCTTGGGCCTCATGCTTCAACCACTGGGAAGTGCAGAGTTTGAGGCTACAACCCAGGTGAGTGAGGCCCAGTTACAGGATTACCCGAAACATCCATGCAACTGAGAGAAATGAATCTGAAGTCTAAAGTCGCTGGATCCCAAACACTGCTGACCAACTACACCTGGTCTGGCCTTCCCTCTTCATCCATCCTCCAGCTTGAGGGATGGATACAAACATGCTCTAGGCAGGACTATTTCAGGACGCATTCTCTAGTCTACCTACTCTTTAGGAGGAATGAGAAATTTGGAAGATAAAGTAAAATCAGTGCTGTATTGATACTACCAACACCTTTCTGAAATAGAAAATATTAAGAAAATGGGCTGACTTATAATTAAAGGTGTTTTATCTTAGGAAGAGTGTTTACTTTAAAATTTTTACTTATAATTAAATCTTGCTTTAATTAGAAGTGAAATTTGCACGTTAAATTACACTTAATGCATTTCCCAAACTTAAAAATTGAATCCTAGATTGCAGGCAATCAACCCGGTCAGGACTTGACTCCTACACACACATATGTATGCACATGTTCATGTAGACACACGTGTACTTTTTAACAAGAAACAGGCCCATTTCAACTGTATTGTCAACACTCTTAATGTAAGACTCTTGCTTTTTAGGCTTAACTTCAGGGTTAATCATAAAGCAATTGGCTTATTTGCCCCCAAGCATAAACATGTGTTACTCCCATGAGAACAAGAACATTATTTCATGCTTAGAAAGCAGGCATAAGTATCAGTGTTCAAAACAGCCTAAGCAAAAATTTAGGCTTGGACAAACGTCAGGCTCAGCCTGTGGTCTATTTCACTGTTAGAAAGAACTTTTTGATGGGTAAAAGTTAATCACTGGGGCTAAGCATTCCTGCACTCGCATTCCTTCTTCCAGCAGTCTCGGGACTCGGGAATTCACACCAAATATGAGAAGTGGAGTGATTACATCCTCGCTTCCTCTTTTTCCCTCTCACACATCAAAGTGGGAGCTGGAACCAATTGAGACCATGTGTGAATCTGGTTGACCATTATTTTGGTATTGTAAGAGATCTGGGTTCAGTTCTAGTTTGGACTGGTTCAGAGAAAAAGCACAGGGGTGGGCTTTGGAAGCCCTGAGTTCTAGTCCTGGCACAGTCTTGCTCCTTGGCCAGTCAGGTTGTCTGGACCTGTTTTGACAGTGTCTGTGAGTGACGTGCCAGGTAGCCTTGGTAGAGCTCTCAGACCCAGGTTAATGACATGTCACTGAGGCTACTCTTCCCTGCCCTGTGCATGTGAGTGAGTTAAGGGCATGTGTGTCAGAGAAAAAGCACTAGCACTGTCATTATTCCAAGGAGACCAGTTCCATTCATGGTTTATGAAGGACTGGGCTCTTGTGGGATGGGGACAGTTGGCTCTGCCTGTTACCCCAGGTGCCTCAAAGCCTCCAGCTCCACCTCCTGGTGTGGCTAATCATGAGGAAAGATTTCCCAAGCAGCAGCAGGCTGGCCCTTCCTTTCTCTCCCCTGGGCAAGACTGTTTTGCCCAGCAAGTTTCATAATTTCCATTTCACCCAAAGTCCGGGATGGCAGGATGAACCCAGGCTTTAGCCAATCCTGGCTAAAAAGATAAGCCCTTAGCTGTTTGTTTATTTATTTTCCTCCAAATCAGTACTTCCCTCCCATCAAGTTTTTACTTGGTTAAGAAAGGAAGTATCTTTTGCTTAAGCTGTCTGACTTAGGAGCTCTTAAACTCCTCCCAAATCTTGAGAAAGGGGAGTTTATTTTAATTGCCTACAACCTGATTTCATTCGGGCCTAGCAGGTTTGGCAAATCCCGACTTTCCATCCAGTTTGTCTTTCTATCCTTATCCAAAATCCAAAATGCCCAGGAGAGCAATCAGCCCAAATCCCAGTGGCTGGGGCAGACTGTGAACAGCGGGCTTTGTGACTGACACTGAGCAGAGCTGGACAGCTACAGACTGCTAAGCTGCTGTTTCTAGTGTCTGGGACACTCAGGCAGATCCCTACAGCCTCATCCTTCAAGATGACTTCACTTCTGTCCTTAATAGAAATGTAGCCAATTCTCTTTGGAAGCTGGTGTTGGAATCTACACGCAGACATGCTGCTCTCAGGACCAGCACGCCTACTGTAAAAATCATACATGCACCTGAGAGCAAGACGACCACAGTAAGCCCCTATCACGAGCCAGACGTGAAGCAGGGTGCTTTGCTTACATGATTTAACATAATTCAACACAATTCTCATTGTTAACACTATGTTATGGGTAGGGAAACCAAGGCACTGAGGAGGAGTTAGGTGACTTGCCGAGGCCCCAAATCTGGTAGATGGTAAGGTTAGGATTCAGGATTCTTCTACCTAGCTCCAAACCTGCGCTGTTTTGCCATCATACCCGGATGCCTTCACACCCACATTACAGAAGCCCCTCAACACATTGCTACAGCAGGGCACTGTCTATGCCAGTCTGCAGCCACAGACTCTTGGCGCCCTGTGTGCTCACTCTGCCTTGCCCCACCCACAGCTACTTAGGGCCAGATGCCAGCTACTTAGTGCCAGATGCCACCATGTGGGTCAGCTGCTGGGGAGAGGAAGGGGCTCTCTGGATCCAGGAGAGTGTTTCTCAAGAGTGTCTAGAAACACGACATCAGAATGAGGGGACCTTCGTGCACTTAAGGTTTGAGAACAAGAGTGTGGGAGAGGGTTGTCAAGTTCCCCCAGCGTGCACTTAAGGTTGAAGGCCGCTGTCAGGAACGACTGTGCTTCTGACGCAGACCTGTGCACAGGCATTCCTGCATGTCTGGTCCATAGAAGGGCACAGAAGCGGTCATGGATGCCACGCAACCCACTGGGCTGCATCCCCCTGGCAGCTTCAGATCACACGTGAACCCATTCTCCAACAAAGCTGTGCCTCAGGAAGCAAGTGAGGACACGATGTTGCTGAACCAGTTTCCAAACCAGAAGTGGGCCCAGCTGGGAGCGGCATGATGCAACCTGGCTAACAGTTAGCTGTACTTCTCGCATTCACGACCCGGGAATGGGAGACCTGGGGAAGGTCAGGACAGCTGGAAGTGTGAAATGAATGCAGCCCTGCATAGCTGTCAAAGGATCAAGCTGTCTGCGGCGGCCGACTGACCATGCACACACACACTCGGCAGCACCCGGCTAGGCATTACCTACTTCACCACCGGTGTAGAAGTCAGTGTTTGTCGGGTGAACGACAGCATCACTGTCGATCGAGGCAATGTCAGCCTGTACAACTTGCAACTATAACAGGTAAACAAATGTATATCAACTGTGTTGGACCGAGACCCACGCACAGGCACATTTACTAAGGCCCCAGTGGCAGGGCTGGCCTACCTGGTCGATTCCAACATACGAGCCAAAGGGCAGTCAGTCCACGAGGTGTGCGCACGTGTGGGTGGGGGTGAGCGGAGGAGGGGGAGGGATATCAAATGTGACATGTTTAAATTAAACATTTGAATGACAGGTCCAAAAAAAAGAGAAACACACACGAGATCATTTCCAAAGGTTAAAAGAAAGAACAACGAATGCCCCGTTTCACTTCGCAAAAGCCTGTAAGACTGGCACCCCACTGAGAAGGCTACTAAAACATGGCATCTGTTTTTTTTTTTTTTTTTTTTAATGTGGACTATCAGGCCAACCAAAACAACAAGTTTCTCCATTTTCTCAGCAGCAGTCACCATTTAGGGTTTGATTTTTATTCCTGTGAAGTTCATCATTTTGTCTACCTTCAAGGGACATTTCTTGAAAACGGAGAAAACAGTATAGGTGTGCACAAAGGAATGCCTTTATTCTTCCCCTTAGAGGTGTAATTTTTCTAGGCCTACCTCTTATTTTAATCTTGTTTTTATGTATACTGTGAATAGATTAATCCTTGCCTTTTCTAGCTTGTGGGCTTTTTTTTTTCCCCCTAAAAAAAAGAAAGTATCTGTTTAAGGCAATTGCAAAACAAGTTCAAGCAGGGCATTTTTGAGTCCCAGTTTTCATGTCTTCAGCCCATTACTGCACCCAGTTTGTATGGGTCCGGCCTGGGCTCTGGCATGGGCGTCTCTCCCGGGAAGGAAATCTGCCATCTTACAAAGGTGGCCAAAAATGAGAGCTAAAGGCACACAAAACACACCTAAGTCAGTATCAGATATATGGCTGCCTTGGTGGGTGCCTGCTGCCCCCACAAGGCTCACAGCTAAGGAGATAGAAGCCTTCGTTGTGCCCTGAGCAGACGGCTTCTCTCTGCGAAGGTGAGACCACAGAGTGGGCCTCCTGAGGGCTACCTCTCAGCTTGTGCTGCACCGTCCACCCTCCTGGACAGGGACTCCACAGCTCTGGCATAGATTCCCTCTGGAGGAGCTCACTCAGAAAAAGAATGAGTGCCTTCTCTCTAGTATCATACTCAAGCCAAATAATTCATGAAGGTGGCACCCAGTCATATACTGTTTTCAGTTGTAGAAAAAGTTGAAGTGGCAGTACGTGGTAAATTTGGGGGAATCCAATTTGCTGGTGGATGAAAGACAACCTAATAATGTCCTGATGTGCAGCTTCACCGTCTCCTTTCTCAAGTGTTTTCACTTTGTTTAACTGTCATTTCTAATTAAGGCTTAAATGGAGAAACTCATTTTGTAGTTACCTGAGATGTTTCAATTCTTAAAAAAAAAAAAACAGAAAAACAAAAAAAAAACACAGTTTAAAAAAATCCCCCCCAAAGTAACCAGCAGTCAGTGTGATCATTATGGAAGAGAATTTAGATAGCAATATATTTATAATGAAGGGGAAAGCAGCCAATAGGGCTTAACAAAACATAATCACATCATTCCCAGTTGGAAGGGCTTACAGTAAGTAGACATTCAGTGTCTACTCTCAAATATTAATCTCAGTTTTGGGAATTTAGTTTTACCATCTGTAATTTGAGAAGATGAAGAGCCTAAATTCTGGGTTCCATAACTTTTCAACTGACAGCTGATGGTGCCAAACCCCATCCCCAATTACCTAGGTCATCTTTAAGGTCAATGTCAGCATTGGTAGGATTGATTATGGCCTCCACCTCAAAGCCGGCTAAATTACTGATTTCACTGTGAATAAGGTTCAGCTGAAAAGAAAAGCATGAGGTGGGAAATAACAGGACAGCTGGGAAGTCACAGAGATGGGAGCCTTGGGATATAGATGAAGGGCAGGGGATACTCCAGGTGCACTGGGCACAAAGGGGAAGAGGGACTCACTGGCTAAAATGAATCCCTTTCAAACAAAAGACTCAAATGCCACTCAGGATGCTAAAAAGAAGCAAGCTAGGCTGAAGGTCCAGAACCTGTTTGGTGATGCCTGGGGCCAAAGGAAAGCCTAAGCCAAGTCAGACTGGGGGATCCACCTTCGTTTAAAAGAACTTGTGATCTGGGTGCCAAGGTACAGCGGCTGTCAGGACCCAGAGTCAACTCCTCAGGGCTGGGGTAGGGTCGGGGGGTATATGGAGCTGTCCTCTTTTCTGAGTACTGGGATGCTTCAGAAGTCCTAGCTGGTCTGGGGAAACCCCTAGCAGCTCTGCCGTTCTCTTCCAAGTGGCCATGGGTCTCTTAGGCTCTTCATGTCACTGTGAACACTGGCTAAGTGGCTCCCGTGTCCTGCTTGGGGGTGGTGAGGAGCAAGAATGGTCTGTTATTTAGTAACATCTAATTTTACATGCCTGTTAGTTATGTGATGCTGAAGATCTGGCCAAATCCAGGAAGAGACACAGCAGTTCTCCATCAAGACAGTGTGTCTTTTAAACTGTGTTCACTTGTTGGTGAGGCTCCTCTGAGGCGCAATGGGTAGAGTACTTTCCTTGAGTGGCTTTTATGAATACCCCACCAGCCGAGGCCTCGTAAAGTGCCACTGCACGTCCTGCCTCCCTGCTGCTATTCTGCTGCCATAGCAACCCTCACTCTGAGAGGACTCTATGATCTCGGCTGGCTGTCAGAGGTGCAGGGCGGTTGAGGTGGCCCAGGACTCCCCTTCCTGCTCTCAGGCCCAAGGGCCTGCAGCAGAGTGCTTACTCTCTCCCAGGGAAGATGGCTGTTCTTCAGTGACAGAAATTCCGACCAGCTGCACAGAGAGCCATGCCCAAGCGGCCCCCAGAGGAGCTGCTGACCAAGACAAACTGCAAGCCTGGCTAGGAGAGCTGACCACACCCACTGGGCCCCGCGGGGCAGGCCTTCACCCCCCAGGAAAGGGCCATGTGCGGACCCTCGGTTGGGATGCTCCTGGCCACGAGCGCCAAGTGACTGAATTTCTGGGGCCAGACATTTTGTGCAAACAAAACTAAACAAACAAAACCCTGACATTCTATAAGCAATAGAAATATTACCCCCCATTTCTGATTCCAAGAAGCAATAGGCAGATTCTCAAAACAGGGACCTGCTTAGACTAAAAGCTGTGGAAATGAACTGTTCTTATGGCCAGGGAAGGACCCTGGCTAGGCCCCGCCACAGCGAAGGGAGGCTTCATCTTTAGTTAGGGCTCAAAGGGAGAAGAGGCACAAGTTCTCTCCACTTAAGACTTTCTGCGGTGCGATTCCCAGCTCTGCAGGGTGATTGGGGGCCCTGACATTCCTGCAGCAGGAGGATGCCCACTGAGGTGACCTCACACAGTGATGTGCTCAGAAGCACATGTGGGCACTGGTGCCAGGACAGAGGCACAGCAGGGATGGCATCAGGGCGAGGATACTCATGGTTGTGCTCAAGGGGAAGGGGTGTGGGTGGGGTGTGATCTCAGAGTAAGGCAAGTGAAGCTTCAGGACAAGGCAAAGGGTTTGATTATGTATCATGTACGTACTGCATATGACATCAAGCAAATGCTGTTTATAAAAGCTCAAATTAAGCCAATATTCCCTGCTCCCTCCACCGAAAATAAAAACTCACACTGTGTGAAGCAGCAGGAGGTTCTAGCGGGAGGAATGGAAAGGAGAAAGAGATGGGGGCGGGGGAAACAGTCCACTTGGTGTTATGGGTGAATACGCTTTAAATACATCTAGATTTTTTTGTTTGTTTTAAAGTCATACATGTTTAAGTCTTTAAAATTCATGCTGTTTTTTTCCCCCAATTGTATAGATGCTTCTGGATTTGTATTCAGAAATGCCCCAATGGAAAATTAGCTATTTCCATGGGCTCTGATTCAACGAGCCGGGGAGACCCTGGTAGATTCTCTCTGCCTCTGCCTGGGGAGAACCGCCTCCTGCTCTTTAGGGGGAGGGCTGTTCTGGGGAAACCATAGGGCTTCAGGGCCTTGCTGAAGTGAGGGAGAGGTTGCAAACAGAATTCCGAGTTCTCTCCGGGCTCACCTTCCCTCTGAGTGGAAGCAGTCCCCCTCTTGGAATCACAGAATCCTGCCTGACAGCCACTGCCCCTAGCATGGAGAAGCCCTAGCTAACCAAGTGCACCTTCACTCTCAGCCACATCCGAGCCTTGACTTCCCAGCTCTGTTCTGCCAGATGCCAGGCTCAGCAGAAGTCCTCAGGATGAAGGGCTGAGCCACAAAACAGTACTGCTATTAAAAATGTTTGTGCTTGGGGGAGGCCCAGTCTGTGTTTGTGTGTGGGGGAGAGGAATGGGGAGGGGAGCGGACAGATTGCTTCAGGCACTCTGGAAAGGTACATGGGCAATTATCTTGGCTTGGGCAGGCTGGACCAGGTGCAGAAGCTGACAGTGACCTGATCATCTGATCACCAACAAGGACAGAAGCTCCCCTGGACAGGAGGACAAGTAGAGGCCGTGCATGCACATGCCTGGACAGGATCTGGATGTGCAGAGGACGTATGCCCACAGGTCCGGCAGGCCCAGAATAGATGTCCAGTAGGAGGAGGTCCCAGCACCGCCCCCCTCCCAAGACCCACCCAGGGTCAAATCCACTTGGGCCTCTCACCCAAGGGGGTGCACAGCTGTCTGAAGCATATGGCAGAGCAGGGGTGTTTGTGGGCTGGGAAATCAGATGTCTGGGGCACTGTGAACATTCCCAAGTTGAGTCTGATTTTCTGGGAGCAGGGAGGCTTGTTAATGATTTCGGAATGTGAGTAAGGTGACTACTTCCTTGTCTTAATATCGAGAAAGATGGAAAACTAAGTTTTAAATCCCAGAATGGTGAATTTAAATTACCTGTGAAGACTACTGCCACTGGAGAAAGTGGCCAAAGAGCCCTGCCAGGTGCACAGCAGGAGGGGGCCCACCTGGCTGTGGGGCTGGGGGAAGGGGACTGAGCCACGGGTCCTTCCGGCTCTCCTGCACCACGAGGACCTGATGATGCCCAGGTCACCGGCCTCTGCTGAAGCCAGCCTCTGATGTCTACGGTCCCCAGTCCTTCCCTCGAGGAGTTATGCCTGGTCAATCCTTGTTGTCTACTTCTGATGTGAACTCATTAGGGTGTAAGCTCCTTGAAGGCAGAGAGAGGGCCATCCAATGCCTAAGACAGTGCTCGGGTCTCTCTAGGCCCACAAACAGTGCTGGGATTGATCAAACACCCAGACACAGCTCTGTAATGAGATGTACAAACCGCTTCCCTGAAAGCAGGAATATGGAGAGGTCAGAGCTCAGGAATTGCCTTTGTCCTGGATGGGACCTGGGGTGGCGCAGAGCTGACCTGGCCATCCTGGAGCTGGCTGGGAAGCAGCTTGCCTGTGGTAAGGAAGGAGCTGGTGGCTTGGGGCTACTGGAAGGACATCTGGGATATCTTGACATGACCTCCTTGGCTAAAGGAAGCAGTACAATCCTTTTTTTTTTTTTTTTTTTTAACATATGTGATCAAAAATTCAATTTTAGGGAATAACAGTATTAAGGATTATCTGAATGACTCACTGAGTATAGACTGTCATAGTCCAAGCTTTGTCTCTGTCATTCCCTTACAATGGACAAGGAAGACTTCTTTCCCTGTATCCACCACATAAAATGGAACTCTTCTCCTGTCCCCAGGGTCCACTTCAACTAAGGTGGATGGAGAGGCAGAGGTCCTTCACAGAACTGTCTCCACCTCCTCACAGAGTACGTGTCCCCGTGGCCTGCTTCAGGACCCACTCCTGCCCTGGCCTCTCAGGTGAAGGGGTTTCCTCCTCTGTGCTATGCTGCCCAGCCCACTAGTATGCCTGGTCTGAATCCCCCAGAGGCTCAGGCCTGGTGGTGGCATCTGGTGCGTTTCAGGCTAGAATGTGCCACCCGAGGATAAGGACTCAGGACACTGCTGGAGGAAAAGCATGGGATTGCCCGTGTCCTAAACTGTCTCAGAAGCCAACTGTCTGCCGTAGGGTGGAAGGGGGTGGTGGGCCTTTCCTCCATGTTGCTGCTTCAAGAGCCCTCCCTCTCCTCACTATTCCCTAGCCCCCGGGACCTGGGTGTCTGGATCTGAGGAAGAAAACCCCTGGTGCCTACCCCGCCTCGAGCAGCCTACAGGGGTCTGGCTGCAATCCTGACAGTGTGCGACGCGGGCGGGGAGGGCACACACGCATGCCCTCCTGACACCGCCTTCCCAGCCGCTTCTAGGAACACTGACTCATCCAGGGAAGTCTACATCACTTACTACCACTGAAGAAGATTCATAATACACCTTGGAAGTACTGCTTTTGAACATAAAGCTTTTTAAATCTCTGAAAAGACACTGAGAATCTCCACTGAATCACAAAGCAAACACATCTAGTCAACCCGGATTCACAGCACTGTTTCCCTTTTGAAAACAATTCAACGATGTGTGTGAACCCTGGGTAAAATCAAAGAATAATGAGAGTGATTACTCCTGAGACAGCTGTATGTGAAATACATCATCATCAACAGTTAGAGCCCCGGCTCGTAAGCCCTGGGCCAGCTTCTCCTGTGGGCAGCTCAGCAGCTGTGCCTTTCAGGACTGGAGTGAGCACAGCATCACCTTTCTGCCCTCAGCTTGCCTGCACTGCTCTAGCACCGGTGCCGCTGCCACAGGTGGGAACAAGACTTGTAGAGCACAGGGTACCATACAGCCCTCACTGTGAAGTACCCTTTCTGAAACATTTCCAAAAATCCAAGTCCAAATTAATGCCTGTACTAATGACATTTTAAAATGTGCTTTGTGTGAAAACTCCCGTGTGTCAGTCTGACAACTCAGGCCCTTTTTGCACTAAATGCCATGACTTTCACCCGACAGTAAAAACTAACAGAGGGCCAGAAAGTATTGCTTCTAAGTAATGCTGCTAACTATGAATATTTACTCCCTTTCTCATGCTGCAGGGGCTCAGGGTTCCAAGGACACTATTTTCTAACAGGGTGCCCCGGCTGACTTGAGATGTTGATTTATTCTGTGACAGCACTTTTGGGGAGACACAGTTTACTCTGCTAAAGGGTGCCTACAGGACTGGGTCTGGGGTAGCTCATCCTGGATGTGTGTATCTGGGGTCATGAAGCTGGATGGGAAAGAAGGTGGGTGTTTCTTCCGGCTCTGCACTCAGCCCCTTCTCTCACAGCTGACCATGTTACACTGGGCTCCAGCTCAGCCCATCCTTTCAGGCTTTCCCTCCGAAAGTCAAGATATTGAACAGCCACGTTAGCTTTACTGTCGAGCCCACTGCTTCCATCTTCCTGTATTTCCTATATAGTATTAGATAACACACCTGTAAATTACTCTATAGAGTATCAGTGCCTCTCTACAACATTTTGGACTTCCCCTTGCAGCCTAAGTCGGGTGTAGTCAGTGTTCACTGGATTTGTACTTTCCAGTACTTTCCTGCCTGCGGTGCTGACCCTGAGGTCAGAGGCCAGACTGTGCCCAGCACGGAGCAGGCGGTGCTGCTTGGTCACAGCAGTGCTAGCCATGGATCTGCAGCCTTTGCTGGCTCCCTCCCAGGCCTCATATGCAGCACATGAGGCCCTGATCCCACGTTTCCATGTGTACACAGGCACCGTATGGCCGAGTACTGCCACTGTAGGGATCCTGCAAGGGGGTGCGAGGAGTTCCGATCTGAGGCAGGTTTTGGAGTAAACAGCAGGAGAGAGCAAGAAGAACACAGGGAAGGGAGAGGCACCCAAGGGTGGGGCAAGGCAAGGAGTGAGGGAGCGGGTGGCTCCTGGGCTGAACTGTTGTACCTGTTTAACAGGCTGCCAAGTCCCGGCTAATAGCATTTGGGATCTAAAGCACACTGGAGCTAGTCCTTAAATCGCAGAGCTTTTTCACACTTTAGTTCAAACGAAAGCAATATGGGTGACAGGTCACATTAACTTTCAATATATTACCCAAAGGACAGGTTAAAGGGTGAAAGTAAACCCAGGTGGTTGCCTTCACTGCTGTGCTGAAATTTTATCAATAAAAAATATTTTACACAAAAAAACTTTCAAAGCCCCAGACCTTAAGATGACAACTAGTGCTGCTTATATTTTCCCTTTGAAAAATGCATACAAAATACAGAAGACAATGGTTATAAAATGTACACTGTAATGGTTATTTGCTGGAACACAGAGTCCACCACAGGAATTGCATCATGAGAGCCTGAGTGCAATTAGTGACAGGAAGCGGGAGGGGGAGGAGGAGGCTTGCAATGAAGTGAGCAGGACGGTGTCACTGAGATGCAAAAGAAAACTGACGGTGAGCTTTTAAAAATGATGCAGCTTCAGGACCAAGTTGTTCAAACTAAATGCAATTTACGTGGAAGTTCAAATCCATGCCTTTAATACTTTTTAATGTAGGATAAAAAATAAAAATCAGCCAAATAATTCCCACTGTCTCTCCACCCCCTTTTTTGGTGTTAATAGAAATATTAACCCTCCTTCTGAGGTCTTAAAAGCCTTTGCATCATTTTTATTTTCAACAAAAGTGAATCATCTGTTACAAAACCATGTAGTGTCCTGGCAAATCGGCACCACTGGGGCAGCTGAAAACATACTGCCCGTGGTTAAAACACACAAACAACTGGCTTGAGGACTCCTCAGGTGGCACGGTGTGTCTAGCAACAATCCCAGCCCCTGGATCAAGGCTCCACCTCCAGTATCCACCAGAATGCCTGGGCTGCCAGCTAAAGCTTTCTCTTTCCAGGCCCTGGTTTTGACTTTCTGGTCAGGATTATAGGATGACCAGGCCCTCCCACGTACGCAGCTCCTTCCACAGACTGAGCCCAGGGTGTCTCCAACCCCACAGGAGCTCCTGTCCCTCTTCACCACCATATCTCCTCTCCCCACCTGCCAATCTCCCCTCAGCACCTGGCCCAGCCCTCCCCGAGTTCTTTCCTAAAGCTGCCCGCCCCTACTCTCTCCACCAGCCCACGAGGCCAGGAGTGGTCCCCAGGCAGCTTTTCTGCTGGGAGAGGCACCCATCAGTCCCAGGGCACGTGAGCAGACTGGGGAGAGCGCTGGCCTACCTTCTGGCCGAGGAAGAGGCTCTTGGTAGAGAGCACAGTGAAGCCATCGGCGGGTGTGCCCTCGGTCGTGCTGTCGGCGCTGGCGGCCTTGCTGACTTCTCCCTGCTTCTTCTTACACAAATAGAAGAGTCAGTATGAGGCCCGCACAGGTGGATGCCACGTGAATCTGGGCTTTTCTAACAGACAGGTGAAAAGAAAGCCTTGCCCATAATACTCAAGAGAAAACAGGAAACTAAATCACTACCAGCTCTCAGCATTTGGGGGCTGCAGGCCTATTTTCAAGTCCAAGAATTCCACACAGTGCTAAATTGTATTTTCATCACTTTAGAGTCTTAAAAAAAAATAAGCTACTTAAAGGCAAAACTTCACAGTGATAATTTACAACAGAAACACTTGCATAACTGTAGACCAAGCAAATGTCTCTTAATTCAGGGTCTTCACTTTCTAGATGCCTGTACAGTATTCATATCTGAGAGGAAAAAACAAACTGCTCTGGGTACTTAGTTCTCAAAGAGCCAAAAAAGCAGACCAAGGACCATCACCCTCCAAGCCCCTCCAGCTCACGAGGTAAGATTCTCCCACTTTCTTTCACTAAGACTTGCCTTGGAGAAGTCTCCATACAGGGGCTGTTGGTGAGCTGATCTGCCCCCTTGAAATGCCCCAACCCCCAGCAGTGGGCATGAATCTTGGCAGACTCCTGGGCCTCTTTCTGGCATCATTCACAGTGAAGAATGTACATCCTGGGGTTTCCAAGAGCCTTGCAAGGGTATGTTGTGTAGAGAGGTATAATTACTCTCCAGATCCTCAGCTTCCTAAAGTCTCTACCTCTTCCTGAAATGGATCAGTCCTAAGAGTGGTCTAAGCAGCAATCAAGGCTTCAGGCTGGGCCTCCCCTCACAACCACTTCTCAGTTCCCAAGAGTGGATACTGCGTGGCACACCACCCTTCCAGTAGGGATGCATGCCTTTCTCAGTCTTTCATTTCTCTTAAGGATGAGGCGTGTATTAGAAATGGATATTTTGGCTCATTTGGGGATTTATTTTATATTCAGATATATTGTCGAGTGAGGAAGGTGAGCACAATGGCAATTTTTGTGTAGGTACTTCACATTTTTCTTCCCCCAATTATTATCAAAAAGGACATCACTCCTGAAGGATGGTCTAATGGGAGCAAATCAAGAAAGTAGGGGGTGAGAAATATAAGTGGCTATGCCTTCCTGAAAGAAGGATCTGGACAGTAAATTCAGGGCAAGGCCCGTGCCCTATCCATTTGCCCTTTTAACACTCAAATTCATTAACATATTAACATTTTTACTGACATTGAAAAGTAAGGTCTAGTTTTACTAAGTGCTTTAAAAATAAGGACTGGTTTGGCATTTAGGTTACATGGCTAAACTGGAACATCTTCTATAAAATGAGCTAAATTTGATGCTCCAAGGTGTTTATATAAATGATAAGACAGAAAGCATTTTATTAAGAGACATGGTATTAGCAAAGATCTATTAAAATTATCACTATTCTGGATTTCCTAACAATTTGAGTGTATCAAATTTGACAAGTAAAAGAGAAACACGTATAATCAACAATTACATAGTAAGTCTTAGTAAAGCCTTTTTTGATATACTTTCCAGGAAACAAGAAAGGCAAAGGCTGGATGACAAATCCTTTCACAAGTCAGATGTTTTTAATTCTGTGCTTTCAACAAAACTGAAGAAATAGCAAACCGAGTTAGCAGCTGACTCATCATTAAAGAAAGGATTGATGGAGTTTAGTTAACAGTAGTGTACCAGTGCCAGTTTCTCAGTTGTGATGAATGTACCAGGGTTATGGAAGATGTTAACAACAGTGAAGCTAGGTGAGGGATATTCAGAAATTCTCTATACACGCTTTGTAACTTCTATAAATCTAAAACAATTCTAAAATAAAACATTTATTAAAACAAATTGATGACAGATTACTATGTGATTGTTGGCATGTAACTCAGAGTTCAGAGGATTGAGTGATGTTGCTATAACAAAATCCTTTCCATTCCCATTTAATTATTTTTGTGAGCAAGACTTTCCAGGCACTGCACCTAAAAGTATAAAAATATAGGATGATGATTCATTTTTACAATAAGCAACTTTCATCTTAGGGTACTTGAGTTAATTGAAAAAACTATCTCCTTGAATACTATGACATGATACAGCTTCAAAAACTTTTACTTTCTCAATAGTTAAAATGTGTCAAGTATTTATCAGCTTGATCAACTGTGTATTATTAATAAAGATGATAACTATCCAATCCTGTGTAAACCATAACATTTAGTGCTTTTATGATCACAGGAAATTTTTTTTAAATGAATTTAAATTTATGTTCATTATTTTTGTTGGGCAAATCGCTAACACAGTACAAGCAAAGAGAAATGTATTATGTTAGGATAAAATTTTCTGGGGAAAGGGAAGGGAAACAAGGGCTCAAAGGAGAAAAATGATGTAGATTTTCCAACTGTTAAAAAAAAGAGCCTGCTTGTGTATTTTATGGTATATCAAACCATCACAGTAATTAGATTTAGTTGGATACATTTAAATGAGCAATGAAAGAGCTTTCTTTTTAAATTTCAATATTTATTATATATCAAATTATGCCCTTTATATATATTTAAATTTATTAGTATGAGAAGTTTAATTGTCAAATTTTAGATGTATGAGATATAAAGATTTTCAAAACTGCTTTAGGAAGTATACAAGCAAAACACTGTTAAAGCCAATGCTCTACCCAGTGAACACCATTCATACAGGAGATATTCAGTAAATGCTTGGGAATGGAGTGCAGTTGATAAATAGACAAAGATTTATTGCTTCTGTCCAAGGATACATGAATTTTAAGAGGTCAGAAAGCCCTAAATGATAGAATTTCAGGCATCTGGGAATTGGAGCTGATTTTACTGGGAGGAGGGGCCTGAACGGCTCCCTGTGCCCCTCATACAAGCCAGCAGCTGCCTATGCAGTCAGGTTACAAAGCTTAGCCTGTGACAAAACTGGTAATTTTCAGCAAGCATTCATCTGCATATGGTCATCTGCACTAAAGCTGCTGCCCCATACTGTAAATTGGTCCAGCCACTACGGAAAAAAAAATATAAAGATCCTTCAAGAAATGAAAAATAGAACTACCATGTGCTATAGCAATTCTACTTCTGGGAATGTATTCAAAGGAAGTGAAAACATATGAGGAGACAGCTGCACCCCATGTTCACTGGAGCATTACTTACAATAGCCAAGACATGGGAACAATGTTAAGTACCCATCAACAAGTAAACAGATAAGGAAAATGTGATACACATACATACAATGGAATATTATTTAGCCATAAAAAAGAAGATCCTGCTGGGAACCTGAAACAGTTCCAAGTAAGATGAATGCAAAGAAATCCATGCCAAGACACATTATAGTTAAAGTGGCAAAAGTTAAAGATAAGGAGAGAGTCTTTAAAACAGCAAGAGAAGACAACTTGTTACCCAAAGAAAACCATAAAATTACCAGCAGATTTTACAGCAAAAGCTTTGCAGCAAGAAGGAAATGCCTTGATTTTTCTAAGTGCTAAAAGTTAAAAAAAAAACTTCCCACTAAGAATACTCTACCGAGCAAAGCTCTACTTGAGAAGTGAAGAATAAAGGTAACAGTTCTCCAGACAAGCAAAAGCTAAAGGAGTTCATCACCACTAAACTCACCTTACAAGAAATAATAAAGACTTCTTTAAGCTCAATGGAAAGGGCACTAATTTACCAACAGGAAAATTTACAAAAGTATGTGTCACTGGTAAAGATTTACAAATACATAGCAAAGGTGGTAGATTATTAACTTATAAAGCTAGCATAAAAGTTAGAAAGATAAAAGTACTAAAAATAACTAACTACAATAATTAGTTAAGGACACACACAAGAAGAGGCTTCCCAGATGGTGCTAGTGGAAAAGAACCTGCCTGCCGATGCAGGAGACACAAGAGACATGGGTTCTACCCCTGGGTTGGGAAGATCCCCAGAAGAGGGCATGGCAACCCACTCCAGTATTCTTACCTGAAGAATCCCATGGACACAGGAACCTGGCATGGACAGAGGAGTCCACAGGGTGGCAAAGAGTCGGACACGACTGAAGCAACTTAGCACGCATGCAAGCACACACAAGCAAAAAAATGTAAAATGGAAGGAAGAGTAAAATGTAGAGCTTCTGAATGGGATCAAACTTATTATCAATTTTAAATAGACTGTTATGTTGTTATACATAAGCCTCAAAGTAAAGAATAAGCCAAGAGTAGATATGCAAAAAGAAAGAAATGTAAGCATACTACTAAAGAAAATCATCAAACCACAAAGGAAGAAAGCATGAAAATAAAGAACAGAGGGAGTACAAAACAGACAAAAACAATTAAAATGAGAATAAGTACATACCTACCAATAGTTACTTTAAATGTAAATGTACTCAATTCTACAATCAAAAGACAATGAGTGGCTGAGTGGATGAATACATAACACTCATCGATGTGCTGCCTACAAGAGACCCATTTCAGATGTAGGAATATACACAGACTGAAAGTAAAGGGATGGAAAAACATTTTCCATGCAAATAAAAATCAATAGAAAGCTAAGGTGGCTATACTTCTATGGGACAAAATAGACTTTAAAACAACAACAGACAATGAATGACACTGCATAATGATAAACAAGTCAACCCAACAAGAGGATATAATATGTGTAAATATTTATACACCCAACATAGGAGCAAATAAGTTTATAAAACAAATATTAACAGACCTAAAGGAAGAAACAGACATCAACACAATTATAATAGGAGACTTTATACCCCACTTTCATCAATGGACAGATCTTCCTTACAGAAAATCAAAAGAAACAATCCCATTCACCACTGCAATGAAAAGAATAAAACACTTAGGAATACATTTACCCAAAGAAACAAAAGACCTATATATTGAAAAATATAAAACACTGATGAAAGAAATCAAAGATGACACAAATAGATGGAGAAATATACCATGTTCATGGATTGGAAAAATCAATATAGTGAAAATGAGTATACTACCCAAAGCAATCTATAGATTCAACGCAATCCCTATCAAGCTACTGAAAGGTTGTTGCTGAACCACGCAAAGACGCCAGGATTCTTGGCCTCCGGAGGAGAAGAATTCAATCCGGGGCCAGAAACGAGGCTTGATTGTTCAGAGCTTTTGTGTAATAAAGTTAAAAGACTCTGATGCTGGGAGGGATTGGGGGCAGGAGGAGAAGGGGACGACAGAGATTGAGATGGCTGGATGGCATCACTGACTCGATGGACGTGAATCTGAGTGAACTCCAGGAGTTGGTAATGGACAGGGAGGCCTGGCATGCTGCGATTCATGGGGTTGCAAAGAGACAGACACAACTGGGCGACTTAACTGAAATGAACTGAAAGGAGACAGAGAAAGCTTCTGACATAGGCATCAGAAGGGGGCGGGAAGAGTATCCCTTTGCTAGTGTTAGCCATGGAGTTATATATTCTCTAATTAGTTATTACAGTGAATCAAAAGAATGTCTGGAGGTTGTAAAGACCTCACTAGACCTACTCCCATAATTTACACCTTAAGATAACAGGATTAGCCAGAAGGTTTTTTACAGAGACTGTCTTCAAGCAGGATACATTATTGTTATATAATCCTAAGGAATGTAGAGGGACAAAAAAAGCTTGTCCTTTCTTCCTCCTTGAGAATTCCAGACCCCTCTCTCCTTGCGGACCCCTAGACTTCTTATCAACCTGCCTAGGAAATGACTCTCTCACTACCAATGGTATTTTTTATAGAACTAGAAAAAATAATTTCAAAATTTGTATGGAAATACAAAAAACCTCAAATAGCCAAGCAATCTTGAGAAAGAAGAATGGAACTGGAGGAATCAACCTGCCTGACTTCAGACTATACTACAAAGCCACAGTCATCAAGACAGTATGGTACTGGCACAAAGACAGAAATATAGATCAATGGAGCAAAACAGAAAGCCCAGAGATAAATCCATGTACCTATGGACACCTTATCTTTGACAAAGGAGGCAAAAATAAACAATGGAGAAAAGACAATCTCTTTATCAAGTGATGCTAGGAAAACTGGTCAACCACCTGTAAAAGAATGAAACTAGAACACTTTCTAACACCGTATACAAAAATAAACTCAAATGGATTAAAGATCTAAATGTAAGATCAGAAACTGTAAGACTCTTAGAGGAAAACATAGGCAGAACACTCTCTGACATAAATCACAGCAAGATCCTCTATGATCCACCTCCCAGAGTAACAGAAATAAAAACAAAAATAAACAAATGGGACCTAATTAAACTTAAAAGCGTCTGTACAACAAAGGAAACTATAAGCAAAGTGAAAAGGCAGCCTTCGGAACAGGAGAAAAGAATACCAAATGAAACAACTGACAAAGACTTAATCACCAAAATATACAAGCAATTCATGCAGTTCAATACTAGAAAAATAAACAACCAAATCAAAGAGTGGGCCAAAGAACTAAACAGACATTTCTCCAAAGACATACAGATGGCTCATAAACACATGAAAAGATGCTCAACATCACTCATTATCAGAGAAATGCAAATCAAAATCACAATGAGGTACCATCTCACGCCAGAATGGCTGCTATCAAAAAGTCTACAAACAATAAATGCTGGAGAGGGTGCGGAGAGCAAGGAACCTTCTTATGCTCTTGGTGGGAATGCAAACTAGTACAGCCACTATGGAGAACAGTGTGGTGATTTCTTAGAAAACTGGAAATAGAACTGCCATATGACCCAGCAATCCCACTGCTGGGCATAGACACTGAGAAAACCAGAACTGAAAGAGACACGTGTACTCCAATGTTCACTGCGGCACTGTTTATAACAGCCAGGACATGGAAGCAACCTAGACATTCACTGGCAGACAAATGGATAAGGAAGTAGTGGTACATATACACAATAGAATACTACTCAGCTATAAAAAAAGAACACATTGTAGTCAGATGTAATGCGATGGATGAAACTGGAGCTTACTGTACAGAGTGAAGTCAGTCAGAAAGAGAAACACCAATACAGTACATTAACACATATATATGGAATTTAGAAAGATGGTAATGACGCCCCTATATGCAAGACAGCAAGAGAGATACAGATGTGAAGAACAGACTTTTGGACTATGTGGGAGAAGGCAAGGGTGGGACAATACAAGAGAATAGCACTGAAACATGTATATTACCGTATGTAAAGATGACCAGTGCAAATTCGATGCATGAAGCAGGGCACCCAAAGCTGGTGCTCTGGGAACAACCCAGAGGGGTGGGGTGGGGGTGGCTTAGGATGGTGGGACACATATACACCCATGGCTGATTCATGTTGATATATGGCAAAAACCACCACAATATTGTAATTAGCCTCCAGTTAAATAAAATTTTTTAAAAAGCAGAAAAAGATTGCCATGAAAATGAATGACACTGCATAATGATAAACAAATCAAACCAACAAGAAGATATAATATTTGTAAATATTTATGCACCAAACATAGGAGCAAGTTAAGTATATAAAACAAATATTAACAGACCTAAAGGAAGAAATAGACAGCAACACAATTACAATAGGAGACTTTATACCCCACTTTCATCAATGGACAGATCTTCCTTACAGAAAATCAGTAAGAAAACACTGGCCTTAAAAAACAAATTAAACCAGATGGATTTAAAAGATACATATAGAATATTCCACCCAAAGCAACAGAATACACACTCCCTCTCAAGTACACATATAACATTCTCCAGGATAGACCACATGTATGGCCACAAAACAAGTGTTAATAAATGTAAGAAATCATAAAGTATCTTTTTTTGACCACAATGGTATAAAACCAGAAATCAATTATAGGAAGGAAACTGAAAAAAAATCACAAATATTTGAAGGTTAAGCAACATGTTACTGAACAACCAATAGGAAGAAAACCAAGAGAAATTTAAAAAAAAAAAAAAAAAAAACACACCTAGAAATGGATAAATTCCTGGAAACATACAACCTACCAAGAGTGTATTGTGAAGAAACAGATAGTCTGAACAGACCCATTACTACTAAAGAGGTCAAATCAGTAATTAAAAACCTCCCAATAAACAAAAGTCCAGGATCAGGCAGCTTCATTGGTGAATTCTACCAAAGATTTAAAGAAGGATTAATACCAATCTTTCTCAAACTCTTAGAAAATATAGAAGAGTCGGAAACACTCCCAAACTTATTTTACAAGGCCAGTATTATCCTACCAAAACAAGACAAGGACACCAAAAGAAAATTAAAGGCCAATACCCCTAATGTACACAGATCAGAAATGCTCACCAAAATATTAGCAAATTGAATTCAACAAAACATTAAAAAGATAATACACCATGATCAAGTAGAGCTTACTTCAGGGATAGAAAGATGGTCCAACATCTGCAAATCCATCAGTGTGATACACCATATCAACAAATGAAGGATAAAACTCATGATCATATCAATAGATACAGAAAAAGCAATTGAAAAACTTCAACATCTATTTGTGATGAAAAACCCTCAGCAAAGTAAGTACAGAAGAAGCATACCCCAACATAATAAAGACCATATATGCCAAGCCCATAGCTAATATCAGATTCAATGGTAAGATTCCTCTAAGATTAGGAACAAGACAAGGATACACACTCTTGACACTTTTACTCAATGTAGTATTGGAAGTTCTAGCCACAGCAACCAGGCAAGAAAAAGAAAAGGTATCCAACTCAGAAAGAAAGAAGTAAAATTGTCACTATTTGAACATGACATATTATACACAAAAACCTCTAAAGTTAGAAATAAATGAATTCGGTAAAGTTGCAGGACAAAAAAATCAATACACGGTTTTATGTGGTGTTTCAAAACATACACTGATAATGAAATTATCATCAACAGAAATTAAGAAAACAATTTATGACATTTAAAGGAATAAAATGCCAAGGATTATACTTAAACAAGAAGGTCAAAGTCCTGCACAGTGAAAACTATAAGACATTGATGCAGAAATTAAACACACAAGTAAATGGAAAGATATTCTATGCTCAAGGATTGGAAAAATTAATACCATTAAAATGTTTATACTACCCAAAGTAATTGACAGATCCATTACAATCCCTATCAAAATTCCAATGGAGAGAGATCTCTGCAAGATGGCGGAATAGAAGGGCCTGCGGTCACCTCCTCTCATGAAAACATCAGAATCAAAACTAACTGTTGAACAACCAGTGACAAAAAATACTAGAACCCACCAAAAAAAAAAAAGCTATTTTCAAAGAAAAGAAGCCACAACAAGATGGTAGGAGAGGTGTTTTTGTGATATTATCAAATCCCAACCTTTAGACACACTCATCAAGGAAAAAAGGGAGAAGACTCAAATCAATAAAATTAAAAATGAAAAAGAAGCTACAACACTACAGAAATATAAAAAATCATAAGAGACGATTGCAAGCAACTATATGCCAGTGAAAATAAACAATCTAGAAGAAATGGACAATTCTTAGAAAGGTACAATCTCCCAAGACTGGACCAAGAAGAAATAGAAAATATGAACAGACCAATTACAAGTACTGAAATTGAAACTATGACTTAAAAACTCCTTACAAACACAAGTCTAGGACCACATGGCTTCACAGGTGAATTTTATTAAAAATTTAGAGGAAAATTAACACCCATCCTCCTCAAATTCTTCCAAAAAACTGCAGAGGAAGCAACACTCCCAAACTCACTTTACAAGGCTACCATCACCCTGATACCAAAAACCAGATAAAGATATAACAGAAAAAGAAAATTACCAGCCAATATCACTGAATATAGATATAAAAACCCTCAACAAAATACTAGCAAACCAACCCAACAATACATCGAAAGGATCATATGCCATGATTAGGTGGGATTTATCCCAGAGATGCACGGATTTGTCAATATCTGCAGATCAATCACTGTGATATACTACATTAACAAACTGAAGAATAAAAACTATATGATCTCAATAGGTGCGGAAAAAGCTTTTGACAAAATTCAACACCCATTTACGACTTAAAAAAAAAAAATCTCCAGAAAGTGGGCATAGAGGAAACCTACTTCAACAATACAGGCCACACACAACAAGTTCACAGCAAACATCATTCTCAATTGTGAAAAACTGAAACCATTTCCTCTGAGAACAGGAACAAGGCAAAGGTGTCCACTCTCACCACTATTATTCAACATGGTTTTGGAAGCCCTAGCCACAGCAATCAGAGAAGAAAAAGAAATATAAGGAATTCAAATTGAAAAAGAAGTAAAACTGTCATTGTTTGCCAATGACATGATAGTATACATAGAAAATCCTAAAGATACCACCAGGAAACTACTACAGCTAATCAATGAACTTGGTAAAGTTGCAGAATACAAAATCAATGCACAGAAATGTTTTGTTCTTATATATTAACAATAAAAGATCATAAAGAGAAATTAAGGAAACAATCCCATTTATCATTGCAATGAAAAGAATAAAATACCTAGGAATAAATCTACCAAAGGAGGTAAAAACTTGTACTCAGAAAACTATAAAACACTGATGAAAGAAATTAAAGATGACCCAAACAGATAGTGAGATAGTCCATGTTCTTGGATTGGAAGAATTGATATTGCAAAAATGACTATACTACCCAAAGCAATCTACAGGTTCAATGCAATCCCCATCAAATTACCAATGGCATTTTTCACAGAATTAGAGCAAAAAATTTTATAATTTGTATGGAAACAGAAAACATCCCAAATAGCCAAAGCAAGCCTGAGAAAGAAAAATGGAGCTGGGGGAATCAGGCTCCTTGACTTCAGACAATAGCATAAAGCAAAGTCATCAAGACAGTGTGGTGCTGACACAAAAACAGAAATACAGACCAATGGAACAGACTAGAAAGCTCAGAGATAAAGCCACACACTTAATCTATGACAAAGGAGGCAAGACTATACAATGGAGAAAAGACAGTCCCTTCAATAAGCAGTGCTGGGAAAACTGGACCGCTATATGTAAAAGAATGAAATGAGAACATTCTCTAACACCATACTGGATGTCAAAGAATTGATGCTTTCAAATTGTGATGCTGCAGAAGACTCTTAAGAGTCCCTTGGACAGCAAGTAAAACAAACCAGCCAATCCTAAAGGAAATCAGCTCTGAATAGTCACTGGAAAGACTGATGGTGAAGCTGAAGCTCCAGTACTTTGGCCACCTGACGCAAAGATCTGACTCTCTGGAAAAGACCCTCAAGACTGAGGGCATAAGAAGGGGACGATGGAAGACGAGATGGTTGGATTGCATCATCAACTCAACAGACATGAATTTCAACAAACTCTGGGAGATGGTGAAGGAAAAGGAAGCCTGGCGTGCGGCAGGAAGTCCATGGAGTCAGACACGACTGAGAGACTGAACAACAACAAAAACACCATACACAAAAATAAACTCCAAATGAACTGAAGATCTAGACATGAGACCTGGCACTATAAAACTGCTAGAGGAAAACAGGCAGAACACTCTTTCACATAAATCACAGCAGATTTTCTCTTTACCCACCTCCTAACGAAAATAAAGACAAAACTAAACAAATGGGACCTAATTAAATGTAAAAGCTTTTTGCACAAAGATAACCATAAATGAGACAAAAAGACAACCTTCAGAATGGAAGAAAATATATGGAAATGAAGCAACTGACAAAAGATTAATCTCCAAAATATATAAACAGCTCATGAAGCTCAATAACAAAAAAGCAACCCAATCAAAAAATGGGCAGAAGAACCTAAACAGACATTTCTCCAAAGAAGACAACTATTGTCGTTTAGTCACTGAGTCATAGCCAACTCTTTTGTGACCCCATGGACTGTAGTCTGCCAGGCTCCTCTGTCCATAGGATTTCCCAGCCAAGAATACTGAAGTAGGTTGCTGTTTCCTTTTCCAGGTGATCTTCCTGACCTAGAGATTGAACCCATGTTTCCTGCTTGGCAGGCAAACTCCTGCATTGTAGGCAAAGTGGTTTTTTTTTTTTTTTTTTAACCACTGAGCCACTAGGAAGCCCATACAGATGGCCAAAAGGCACATGAAAAGATGCTCAACATAACCAATTATTACAGAAAGTGCAGATCAAAACCACGATGAGCTATCACTTCACATCAGTCAGAATGACCAAGCAGGGAACTCAGCTCAGTGCTCTGCAGTGACCTAGATGGATGGGGTGTGGGGGAGAGATGGAGGTCTAAGAGGGAAGCAATATATGTATACACAGCTTGTTCACTTTGTTGCACAGCAAAACGAACACAAAAGTGTAAAGCAACTATACCCCAATTAAAAAATAAAAGAATAGGCATGTGTATAACAAAAATCACTTCACTGTACACCTAAAACTAATACAACAATGTAAATCAAATATACTTCAATATAAAATTTAAAAGATAAAAATGTGCTCTTAAATAATTTTAAAAGAATGCATATATAAACGTGTGTGTGTATAACTGAATCACAGTGCTTTACAGCAGAAATTAACATTATAAATCAATAATATTTCAATTAAAAAAAAAAAGTTAAATGTGAAAAAGATTCCAATGGCATTTTAAAAAGAAATAGAACAAACTTAAAATCTGTGTGGAACCATGAAAGACCCTCAACTATCCAAAGCAGTCTTGAAAAAGAACAACAAATCTGGAGGCCTCATGTTCTCGCATTTCAAACTACCTAGGAAAGCAGTAGTAATGAAAACAGTATGGTACTGGCACAAAGTCAGACAATGAACAGAATAACAAGCCCAGAAGCAAACACAGGCCTTTATGGTCAACTAATTCACAGCAAAGGAGCCAAGAATATACAATGGAGAAAGGACAGTGTCTTCAATAAATACTGTTGGGGAAATTCAACAAGCAATGGAAAAGAATAAAACTGCACCCTATTTTACACTATACACAAAAATCAACTCACGATAGACTAAAAACTTGAACATAAGAGTTGAAACCATAAAACTCCATGTGGAAAACAGTAAGCACTTTGATACTTGTATTGGCAATGATTTTGGAGTTGATGCCAGAAGAGAAGGCAACAAAAGCAAAAATAAATAAGTAGGTCTATATTAAACTAAAAGGTTTCTACACAGCAAAAGAAACAACTGACAGAATGAAAAGGCAACCTATGGACCTATATAAAAACTCTGACAACGCAAGAGCTAAAAACTCAAGAGCACTTTTCCAAAGAAGACACACAAATGGCCAACCAGTACATGAAAAGGTGCTCAACATCACTAATGATGAGGGGAAAATGCAAATCAAAACCATAATGAAATAGCACCTCACACCTGTTAGAGTGGCTATTATCAAAATGACAGGAAATAACAAGTGTTGGTGAGGATGTAGAGAAATGCGAACCCTGGTACACTGTTGATGGGAACAGCCACTGTGGAAAACATTGTGGAGGTTCCTCAAAAAATTAAAAATAGAACTACCACATGATTCAGCAATTCCACTTTGAAAATTCATCCAAAGGAAACAAAAACTCTAACTCAAAGGGATATAAGGGCTTCCCTGGTAGCTCAGCTGGTAAAGAATCCGCCTGCAATGTAGGAGAAATGGGTTCGATTGCTGGGTCAGGAAGATCCGCTGGAGAAGGATCAGCTACCCACTCCAGTATTCTTGGGCATCTCTGGTGGCTCAGCTGGTAAAGAATCTGTCTGCAATAGGATATATGCACTCCATGTTCATTGCAGCATTATGTGTAATAGCCAAGATACAGAAATATGGAAACAACCAGAATGGCCATCAATGGAAGAATGGATAAAGTATGACACACACACCCCTATATAAACAAAAAGGAGTATTAATCGGTCATAAAAATGAAGGAAATTCTGCCATTCGTGACAAAATGGATGGACCTTGACAGCACTGCTAAGTAAAATAAGTCAGAGAAATTAAAATGCCATATATACCGTATAATCTCTCTTGTATGTGGAATCTTAAAAAAACAGTAACAGGAAAACCAAACTCACAGGAAAAAAAGATAAGATCTGTTTCTAGGGGCAGAGGGTTCAGGGAGGAGGGATTGGAGGAAAGTGGTCAAAAGGTACAAACTTCCAGTTATCAGATAAATACAAGGAATGTAATATCCAACATGAAGACCATGGTTAACATTGCTGTATGAGACACAGGAAATTTGTTGAGAGCAGGTCCTGAGAGTTGTTATCACAAGGAGAAAAAACTTTTTTTTTTGTATATGAGACGATGAATACTAACTATACAAATAGCTGAGAAAAGAAGAAAAGTGAAAGGCAAAGGAGAAAAGGAAAGAGATACCCATCTGAATACTGAGTCCCAAAGAATAGCAAGGGGAGATAAGAAAGCAATCTTCAGTGAACAATACAAAGAAATAGAGGAAAACAATAGAATGGGAAACACTAGAGATCTCTTCAAGAAAATCAGAGCTACCAAGGGAACACTTCATGCAAAGATGGGCACAATAAAGGACAGAAATGGTATGGACCTCACAGAAGCAGAAGATATTCAGAAGAGGTGGCAGGAATACACAGAACTGTACAAAAAAATATCTTAATGATCTCGCCAAGTCTCATCTGCTCTGATGTTTGAAACTCTGGAAATTTCATTAAAAAGTCAGCAAAATTTTCCAAGGATGGCATCTTCACAAAAGAACCCATCCCTTTCTTTGGAATCCCTTACCAGAACATTCATCCCTCATTTGCAGTTTAAAATATTTCTCAAAAAAGAAAGAGGCACTCTCCCAAAATCATCTTGGGCTTTTTGCCAGGCAAAAAGGAGCAAGTGTATTTTCTTGATCAAGGAGAGTGATTCACACATGAGGGTGGAGTTAAGTTGAGGCAGTAGCATGGATATGTATTTGAAAAATCTGAGGTGAGATAACTTTTTATCAGAATTTTTGGCAAAAATTATCTTCTTGGCGATGCCCTAAAGATTATCCTGTGAATCTTGGCGAGCCTTCTGATAAGGGTCTCAACCTAGAAGATTCAGACATAGTTTCCTTTGAATCTTCAGTGTTCTATTTTGAGAAAGGTCCCCAGGTCTCTATGATGTGCTGGGGACCCCGCACGAAGGCCTGCCCCTTCTCTCTGGGAGGAGTCAGGTGTGCGCCCGCCCTGTGCCAGGAGCTCTCTTCTCTGTCACTGGAGTGCCAGACACCTTCTCCTTCAATGCTGCCTTCCCAGAGAAGCCTCCCCCGACCACGCATGTCAGCCGATGCTGCCCTACTGTCACTCCACTTTACCATGGCAGAGAGCCACTCGCCACCCACCCCGCTTCTGCAACGACTCTGCCTCCCTCACCAGACCAGAGCTCCCTGAGCACCGAGGTGCTATACCCTCACTGCCAAGAAGGGGAGCAAGCACACGCAGACGAGAAAACATGGATCGCATGCATGCATCTTCCTTCAACTACTCAGTGTCAAACGGGAAAACAATAGGCAACTTTCAAAATTTCTTAATGGGATAATATGCTGTATATGTGAGTGATAGCCATCAAGGTTAAACATACACTGTCTCCTCCAGCAAGTCCACCTGGAGGCCTTTCTCCTACAGATGCACTTGCACACAGAGACCCAGGCACAGTGATGGCCACCACGGCACGGGTTCTCAGAATGGACACAAGGAGCAATCCACAGAGAACTGGGTACACTGGTTCTGTTTACAGTATCAGTAACTGGGGTCACCCCACGAGATACTAAAGCAGCTCACGTGCCAAGATGAACAAGAACTGCCACGGGAGTAAGAGAAACAGTTGACGTGTGCCAGACACTGCTTGCAAGCATTCCACATGGATTCTCTTCTAAGCTTCCCAACCACCCTGTGACATACCTCCAGTTTAGAGATGAGGAAACCGAGATGCTAGAGATATAAACTTTCCAAAGTCACACAGCCAGGAACTATCAGAACTGGAATACAAAGCTGGCACCAGTAACCACTGAAGCCACACTGCCGAATCATTGGGGAATAAGGTTCATAAAAGAAGAGAAGCGAAAAGCAAAGGAGAAAAGAAAAGATATAAGCGTCTGAATGCAGAGTTCCAAAGAATAGCAAGGAGAGATAAGAAAGCCTTCCTCAGCGATCAATGCAAAATAGAGGAAAAAAACAGAATGAGAAAGACTAGAGATCTTTTCAAGAAAATTAGAGATACCAAGGGAACATTTCATACAAAGACAGGCTTGATGAAGGACAGAAATGGTATGGACCTAACAGAAGCAAAAGATATTAAGAAGAGGTGGCAAGAATACACGGAAGAAGTGTACAAAAAAGATCTTCACGACCCAGATAATCACGACGGTGTGATCACTCACCTAGAGCCAGATATCCTGGAATGTGAAGTCAAGTGGGCCTTAGAAAGCATCACTACGAACAAAGCTAGTGGAGGTGATGGAACTCCAGTTGAGCTATTTCAAATCCTGAAAGATGATGCTGTGAAAGTGCTGCACTCAATATGCCAGCAAATTTGGAAAACTCAGCAGTGGCCACAGGACTGGAAAATGTCAGTTATCATTCCAATCCCAAAGAAAGGCAATGCCAAAGAATGCTCAAACTACCGCACAATTCCACTCATCTCACACATTAGGAAAGTAATGCTGAAAATTCTCCAAGCCAGGCTTTAGCAATACATGAACCGTGAACTTCCTGATGTTCAAGCTGGTTTTAGAAAAGGCAAAGGAACCAGAGATCAAATTGCCAACATCTGCTGCATCATGGAAAAAGCAAGAGAGTTCCAGAAAAACATCTATTTCTGCTTTATTGACTATGCCGAAGCCTTTGACTGTGTGGATCACAATAAACTATGGAAAATTCTGAAAGACATGGGAATACCAGACCCTCTGACCTGCCTCTTGAGAAACCTGTATGCAGGTCAGGAAGCAACAGTTAGACCTGGACATGGAACAATAGACTGGTTCCAAATAGGAAAAGGAGTACGTCAAGGCTGTATATTGTCACCCTGCTTATTTAACTTCTATGCAGAGTATATCATGAGAAATGCTGGGCTAGAAGAAGCACAAGCTGGAATCAAGACTGCTGGGAGAAATATCAGTCACCTCAGATACTCAGATGACACCACCCTTATGGCAGAAAGTGAAGAGGAACTAAAAAGCCTCTTGATGAAAGTGAAAGAGGAGAGTGAAAAAGCTGGCTTAAAACTCAACATTCAGAAAACGAAGATCATGGCATCTGGTCCCATCACTTCATGGGAAATAGATGGGGAAACAATGGAAATGGTGTCAGACTTTATTTTGGGGGCTCCAAAAATCACTGCAGATGGTGATTGCAGCCATGAAATTAAAAGACGCTTACTCCTTGGAAGGAAAGTTATGACCAACGTAGATAGCATATTAAAAAGCAGAGACATTACTTTGCCGACTAAGGTCCATCTAGTCAAGGCTATGCTTTTTCCAGTGGTCATGTACGGATGTGAGAGTTGGACTATGAAGAAGGCTGAGTGCCGAAGAATTGATGCTTTTGAACTGTGGTGTTGGAGAAGACTCTTGAGAGTCCCTTAGACTGCAAGGAGATCCAACCAGTCCATCCTAAAGGAGATCAGCCCTGGGATTTCTTTGGAAGGAATGATGCTAAAGCTGAAACTCCAGTACTTTGGCCACCTCATGGGAAGAGTTGACTCATTGGAAAAGACCCTGATGCTGGGAGGGATTGGGGGCAGGAGGAGAAGGGGACGACAGAGGACAAGATGGTTGGATGGCATCACCGACTCAATGCACATGAGTTTAAGTGAACTCCGGGAGTTGGTGATGGACAGGGAGGTCTGTCATGCTGCAGTTCATGGGGTCGCAAAGAGTCAGACACAACTGAGCGACTGAACTGAAAGATATGTGTGTGTGTGTATATATATATATATTTAAAGCTAGTAGTATCAGGAAGGCTTTATATATCCATATGCTTTCATGTGCTTAGACTTTCTCAAAGGGTACATGAGAACTCTGCTCTGGGGAGAAGTGGGAGGACTGTGGTGTGAGTGAGATTTTATTACCACATACTCTTTCATACTATCCAAACTCACACATATTACCCACACAAATATTCATTAAAGTCACTAAACTGTAGGGCTGGAATGGAACCCATTGTTTCACTAGGGTGGGTAAACTGAGGCACAGACTTGCCTGAGGCCACCCAATTAGGAGAAACCCCAAGGCACTTGCAAGGGCCCTGGACACCCAGCACCCGGTGGGTTGTGTTGCCTTCTCGAACAGTTTCCACTATAGCTGACTCAGCTGTCACAACTGGAGACTTTCAAAACCTTCCAATTACATAGAATTGGGGGAAAAATTATGATTTGGAATTCAAGTGTTGACACTTGAAAAATACCAACTCCCTTTCACTACAAGTGCTTTAGCATGTAACTAAGGCTTTTTTTGCATGTCTCTGGAAAGGTTCTTTTCAGAACATTCCACTTAAACCTGGAGATGCAGGGTTCTCCGCTGTTTCTGGGAGCTGACACCACAATTTACATTAAACAAATGTTTTGAAAATTAGCTGTTCACGGTTCCAATTTCAGCTTCCCCCAGGGTTTAATGTTAGCCAAATACTGGTACAGTAAGCAGACAATGTGTTTTATTGTGTAGAAGAAAAACAGACCACCATAACAGACTTCCTGCTTTTGTAATCAAGGGAGAAGTTGAGTGTTCAAGTGATTATTGGCATATGGTTATTAGAAACACCGAGTTCCAAATATAGCTACTAGGAGCTAAAGACACACACACACACACACACACACACACATGCCCTCTGTATTTCGAGTCCAAAAAGAAAGAAAAAGCATTCCCAATGTTTGGTAAGTTGTGAAGTTCATAAAGTCATGGGGCAAAAACTATGGCAGAAGACTGGGGGTGCTAGGGAGTGAGGTTCAACCCAGGATTGCCAGACACAATGGAGTTGAAGAGGTGCTCAAACATCAAGCAGCAGTGGCCCAACGTGAGCAGGGCCACACTCTGGCCATGGCACAGGAAGGCTATGCGCAGGGACGCAGTTCTGCCCCTACTGGCCCCTGCTCTGTGGGCAGCCAGCTCCCTGAGGCCCACAATCAAGAGATGATGGACTTGGCATCTCTGTTTTATTTTTCAACATTTAAAAAAGCCAGGATACCCTGGCTTTGCCCTGTCCTGCCCCTCCCCACAAATGCAAATATTGTAAGGGGAAAAAAAAAACCATCCAATCTGCTAATTTTATAGTTAGCAGGAATGAGTAACAGTATTTTGTGAAATCCCCTGCCTGCCCCTAGCCTACCCCAAGCCTCCTCCAGGACTTGTGAGCTAGGTGGAATGCAGTGTCTGGAAATAACTTACAGGACACTCTCCAGTATTAGGTTTCTCTCTCAAAGAAGTGGGAGTGATTCTGAGCCTGGTGGGTGGGGTGGGGTGGGGTGGGGTTGAGAGGCTCTGTGGGCAAGAATAAATTAAATTTTGTAGTTTTCAGGGAAGTGTTTGAAGACTGAAGGCAGAAGGGGATGGCAGAGGATGAGATGGCATCACCGACTCAATGGCCATGAGTTTGAGCAAGCTCCAGGAGTTGGTGATGGACAGGGAAGCCCAGCATTCTTGCAGTCCATGGGGTCGCAAAGAGTCGGACACGACTGAGTAACTGAACTGAGGGAATGAAGGAAGTGACTGTCTACAAACAGAAGGGTGAACAAAAAATATAGCCTCTTAATACCTTAGCTAAAGAGTCCACGAACAGTGTGGGTGGGAGGTTACAGGTCTCAGAAGGTGCCCCTCCATTTGGTGAAGGGCCTGCCTGGTCTTTGGATGGGCCTGGAGGAGGGGACATGCTGGGAGCATGGGCTGGTGTGTGGCTCTGGGTCAGGGCTCCTGGACCTGTCCTGGGAAGGTGTCTCACCATCTCTCTCCGGTGAGGGCTCTGGGAAAAACATCCTGACGCTGACACTGCATTAGACCACTCACGGCATTTCCAAGGGGATGTGACTTACAAAATAGGAAGGCCACCTTCCGCCACAAAGAATTTCCTTAGTCTGGCTGGGGGGCCGGAAGGATGACTCCTGCGAGGACACCACAGGATAGGACAGCCTTCAGATTCCATTTCACTAAACACAGAGTAGCACTGGTCCTAGCTCGCTGGTCCTGGGGTCTGTGACAACAGCTGAGAGGCAGAGCCCAGCAAGGAGGACAGAGAACATGTGTCCCAGTTACCCTGGAGTCTCAGATGGGTGAGTACAACCAGTTATAGGCGTGGGCCTCCCGAGGGCGGATGAGCCAGATCCTGGCTTGGGATCAGTTGGCCCGCCCTACTCCGTAAGACATTAGGTCACACTCACGAGAAGGTTTCGCTCCCCACAAGATCAGCACCTATGGCCTAGTCTCAGTTCAAACTGGGTCTGGCAGGAGCACCCAGACAACACATCCATTTTCCTCCTAACAAGGCAATCATTTCAAAGAGCTAACTGTCTGAACCATTCCTGCTACAACAGGCTCGGAAGAGGACATGAAGCCATGGCAACACAACGACAGTTCGGACATGTCAATGGCCAGTGTTGCAGCTGGCACCTCTGGGCAGGACTTGATAGCTGCTTGCACAGGGAAGCTCCTGCACACACAGGTTCCCCCCCCCCCACCCCACAGGCGTGGGCATCTCCTCGAAGGGCAGGCACCGGCCCCTTCCAGCCTGGGGCTCTATGCCCCGGCACCTCCCCACATCACCTCTGCCTAGGGAAATCTAGTTTCCCACCTGCATCCAGACTCTGGCCACTTGCGCTGGACTAACTGTTGTCAGCTCCATTTGTTTCCACAGGCCCCCAACCCAGGAGGGGAATGAGCCCTCAGCAGGAAGGGGCACCCTTGTGACCCCACCTACCTGCACCTGCCTGGCCCCACACCTCACACATCCCTGCCAAATCACATACTCACCTTGGATTTCCGGGCCCCTTTCTTGCCCCCCGTTTTCTTAGACACGGGCTTCTTCTGGGACGGAGACTTGGCCTTTTTGGCTGGGGGTGGTGTGATGATGGCTTCCAACTTCCCTTTGGATCCTCGTTTCTTCGCTAGCAACTCTGGATGGATGTTTGGTAACACACCCCCACTGGCTATGGTGACTCCTTTTAGCAGCTTGCAGGAAAACCAAATGAGCAGACGGTGAGCCGGACCACCCCGTCCATGACCTTCAAGAAGTCAATCCTCCCCACCCATGCTCCTGCTCTTGGCTGGCAGAGCTCTCTCCTCTATGGCATCTACAAGGATGCTAACAGGACCCTGACTCACTACACAGGGAGCAGGCTTCAGACTCCCTTCACTTGGGTGGAGTTTCCAAACCATCTTTCTTCCAGGAGAGTCAAATATCTTTCTTTATCCCCGCTACCCGCAACCAATAAAGTCTTGGGGAAAAATTGCCACGGGGGAGTGGGGGGAGGGCAGGGAAGTGGCTAATAGTCACAAGCAGTCCACACCCTCGACAGCCAGCCAAACACCACCCTCCCTCCAGATAGACAGCTCTTAGGCCGCAAGACTGCCTGCTGGGGTGTTTGGGTTGGGGAGGCAGAGGAGAGCCCCATACCTGATTCAGCTCTTCATCGTTGGCCACAGCCAGCAGGATGTGCCGGGGCGTGACCCTGCCCTTCTTGTTGTCTCTTGCCGCATTGCCAGCCAGCTCCAGAATCTCCGCTTTGGGGAGAGGAGAGGAAGGGCGTATGGTCACATCATAGCATCAGAGAGCCGTGAACAGGGCACTCTCCCAAATGCCCTGTTCTTGGTGGCGGGAAGGGGAGCAGGCAGCAGTGTGCTGAAGCCTGAGCCACGAAGCTGCAGGCGGTCTGCCTGGAAACACTTGGTGGCAGGTCACAGTGATGCTGAGAGGCAAAGCTGAGGGGTAAGGGAGACCCCTGGCCCAACCCCTTTGCTGCAGACATGCAAACCTGAGGTTTAGAGAGGAGAAAGGACTACCAGCTAAAGGCCCGCAATGAGGAGTGGCAGAGCTCAGATCTGAACTCTCTTCCCAGAACAGGGCTGCCCACAGTCAGCATGCCACATATCATCAGCAGCAACCCCCTGGGGCCAGCACTGTGGCCCCTGGGTGAGGAGTCATGCAGGGGTTTCCGGGACATCAGGGGGAGGTGGCATGTTACTCAGTACATTTCTGTTAACAGAATCAGTATAACAGAATCAATGTTGAACGCCTGCACACTCAGATTCACAACTGGAAGGATATGACTGCACCCTTTACAAAGTCAACATCATAAAAACATAAAAGAAAAGAGGTGGGGTGTAGTAGATTAAAAGAGGCTACACAGACACAACAGCCAGATACAAAGTGTCAATACTCACTGGAATCCTGATTGCAAAAAAAGTTATAGAAGTCATTCTGGAGACAACTGAGAGATCTGAGTGTAGGCTGGATAGTAGACACAAAGGAGTCACTGATTTTCCTAGGTGTGATAACAGTATTACCACTCTGAAGGGAGCATCTTGTCCTTAGGAGATACATGCTGAAGTATTTAGGGGTGAAGGGCCCTGGTATCTGCAATTTACTCAAATAATTCTGCAAGAGTCTACAGAGGAAAACAAATGTGGTGACGTAACAAAGGTGTTAACGTTAACACCTGTGAGAGAGTAAGACATCAGAGTTCCTCTCTCAACATACTGTGTATCTGACATTTTTCACAAAATAATTAAGAACCCAGAAGGAGATGAGCCTGACCTATAGTTGGTGCCAAGTTAGAGGTTACTGACCAGTCTTTGGGGACAAGGTCTCAGCAGACAAGACAAAAGCACCAAAGATGGGAGAAATGAGGAAACGCCCTTCAGGAAGAGATTCTTTCCCCTCCTTGGTGGCCTAGCTCTCTTTGGGAACTGTCAACCTCATTACTTTCGTCTCATTTTCTTAATGAGAAATACAGACTGTCCCCAAATGTATCCTACATCCCCACTTTTGCAATTCTGTCCACACCACAGCCCTGCCTGCAACATCCATCTAGCCCACCCTTCTGGGCTCAAGTCTGGCCTCTTCCTAGTACTAAAGGATTTATAATATTCAAAGTTATGTTGTAAACACTAGACTTGTCCAGCAAAGTTAAAACTTGGCATCATTATAAAATAACTGCAGAAAAAAAAAATTCTAGCTACATTAAAATCACATATTTAAAATTTACAATATTACATGGTTTACCCTGGAGAAGGAAATGGCAACCCACTCTAGTATTCTTGCCTGGAGAATCCCATGGACAGAGGAGCCTAATGGGCTATAGTCCATGGGGTCACAAGAGTCGGACACAACTTAGTGACTAAACCTACATAGTTTACAATGTTAAACTACTGTTACAGCTGAACCCAATGCAAAAATGAGTCTGTGTGTCAAACTGAACAGCTGCTTGGCTACCCATAGCTGGATCAGGAGGGTTCTCGATCCAAGGCAGGAATTCAGTGATCACTGCACTGATGGAAAGTGGACACAGGGAGACCCGAGGCTCTGCCTGCTTGATGCTCCCAGGTCACAGGGATCCTTATGTGCGTGTGCCTCAAAGGCATACCTGCAAGTCACTAGAGCGAGGCCCAGGGAGGAAGGCGACAGAATCAATACACCTCCCGCCCTCATCCATTAGCTTCAAGAGGACTGTCCCCCAAACAGTCTGAGTACCAGGATCCCCTGTCAATTTTACTGAAGCTTCCCTGTAACTGATAGTTGGCTGTGTGTGCAGAAGCCCAGAGGAGATGACCCTATCATGACCAAGCAAGAAAGAGTGTTTGGGATGCTTAAGTGACCTGATGTACAGCTGCAGAAATGAGCCCAGTTTGGACTCCACTCACCCCTGTTCATGGAAGAGGCAGTATACCTACAACACTGTTGTCTAACTCACCGCCTGGAGGAAGCCAAGCAGGAGCCCAGACCCTGGGAGTCAGGGCACAGGAAGGAGAGCCAGCCACAGCCAGCCCCTGTGGCAGGAAGGCTGAAGAGGGGCTGCTGGCACCACTAGGCTGCAGCCCGCTTGGCTGGCTTCCTGACCGCTCCCACCCCCTCACCTCCCCAGCCTTTCTCCACTGTGGGGCCACAGGAAACATGGGGCCATCACTCTCCACAGCAGGAATATACAGAAGGAGGCTGGAGGATTACAACTTTGTCCCCATGATGTGCTAAGAATCCGTTACCAGGCCCTCATTAAAAAAGAGACAAAGAGAACCCACCGTAAGCCCGTCCCTGTGGTAAGAAGGTCGTTTGAAATTACGGTTTCTCGGGAAAGTGGAGGTGGCCTGTTTCCTCTTCCTGCCCAGAGTACTGGTGCAGCTCTCCCCAAGAGAAGGCACAGTGGCCGTTGGTGGGGGTAGGGGGAAGAGGGATGTGGTCATTTTATTTTTGGCATCACTACTTTAGCTTTTTTCCTGTGGGGAAGGTGGTGACGATGAATTGCAGAACTCCAGCGTGTTCTAGCATCTGGGTGAGGGACAGGCCGTACGGAGCACAAGCACAAGAAGCAGTGCGCTTCCCACTAAGCAGCACCCACAGATGAGAAATAAGACCAATTCTCCAGGAAACCCTCTGAACTGCCACTGATTTCACACCCCCCCACACCCCCCTACACTCTCACATTATGCCAAAAATCTCCAATGGCCCAAGTCTTTCCACTTGTGATATTTCAAGGATTGTGCTGACTGCTAATTCAAGGCATCCCCGGTGGCTCAGTGGTAAAGAATCCGTCTGCAATGCCGGAAACGTGGGTTCAATCCCTGGGTTGGGACAATCCCCTGGAGAAGGAAACGGCAACCCACTCCAGTATTCTTGCCTGGGAAATCCATGAACAGAGGAGCGTGGAGGGTTACAGTCCATAGTGTTGCAAAGAGTTGGACGTGCTGAGCAACTAAACAGTGACAACTGCTAATTCAGCGTGGACTCAGGGATGCCAGACAGGATCCATCTGGGAGTGACGATGAGATGGACATGGAGGGGTTGGGGAGGTGTGTGGAGTGGGGCGAGGAGTATCTAGCACCTTGGAAATAGCTGGGCTGAAGTGTCCTTCCTTTGTCATTCCTCTGCCTCTTCACCAAGGACCCAGAAACCCCCTTTCTTTTTGCAAAACTCCAGCTCGCTTTTGATCTGTGAAGACCAAGATAGCTGGCCCTCCCACTCCCTATCTTCAAAGAGTGGACCCTCAGCCCCGTCGGGAGGGAGGGAGCAGCATCAAATGGGGTAACAAAGAAGGGCAGAGGTTCACATTTTGGCTGATTGAGCCAGAGCTTTATCTTCTGTTTACTCCTGCATGTTTTCCAGATGGATAGTTACCATAGCAACTCCTTCGTCAAGGGACATACAAGATGGAGCACCTCAGAGACACACCTTTTATGAGAAGTGTGTTCCTGGCTCCACCCTACCCCTGCACTGCAGCAGACAGAGGGCTGGGTCAGTTGACAAGCGACCAGAAAGAAGCAGGAACCCAGAGTACAAACTCGCCCCTTGCCAAGGATTCAGTAATATGTTCTCCTCTTTCATCCTCAGTCCAGTTTTAGAAATGGCAATCGTAAAGGGCTTTCCTGGCTAAGAGAGGGCTGCTTGCTGCAGGGAGGGAGGAGAGATGCAAAATGCCAGCAACTCAACAAGATGGATCAGCTCCCATCTGCTCTCCAGGGCATGTTTGCAGGAGGGCGGGAGAGAGGGCGCTGAGTGCTCAGGATTTGGGGCAGGGCACATGCCACTAAAGGAGATTTCCTGATTAAGTTTCCTTCCTAGTTAAGTGATCCTCGGCTTTGCAAATGATAGCAAGGACACATTTGCAGAAGCCCTATGCTCAGGGCTATGCCTGCGTTCCTGCCACTGTACCCACTGCCCAGGGGGATGGGCCCCTCCTGGGCCAGGCCAGACCCAGAGCCAGCTTCAGCTCTACCAGGACTTGAATGGAACCCATGCCTTCCTACCAGGGAGAGTTTGCTGCACTTGATTAATCTTGTATTTCGGAAGGTTTTGTGTGTCTCTAAATTTTTTTTGCCTCTATTTTGAGAGAAAAGGGATTCTGAGAAAGAGAACTAGACAAGCACCACATTTACAGACGAAAATTCTTTTCTCCACGGTTTGCAGTGCTCTGTGCTTGGATCCTGCCTCGGAGGGAATTTCAGGAGCCACAGCACAGAGACTGTAACTGAAACAAATGGAATCTGTAAGAAATCAGCAAAGAGTGGTTAGCAGGAAAAGAAACAGACCCCTGACCAGGGTCTGCACCCCCGCAAGCCAAGACTTCCTGACCAATGACAGTCTAACTTTGTCACCAATGACCAACGCTGGGACAGGTTTGGGGCTCAGAGCCTGGGGGGTCACCTCTGAGAGGACTCTCAGTTTGGTGAAGTTCCGCAGTGACAGACACTGCAAAGGGGTCAGGTCAAATGGTGAGTTACACCAGCCAACTCGTGTACCAGTTTTCTGTTCTAAGATCTCTTTAAGATCTAATTGGCAAAACACCTGAGCATCTCTGGCTCCAACTCCTGGCCAGTCCCTGGCCAGTGGTGAGCCACTGGCTCCATCACATGCCTAGTGACGCGACCTTGTTCTCTCCTCAGAGCAGCAGGCAGGGCAGAGGCACCCCTGGGCCCACCACACCCTGGCCACAAGGAATGCGATCATTTTGGGCCACTTGGCGAGATCCCCACGGCCTTGAGTAACAGCATCGTCTGGCAGCCTTCTCAGCTACAGCCCAGCTGTCTGAACGTGAATGCCTCTGACAGACCTACTTTCCAAGTTCACCCAGAGACCAAAGGCTTAGTGTCTTTTTCCTTCTTCTCCAAGCGTCTTACATGCAGTCCTATCTGTTGTATTGAAGCACTGTGTCTATCTTCCTTCGGGGAGATGAAGTCATGGTTTGCAGAATGAGACTCTAACAACTAACAGGTGATGCCTGGAGGCTGCGCCAAACTCTAAACACAGCTCTCGCAAAGGAGAGAGTCGGGGGCTCCTACAGAACTGTTTGAAGCATCTTCTTTCACAAAAGAAATATTGAAAAGAACAACCAGAAATCAAAGAAAAGCAAATGTTCACATAATCCCAGGGAGAACACAGATATGTGCTATGAAGCCAACAACATGACAAGGAATCTGTTTATTGCATTTCCTTCCATTCATCAGGCTGCCATCAGCAGTTCATTGAGTTCAGAGCTGTTTTACACTATTCTGGAAGGCCTTAACCCAATCAACCCCAATCGGAGACTGCCTGCTCAGTGTTTCCTGCATCTTGACTGCACCAGTTTCCTCCAATTCCCTCAGCAGCCCAGAATCCACCTTTTCGGGTGATGAGTGGCAGGAACTGAAGCCCACTGAGCCATCAGCCTGGAGCACCAGGGCCTCGCCTGTGGGCCACAGCAAAGCTCCCCAACTCTGCTGGTCCCAGGGGTCGCCAAGAAACCAGTGACTCCACAGGGAAAGTAAAATACCTTGTCTTCTGCCCAGAACAGCAGTAACTGGGGGTGTTGTGTTCTGGGCAGAAGACAAGGTATTTTGCAGCAATGAGCCATTCTGTCACTTTTCTGCAGATATTCTGAGTCTCACACAAACTCAGCCATTGCTGTTACGCCCACATAACAGACCCCCCTCCTCAGGGTCCAGGTGGCAGCATGTAGGCCAGTATCCCACCTTCCCCACAAAGTCTCCCAGTGAGAAAGAAATGCAGCTTAATATCAAGTTTCTAAAGTAAGCTAATTCTTTTACACATTTTAAAATAAATAATAATTTTGCATTATACACATTAACAAGAAAAAGATTATGATTCTTGGCAAATATTACCATCATCTAACCCGCCAACCCAGTCTGGTGCTTGAGTATTTTGCCTTTCAGGAAAGTCTTCCTCCTCCTTCCCCAGATCACTGGGGGGTCTGCATGAGCTCACCTCCTGGGTCCATCTTCAATGGTGGCTGCAGCCCCACACAGCACCATGGTTAAGCAGGGGCATGCCGTCAGACAACCTGGGTGCGAATCCCAGCTCCTGCCCTGAGCTGTGAGATTTGCTAAGAAACACCCGTGCCTCAGTTTCCCATTCTATAAATGGGGGGTGAGGTCACCTCTAGGCTTGTGAGGATTAATGAGTTACCAAATTACATGCCTAGAACGCTTGGTAAAAGTCAACTCCAAATACTGACGCCACAACCACACACTTTTATCTCTTAATAGAGTACAGCAGGCTTGATTTCCAGGAGAAGAAAACTCTTTCTTTTCCTCGATTTCCTCTATCAAAATAACTGGCTTGTCTGGCTAGGTGGATAGATGGGATGTACGTGAGAGCTGAGAGGAGGAGGAGAGATGCAATATGGAAAACCTGGTGTTTCCTCCCCTGATAGTTTACCCTTTGCTGTTACACTTAACAGTTTACATATGTTTGAAAAATGCACTTGAACCTGCTTAACCTCAGTGCTGCCAGACTTGTCTTGATATTACACAGCACCCAGGGCGGCCTCACAGGCAGCCTCTGCCTAGGGATGGGGTCTAGGGCTTTTGTCTGACCCGGCAGGGGGTGGCGTGGTGGGGCAGGAGCAGAGCCAGCTGCTGAGGCAGCACAAGTTGAGGCCCCAGGAGGAAGGCGGGAGGCCAAGGTGGCTGGGGAAGGCCAGAGGAACCCGCTCTAACCAGGGGCCTGGCCGACAGCCGGGCAGGGCCCTCTCCGCACGGCTCACTGCTTTCAAGGACTTGAAATTCATTTACAAGGAGATGGTTAATATGTATGTTTGTTTTTGATATGGAAAATCATAGCCATTTGTTCTTAACTTATCTCAAAAAGGGGTGAACAATCAGAGATGTCTGCTGAAATGAAAAGATTTGAAGAGTGTATAGAGGAAACTCATTTAAAGAACCCTGACGTGGTGCCATTTCCGAGACAGACTTCTAAAGTGGAAACAAGGAGCAGAGCGGGGCTTTGGTGAGCTGCCATCCTGTGGGGGGGTGCATGCCCATCACTGGCGATGCCTGTCGCCCATGCTTACACACGCCATTTAGGAGCCGTGGCACGGCTTTGCTGCCTGGGAGTGGAGTTGGCGACCAGGTCTGAGGGAGACGTTTTGCTCTACCCACTTGGGCGCTGACTGAGCTTATCTTGTGCGCAATTCACCTTTACAAAATGCAAAAAATAAACTGAAAGCACAGCATAAATGAGAAGAAGCGACTGTGCTAGATGCCACCCCACTGGCCTTGGCAACTGCGTGTCATAAGCACCCCCTGCCTTGACATCTGTCCTGGCACGCCTAATCATGCTTCTGGGATTAAAAAAAAAAGCAAAATCTGAGCACATGAAGACTTTTTAGAGCCATATAACAGTACTTTTGCCTGGAAAATCCCACGGACGGAGGAGCCTGGCAGGCTGCAGTCTATGGGGTCGCTAAGAGTTGGACACGACTGAGCGACTTCACTTTCACTTTTCACTTTCATGCATTGGAGAAGGAAATGGCACCCCACTCCAGTGTTCTTGCCTGGAGAATCCCAGGGATGGCGGAGCCTGGTGGGCTGCCGTCTATGGGGTCGCACAGAGTCGGACACGACTGAAGTGACACAGCAGCAAGGGTGTCATAGTAGCGGAGGTCCCCTAGAAGGGGCCTGGGGTCACCTTTAATAGCCCTGCCCCAGCTCTATCTGTCCAGATGGATTCCCAACGCTGAGGGCCACTGGTCTAAGGACTTGTCTAAGCTCTGTCACCCAGGATTCCACCTCTCGTTCACTAAGAGGACAATGAAGGGACATCAGGAATAAGCTTTCTGGCTCTCACTTGGCTCTCGGTCCACTCTCAGTGCTGCTAAGCATTATAGCCACCCCATACTGACTGGGCACTGCCCTCCGCTCTCCTCACTGCAGCCCTCAGACCACCTCTGGCCATCTGC
>NW_024070189.1:63074445-63115710 GCF_014754425.2 Oryx dammah | reverse complement strand
CCTCCGCTCTCCTCACTGCAGCCCTCAGACCACCTCTGGCCATCTGCAAGCTTCTCCCCGAGGACCTCTGCATCCTGTTGCTGCTATAGACAGCTCCTCCCACACTGATCAGACTGCCCCTTCCCTAGAGCCCAGCACCCGTCACTCCAACGCCCATCACCCCTCTTGTGCTCATGCACTTCTTTCCCACAAAGCCTTTAACTTTCCTCCTTCCTGTCAGGGACTACTTGTCCTTCCAGGTTCAGCCTTTAGGACCCTTGTCCTCAATGCCCATGCGAGGCCACGGGGTTGTCTCCCGCCTGGCACATCCACACCACGTGCCCTCTATCACTCATATGCCCAGTCCTCCACGCTGGCTCCTGTCCTCATAGCCCAGCAAAGGGCCTGCCTCCCTAGCTGGGCTATGAGGACAGAAGCCAGCATGGAGGACTGGGCATATCCCATCTTCTGGAGACATCTGCTGAAGCCAGAGGAGAGGCAAAGTGGACCAAGTGGTCCCGAGTCCACCACTCTCCTTTTAACAGCTAAGGTTCCAGCTCCATTGACAGCCTACAGAAATGCTCTGCTAGAGATGAGTTACTGTGCTCAGTGACCTTCAAGAAGTACTTCAAACTCCCGGAGCCTCAATTTCCTCCTAAGCAAAATAGGTGGTTTGAGGATTCAGTGAGTTACTCGATGTAAAGCACTTAGCCAACGCCTGACACATAGTAAACGCTCCATGTATAGCAGGTATTTTATTACCTAAACTGCCCTGCCTTTGCCTGCACTCAAAGCACTGCCCTCTGTGCCTCCAAACTCTTATTTTGACAAGACAAAATTTTAATCTGGGAGGGAGACTGCCAGGGCCTGGGGAAGAGGTGGAAGGGCAAAGAAAACAATGCTACTGGAGTTAAGGACTGGCATTTTCTGAATGAACAGCAGACACTGACTTTTGGCGGTCAACATACAGATTTACAGAGCCAACAGAGAGCTGTTAACCAAAGACTACCTCAGCTACCAATGACCAGAGGGAGCATCAATCAGGACACTGGCGGCAGCTAACCGAAAGCTAACCTTTTCCAGAGACCCTGCATTTCCACGTGCTTCTCACAGTTCTGCAGGCAAGAAACATGGGCTCTAAGGCCATTCAATACAGGTCCCCCGGGGGAGACCCCAAGGCCTCTCGAAGTACCAGGGAACATAACGCTTTCTGGCCACTAGATGGAGGGCACTTGTCTGAAAAGGAAGAAGGTAGTGTGGAAGATGATGGGAGAGAGAGGGAAGGAGGGAAGCTGGAGGCAGGTCAGAGCCGTAGGCTGGCTGAGCCTGGCAAACCCGAGGAGAATGTATGTCATCATCTTGGGCACCAGAGCTGGAGGGGGTGGTGGGGGGAGAGACAGGCCAGGAGATGGAGGGAGGCCGCCTGTGGTTACTGCCCCTTTGCGTTTGTCGACTTGTAGAACTTATTTATAGCTCTGAGGAGTGGCTTCTTGCTCTATAGTATTTTATTCTGGATTGACTAGACACAGAAGCCTTGAGACAGGGAAAGAAAGAGGGCTATAAATATGTTTTATTAGTTGCTGATAATTTTAATGGGAAGATATTGAGAGAAGAGATATTTGTGGAATTCTTACCCACTTCCTCCTCTCAGTCAGTCAGTAGTTCCTTTAAAGCCATTCTTGATGTTCATACACAGGGGGACCCGGGGGTATGTATACTTTGAGCACCCCTCCTGGGATACTGCCACTTTAACCAGAGCTCCTGGCTCCCTTTCCGATGCGAGGTACAGCTGAGACATCCTTTTCTGGCGGGAATGAGAGATCAACTCTTGAAATACCCCCAGTGCCTTCCTGTTTGCCGCCAAGGGCTGCTCTGCCACTGGCCTATCCTCAGGCTGGGCCGGGCCATAATGCCCTGAGGTTAATCCTAATTACCCATCATTAAAAACTCCAGGGGGTCTAGTTCAGCTCTCATTCTTACCAATTTCCTGGTAGCATCTGCCATTAGCACCATCCCTTCCCCTCCAGAAACTCATCCTTCCCCTAACTGGTCTTCTTCCCCTTCAACAAAAATCCAAGTGCTGAGCAGCAGAGTATACAATGATGAGAGATGGGTGAGAAAGGCACAGTTCCAGCCCTGGGGGTCACTAATAAGTCTTCTGCAATGTCTGGCCTATCAGACAGTCAATACACATCTGTTGAAATCAACAGTGATTCTTCGGACCCCACCACCACTCCAGCACCCAGCTCAGAATCTTGTACCTGGTCAGAGCTTGGTAACTCTTTCACAAATAGGTCATTACAGATGAACTACTAAACCACTGAACAAGCACTGCAGCATTCAGAGGGTGATGCAGGATAGAAGTACAGGGACACTCTCTGAGGCACTGGCCCTGTTTCATAGAGTAAAACAAACACTCAGGATCCCTGGCTTGCAGCGTGAACTACAAAGCTGTCATCCCAGGGGAAGCAGCCCCTGGATGGCCCAGGATCCAGGCAGGCTTCGAGGTTGGCTCAGGGGAGTGGGGAGTGGGATGGAACAGGGATGCTGGGGCAGGTTAGAGGCAGATGAGACACCCTCAGATTTGGGCTCAGATACACGTATACATGTCAATCTTTGCATCTTACATGCACCTATTATTTTTTGGCATTACATTTTCTAGGTTTATCTTAAAATGAAAAGGGGGAGGAATATATTTAGAAACATATATAGCATATATAAGAAACTGGCAATACTGATTGTTTCCTGGGAGGAGAACTGGGTGTGCAAAACAGTAGGAAAAGAAATGCATGTCTCACTGTATGCCTTCTGGGAGCACGATTTTTATCACTGGTATATATTCCTTATTAAAGAAAATAATGTGCTGCGTGCTTAGTCGCTCAGTCTTGTCTGACACTCTGTGACCCCATGGACCGTAGCCCCCCAGCCTCCTCTGTCCGTGGAATTCTCCAGGCCAGAATTCTGGAGTGGGTAGCCGTTCCCTTCCCTAGGGGATCTTCCCAACCCAGCAATCAAACCCAGGTCTCCGCATTGTAGGCAGATTCTTTACCATCTGAGGCACCAGGGAAGCCCAAGAATACTGGAGTGGGTAGTCTATTCCTTCTCCAGGGATCTTCCCCACCCAAGAATCGAACCGGGTCTCCTGCATTGCAGGTGGATTCTTTACCAACTGAGTTGGCAGGGAAGCTCAAAGAAAATAATTACTTTCTATAAAAATAAAAACAGTGAAAAACCTGCCAGATATGAGAAACATCTTATAAAATGCATAACAAGATAAACATACCATTGAAACAGAAAAGTCCAGAAATAGCCCTATGTATATATAGAAATTTCATGTAAGATAAAAGTAGCCTCTTAGATCATTGAGGAAAAGCTGGAATACTCAATTAACTGTGTTGAGATAAATGGGTAACCATATGAAATAAAATTAAGTTGATTCCTCTCCCACACTATATCAGGAAAAATTCCAAATGGGTCAAAGTGAAAATGTAAAAAATTAAACCATAAAAAGTACTAGGCAAGAGCATGAGGGAATTCCTTTGCACACTTGGAGAGAGGTAGACACTCTGAACAATAACTCAAAATCCAGCAAAAACAGGCTCATAAAAATTTCTGATACTAAAATTATTCAGATAAAATGGCTAATCATATTAAGTCATCACTTTGTACATTTTAAATATATATAATTACATTTGTCAATTATTCCTTAATAAAGCTTGGGGAAAAAAATTATTCAGATAAATACATAAGAACTATGTGTAAAATATAAAGAAAAATTTGAAAATGAAGAGAAAACAAGATATCGTGAGGAATGACCAAGTATATTCACAAAAGAACCAAAGAGAACTTCTAAACTAAAAAATAACAAAACAAATTAAAAATTCAGTGACTGAATTAAAAAGCAGATAAGACACAGCTGAAGAGAGTTAATAAAGTGGGAGATAGTTTTACAAGACAGACCTGAAGTAATTATCCAGAAAGTAATCTGAAAAGACAGAAATGAACAATATGAACGAGATAAACAGATATGGAGCTTAGAAAAAACACTAACAAATCGTTAATTTGCATTCCATAAGGAGAGACTAGAGACACTGAAGAAATAACAGCTAAAAACTTTATGGATAAGATATAAAGACATGTTCAAAATCAGAGAAAATTTACCACCAGAAGACCTTAGTCAATGAAGTTCTAAAGGATGTATGTAAAGTGAACCCAGACAGAAGGCCTGAAGTGAAAGAGGCATGCACATTTTGGCTCACACACTTCTCCTTGCCCACATCCAGAATCAGTTTTGTAGCGCTTTGAGCCTTCCTATTAGCCTAGGCAAAAACAGAACCCCTCATGAGAACTCATCTAAGTACATGCAGACCCCATGACAGAAATGAAAAGCTGCATACCACCCTTCAAAGAGAAATCATGGAGCAACAGCGAGACTCCTTTACCACTGAGGTTTACTAGGCCATGCAGCTTATCTTCAAGAAAGCAGAGGTTTTCAACAAATGGTGGTGGAACAATTGCACATCCATATGCAAAAAACTGAATCCAGACACAGACCTAACACTCTCTGCAAAAATTAACAGAAAAGGGGTCAGAGACCTGAATGCAAAATGCAAAACTATAAAACTCCTAGAAGATAACATAGGAGAAAAATCTAGATAATCTCGGGTTTGGTGATGACTTTTTAGATACAACACCATAGGCACACTGCATGAAAGAATTGAAAGGATTTTTTTTAATTTAAAAAAAAAAGAAAAAAAAACCCTTCTGCTCTGTGAAAGACAGTGTTGAGAGAATAAGTCACAGAGCAGGAGAAAATGTTTGCCAAAGAAAGCAATTGAGACTTTTCCTTTCTCTGGTCTAACCCATAGGGCTGGGAGAGCAGGGGGCCATTGTTTTGCGAAGGGTGCCCAGATCACACTTACACTCTCCTGGACAACCTCACGGCCTCCTTAGGAGGACTGGGTGAAGGACCAGATAAAAATCCAGTTTTTGGTCTCTAGCAGATTCAGGAGGCCCTGGGAGAAGCGCATCCTCAAGCTGTGCTGACACCTCCACACTGTGGACAGAGAAGCGGGGTGCTGGGGCGCCCCACTCCTCAGTGCTGTCCACGCCTGGCCTCGGCCCCGAGGTCTGACTCACCTGGGTCTAACAGGCTGGCCATCTGACAAGTCACCAGGGAAATGGCAAATGCTAAACTGCTGCTTCTCCAAGCACCTTCTGAAGGTTCATCCACCATGGAATCATCTAGGACTGCCAACGTAACTCCCCGCTTAATGACTTCATGATTTGCTTCATATGATCATGTACAGTGATCAAGAGCAGATGTTAATAAAAACGACTAAAATCTAACTGTCTTTCATGCATGTACACATATACACAAAAGGCATTCGGTGCCAGCTGCTATCTCTAGGCACTGAGATGATGAAGTTTTCGCTTCTTAAATTTTCAAACATAAATTACTCACATAACTGGAAAAGGGAACATACATTTAAATATAGTCTGCACACACTGGGTATCCAGCATCCTGAGGTTTCAACTTCTGTGTTTCTGATTTTTTTCTAGTTGTAACCCTCTGGCTTATTAAAATCCAGTCCCCCCGAGACCCCGCTTTCATCTGCTGACAGGCTTTGCAGAACAGTGAGCCCTATGGGGTTCTGGGAGCCTCAGGAAAACATGAAGTCTCTAGCAAGAAGAGTGAGCTGGGTCCTGGCCAAAAGTGTAAGTCTAAGGTTGCGTGGCCATGCAAACAAGTGAGAGACACAGCCATTCAGAGGGCTTCGAGCATCACAGAGCCAGCCTGTCCTGTTCTCCCTGCCCTATTTTTAGCTGTGCGAGTACAGGACACATTTGGCTGTTCTGGATAGGAAAGCAGTAAAAAAAAGCCAGGTAAGTGACAGAGCCAACGGCAGGCTCTTCCTACCCTAATCTTCCAGGCTTGTCGGATCCTTTCTTTCCCAGGCCAGAAATGCCAAGTGTGATGGATGTTTGTTGAAATGAATATCTGTGTAACACTGCTGACAGAGGAGGCCTTTCCCTGTCATAGCTACAAGAGAAGGGGGCAGGGATGGAGTGCAGACAATGATAATACCAAAGGGATATCCAACAGCTGACCTGAGTCATAGATCAGAAGCAAACAGACTGAAAACTTGGGATGTGGATGATCACTTTACTAGCTAACACCAGGCACAGGTGTATCTTTAACCACCATCCCTTTTCCCCGTGGCTTTACAACTGGATGTAGTCAGGCACAAGGGCTAGGGCACATCCAGTCTGCAGAGTGGCCATAAGGGTCCCCTGGTGAACCCTGCTTGTTCCCCAGGTTAGGACCTGACCCTGAAAACTTCACCATGGTTAGCCTAGTACCTACAGACAGCTTCAGAATGGAGCACCTGCTGTGAGAGACGCCAGGTGCCTGCAAGAAGTGTGTGGAGGTCCTTCCTGGTCACTAGCAGGAGACAGGAGAGAGAAGACTGAGGTCTGAAACACAGGGTGTGGGCAGGGGCAGGGAATGGGGAAATGGAAAGGACGGGTAGGTGAAGAATATGCAAACCTGGATGTCTTCATTGTTCTGTAGGTTAGAGCCAAACATGACAGAAAAAAAAATTGTAGGCATGGCCTTATTCTATGAGAGGTGGAAATATAATTCTATGACCGCAGGTTTTTAAACAGACCAGAGCAGTGTATCCAAATCAACAGATCTCTTATAGTGATCAACTTGAGAGCGTCTACACTTATTACAAAGTGTCAACATTCAGTCTTGAGATGCGAATTCCCATCCTCCTTACTGTCGAGAAATCAACTGAGAATAGATTTGATTTTTGCAAACAAGCTTACATCCTAGGAGGCAGGTTGGCAGCTGTGTGACCAGGCTGTGTAGCAGTCTCTAGACTCCCCTGCCCCGAAAAAGATGTCATCACACGTCCTTTTGGATTTGATGACCAGGAACCAGGTCTGTCCTCTCAGGAGTTGGGTGAGCAACTCCAAAGGCACTTCCCTCCAGGGTAAGCCCAGTGAGCAAGGACTCTCATCTGGCACCTCAGTGACGAGCACAGCCCTGAAGAGTGGTGGGCCCTCCCCATGTCAGCAAGTGAGTGGTTCAGCTTAGCAGAGTAAGTGCACAGCCTCCCCAGGCTACAGCCTCATGGCACAAATGCTGAAGCACCTTCTAGTGTGTTGAGCCCTGTATAGAGGCGGCAGACCTAGCTCTATTAGACAAGCTCTGCACCTCAATGCCACCAGCCAGACCACATTGCATCCTCCATGGCGGCCTTAAGCTTTGCTTCTTGAGCTGGCACTCCTCATGGTGCCATTTCACACCCTAAACCACAAGTGTCCCCACACTGCACCATGCAAGGCATCTACAATATAGCTGTTTCTTGAAAGGCTCTCTGATAAAAGCTTGGGAACCACTATATATCTAAGTTCCTCCCCTTGGGGATTCACGAGAACACCCATATGTTAAAGGTTCCCAAAAGTTCTGCAGTAAAGAAAGCTGTTTCCCAGTGGTTCCCAAACTAAAATCAGTTGCTTTACTGAGGAACTCAACAAAAGGTATTCACATATCCATCTCAAAACAGGGGATGTGAATACAGCCATCTCCTAGTTTCACCCACAGAGCCCTATGTTTTGGTGGACTGCCTCTTACATTTCACCAAATACCTGGGTTCTGCTGAACACAGTTTGAGCAATGTTGACCCAGGGTGCTTTGCATCCATCTAGTCATAGCATGCTTGCTTTCTACTCTTCCACATATACTTTTCATCCCCCCTACCACCCCCACTGTAGGACTCCAGTGCTTTTAACTTGTCCCTTACACTTTGCCCTATTCCCTTACTGGTCTATGGACTTCTGTGTTCCCAACATCAACTTTCCCTAGGGCAAAAATCATGTCACATGTTCCTATTTCACATCTCCTAAACCTCCCAGCTATTTGTAAGGCATCCTCAGACAGCCATTTTGCTTTTTTGCATTTCTTTTCCATGGGGGTGGTCTTGATCCCTGTCTCCTGTACAATGTCACGAACCTCCGTCCATAGTTCATCAGGCACTCTATCAGATCTAGTCCCTTAAATCTATTTCTCACTTCCACTGTATAATCATAAGGGATTTGATTTAGGTCATACCTGAATGGTCTAGTGGTTTTCCCTACTTTCCTCAATTTAAGTCTGAATTTGGCAATAAGGAGTTCATGATCTGAGCCACAGTCAGCTCCTGGTCTTGTTTGTGTTGACTGTATAGAGCTTCTCCATTTTTGGCTGCAAAGAATATAATCAATCTGATTTCAGTGTTGACCATCTGGTGATGTCCTTGTGTAGAGTCTTCTCTTGTGTTGTTGGAAGAGGGTGTTTGCTATGACCAGTGCATTTTCTTGGCAAAACTCTATTAGTCTTTGCCCTGGCTTCATTCCACATTCCAAGGCCAAATTTGCCTGTTACTCCATTTGTTTCTTGACTTCCTACTTTTGCATTCCAGTCCCCTATAATGAAAATGACATCTTTTGGGGGTGTTAGTTCTAAAAGGTCTTGTAGGTCTTCATAGAACCGTTCAACTTCAGCTTTTTCAGTGTTACTGGTTGGGGCATAGACTTGGATTACTGTGATATTGAATGGTTTGCCTTGGAAATGAACAGAGATCATTCTGTCGTTTTTGAGATTGCATCCAAGTACTGCATTTTGGATTCTTTTGTTGACCATGATGGCTACTCCATTTCTTCTAAGGGATTGCTGCCTGCAGTAGTAGATATAATGGTCATCTGAGTTAAATTCACCCATTCCAGTCTATTTTAGTTTGCTGATTCCTAGAATGTCGACATTGACTCTTGCCATCTCTTGTTTGACCACTTCCAATTTGCCTTGATTCACGGACCTGACATCCCAAGTTCCTATGCAATATTGCTCTTTACAGCATCGGACCTTGCTTCTATCACCAGTCACATCCACAGCTGGGTATTGTTTTTGCTTTGGCTCCATCCCTTCATTCTTTCTGGAGTTATTTCTCCACTGATCTCCAGTAGCATATTGGGCACCTACTGACCTGGGGAGTTCCTCTTTCTGTATCCTATCATTTTGCCTTTTCATACTGTTCATGGGGTTCTCAAGGCAAGAATACTGAAGTGGTTTGCCATCCCCTTCTCCAGTGGACCACATTCTGTCAGACCTCTCCACCATGACCTGCCAGTCTTGGGTTAGACAAGGCTTGTGGTCCTAGTATGATTAGATTGACTAGTTTTCTGTGAGTATGGTTTCAGTGTGTCTGCCCTCTGATGCCCTCTTGCAACACCTACCATCTTACTTGGGTTTCTCTTACCTTGGATGTGGGGGTATCTCTTCACGGCTGCTCCAGCAAAGCGCAGCTGCTGCTCCTTACCTTGGACAAGGGGTATCTCCTCACCGCCACCCCTCCTGACCTTGAACGTGGAATAACTCCTCTAGGCCCTCCTGCACCCGCACAGCAACAAAGGTCCGTCTAGTCAAGGCTATGGTTTTTCCTGTGGTCATGTATGGATGTGAGAGTTGGGCTGTGAAGAAGGCTGAGCGCTGAAGAATTGATGCTTTTGAACTGTGGTGTTGGAGAAGACTCTTGTGAGTCCCTTGGACTGCAAGGAGATCCAACCAGTCCATTCTGAAGGAGATCAGTCCTGGGATTTCTTTGGAAGGAATGATGCTAAAGCTGAAACTCTAGTACTTTGGCCACCTGATGCGAAGAGTTGACTCATTGGAAAAGACTCTGATGCTGGGAGGGATTGGGGGCAGGAGGAGAAGGGGACCACAGAGGATGAGATGGCTGGATGGCATCACTGACTCGATGGACATGAGTCTGAGTGAACTCCAGGAGTTGGTGATAGACAGGGAGGCCTGGCATGCTGCGATTCATGGGGTCGCAAAGAGTCGGACACAACTGAGCAACTGAACTTAACTGAAACCTCCCAGCACTGAGCAAGCCTGTGCTGGGCACAGGGAAGATACTCCAAAGAGGCTTTCTGAGCTGAACTAAATTCAAGTTCTTCTAAATATCACTTAAGAAAAAAAGTACCACAGTAATATGGGAGCAAAGACAATGCCTCAAAAAAACTATCTCAGTTTCCCCATGATAATACTTCTTTTTATCTATAATTTATTGAGTGTTTACTAAGAATGGTGGCCAAATTCATAAGATGCAGTATCAATCTTCACAGCAACCTGAGAGTTGGGGCTACTATCACCACTTGGCTGGAAGGTCAAGGGCCCTGGGATGGAGAATCGACTGTGCTGGAGCACCAGGAAGCCCAGCAGATAGTATAACATTCCTCAGGAGGAGCTCTGGGAAGAGTCAGCAGGGCTGCAGAGCCAGGCACACAGAGAGCTGGGGAAGGAGCTGTCTGGTCACCAGACTCAAGCCTGTTCCAGATGTTGCCTCTTCCTTTTAAGTTTGGCAGATGATTGGGCTCTGCACCCAAGAGGAGAAACAGATGCCAGCTTCAAGTTTCAGATAGGACGTGGGCCCCATCCTCCTCCCCCTGGAGCAGACCATGAGGAGGAGTACTGCGTGGTCCCTCACCCCTGAAGACATGCTCTTCACAGGGGATGGTTTATCTGGACTCTGATGGCCCCTGGTCTGCAGGGCTGCTGTCTGTCCTGATGCTCTCATGCTGGTCTGGCCTCAGCTCCAGCCTAACCCAGGCCCAGGGCTGGGCATGCTCAGCTCCCAGTTAACCAGAAAGCCCCTCAAGGTTTTCAGGAGTGTGCCAAGGGCTCAAGACACAAGTAGCTTTTGACACAAGACAGAGTAAGAGTCTGGTAATAGGGTCCCTGGTGTTGAGGGTGGGTCCGGCTTTAGGTGTGTGTGTGTGTTAGCTGCTTAGTCGTGTCCAACTCTTTGCCACCCTATAGACTGTAGCCCACCAAGCTCCTCTGTCCATGGGATTCTCCAGGCAAGAATACTGGAGTAGGTTGCAATTCCCTTCTCTGGGAGATCTTCCTGACCCAGGGATCAAACTTGAGTCTCCTGTATTGGCAGGCAGACCATTTGCTGTTTAAGCCAGCTTCAGGAAGAGGAGTTAGATGGCAGCTTGAAATAAACCAGAGGGAGTAGGTTGTAACAGCCAGGACATTCTGCAGGTGCTTGGTGAAAGGGACTGAGTGGGCAGGGACAGCCCCACCAGCATCCCCAAGGCAAGCGGGCACCCTCGGTCACCTCAGCAGCCAGAGCAGGATTACTTCCTCTCTGCTGTCACCCTAACGTCACCAGGTTAACAGCTGGGCACCTACACTGTGCAGATACAAACAAGCACTTTGTGTGCATCCTCTCATTCCCACCTCATAGTAAGTCTATGCCTCTTACTGTAACCCCCATTTCACAGATAATAGATTTCACAGCTTGGGGATGTGAGTGAGCTGCCTAGGCCATAATGAGGAAACAGCAGCTCTGACACCAAGGTCCATACTCTTGACCACCTGGTTCCACTGCCCCTACCAGATTCTACTGGACAGCATGGCACCCCGAGTGGTGCCGCAGGTTGGCCAGAGATGTCAGCTCCCTGCTCCAGAGCTACCTGGTCCTAGGTGGGCCCTGCAGCTCAGGCACCCGAGCATCCAGACCCCTCCTCAACTCTCCACCAGCGTGTTCTCACAGGAGGCCTGGTCCAGCCATCTCAGAAGAGCACTGGGTGGCACCCCATCACCATGCCTACAACTGTGTGCCACCTGTCAGAGAAGGAGACAAATCCTCCAGAGGACCCTTCAGGTGACAACCAGACAAGCAGGGTGGCTCTGGTCAGCAGGCTAACACACATCCTCCAGGGAAAGTTTCCTGAAGCCTGATCTCAGCACTTGTGTTCCTGCATCATCACCACCTTTTCCTGGTTTGTACCTGCCTCTGGACAAAGCTTCTGGGGGTTGGGGGAGGTCTTGCTCTGGCTTGATTCTCAGCACTGGACACAATGCAGCTCTCCTGAGGACCTGTGGAATGGGTGGCACTTTGCTCAGATGCCGTGTATTGGAGCACAGTGTCTGAGCCCAAAGTTACATTAGCGTTTCCCAATTCTGGGAAGAGGCTGGCACCCAGTGGGTACATTCTGAAGGTGGCAGAGCTCTTTCCTATCCCTCACAGGGCTGGTTGGCACCATCTCCCTCTCCAGGTCTCAGCTGATTATGTCTCCTCCTCAAATAAAACCCTCCTGGGTCGGTTCACCTCCAGGCCCCAGGCACTGGGGCTCCTTGGCCTATTTACAGCCTCCACAGACCTTGGCACAGTCAGGAACCATCTGAGTTGGCTGGCTCTTCCTTTCAGACTAGAGCATGAGCTCCATGGAGCAGAGACTATTTTTACCCCAGCCACTCCTGTGCTCTGGAGCTAGCACTGGTAAGCATGTGAAATGACTGGGAAAGGGTCTTCTGTGAAACAGGAGCAAACAGCAGAACAGAAAGAGACCTGGGCCACCTCTGCTTCTCTTTCAGGGACCAAAGCCCAAGTTCTGAGCAGGCAGGTGGGCTCCCACAGCCCAGCCTGAGGGGCTCAGGGCGGATCACCTCCTGAGGGCAGTCATGGGGGGTGGGGGCGGGGCGCAGCAGAGTCCAGATGGTGGAGTGCAGCAACGCTCCACTGATGTATCCCTGAAACTCAGCTCCTGCCCATCAGACAACCGGACACAAGTGACTAGCAGTGATCGAGTATAGCGCCGAGGGCCCAGGACATCCCCCAAGGCCCCATCACACAGACCAGATGACAAGTCAGGGCCCCGGGCAGTGGTCACTCCAATGACTCAACACTGTGTGTCAGCAGAGAAGATGGCTCAGATTCAGCTAACTATAGCTCTTCTAGAAGGACTTGGTAAAATTTCAAAACATATATTACTTTTTAATACAGAGGGGTTAACATGGCTAACACCAGAGTAAGGATTTGCCTTGAGTGACTTGGCCAGCTCTAGCACTGGACTGCCCTGATCATTCCCACCCCACTTTGGGACCACTGCTGCACCCATGACAGTCAGAGATGGGCACAGTTGGGGGGGTTCAGGGTCAAGGTGCCCAGCCCCCATGAGAACAAACCTGCTGACCTGGCCCTCATGTGCGCTGCACTGTTTCAGAGCCAACCAGACGTAGGCAAGGAAAACATAACAGATCTTCTGTGCAGCAGATAGTTGTTGCCTCAAACATGATGGAGCAGTGGTATTCCCCCACCAGCGCCCTGCTAACTAACAAGAGGAAGCTTGATGGAAGAAATGAAACTGCTGCGGTACTTGACCTAATGAATGTGTTTGTGAACATCCCAATGTCATGCCTGTGCTAGGGGCATCACAGGATTCGGGAACCAGTAAACACGGGTTGGCTGGATTTACACGTCATGTCAGCTTTCCCCATTGTGCTCAAACAAAGTCCCTTTGGATCTCACAGCAGCCTGGAGTTGGTGAAACAGGGACTATTGTCTCCAAATGAGCTGAAAGGAAATTGGGATCCGGAGAGGTTAAACGACTCTCTCTGGGTCACACAGCATGTAAACTGCTGAGCCAGACCTTAAAAGTCTCCTCTGGGTCCTACCTAGTGACTTCTCCCCTGGTCTCCCTGGCTAATTGCCAGCATTACATGTGGTTCTCCTGGGTGTGACACCTATGTTCTGGGCTTCTGTTTCCTCATCTGCATAGTGAGAAGAACCATGCCTATGTCACACTACCAGGCATGCGACCTATGAGTCTCGGACAAGCACAGGGTCCAAGTTCCAAATATGTGCAAAGTCCTCATAACTAGAACCCCAATTACTTTTTATGCCTAGACACTTTAACAGAACACAAAAACTCTAGAACCCTCATGGTTGTGAGGGGAAGCCTTGGTCTTGTCTTATCGAGAGGGCTGGGAGAGCAGGAAGCAACCCAGCCTTGTCTTGCTGAGCCAGTCTCCCCTTTCTCTCTAGAGCTGCCCCCACCTGCCACTTGCCCTGATGATGTATGGAGAAAAAACTGGTAAAAGCATTACAAAAGGACAGCAGGATGTGTCCCTTTGCAAGTACTTCCTGGTTATATGTGGCAAATCTGTTTATGCCCTGAGGTTGGTTTCCTCAATACTAAAAATGGCGGCCGGGGTTCTTGGGGGGCAGTGGGCGTGAATCCTGCCCAGATGACCTCCCACAGTTGCTATGGAGTCACCAATAAGACCAACAACACTTTATCTAGGAAAAGGACTGAGGACCGCCCCCCCCGCCAACCCCAACCCTGCCACCTCGCCCCAGAGGGATGGCTGATTCCAAGACTGGGACAGGGGAAGGTCAGGGGGAGATAAGAATATCTCATTTTGTTGGAAAGAAAGGAAATGTACAGAGAGTGATGGAGAGGGGGAAGAAGGACATAAAAACCAGCCTGAAGGTGCAATTTGAGACAATGTGACCAAAATAATGAGTAAAGACATGACAGTACATAACATGTTAAATTCTAAAAATCCACGAACCAGCATGGATAGAAAAAAAAAAGAAAAGAAGGGAAGAGCAGAAGGAAAGCTCTTCTTAGCAGAAGAATGCCAACTAATAAATGCAGGAGAAAGGACAGAAATAGAAAAACCTAACCACCCTAGTGATAACAGATCCTGGTAATAAGATCATCAAGGAATGCTAAAGCCATGGGTGAAAGGCTGCAATCCAGGATGTGCAAAAGTGCACAGACACCACCCTAATCCAATGACCAAAGTGAAGATCACCCGTGACAGGACAAACCCACGGCTGGTGCCTCCAGACATCATGCCAGAGAAGCACTCAACATCGCTTATGGAATTCTCCTGCCAAAACATTTAACCTGAATCCAAGCCTGAGGCCAACACAGATTAAAGGGCATTCTGCAAAATATCTAGCCTGTGCTCTCCAAAAACATCCATGTCATCAGAGATTTTTTTGAAAAGCTAGAGAATTTTTTAAAAATAAACCTAAAGAAACCTGACAGACAAATGCAATGTATGATCCTAAAATGGATCCTGGATCAGGAAAGAAAATAGAACAAAATCATAAAGCACATTATTGGGACAACTGAGGAAATTTCAAAACAGACATTATTATAATAGGTAACAACCAAACAGGTAACAGGCAAAATTAAATGTACACGTGTATGCACACGCACACACACACACACAGCAGAGAGAGGTAAAGCAAGTGGGGCAACATGTTAGCAGATGGTGCATCTAGGTAAAAACGTTCACTCCCTGTTCTTGCAACTTTTCCATAGGTCTGCGCATTTTCAAAGGAAACAAGCAAGGCCCTCCCACTCCTTGGAAGCTGCGTGTCCACAGCGACTCAGGCACACTCACCTGTCAGGTACTCCAGGACGGCGGCCATGTACACAGGCGCCCCCACTCCGATCCTGTACTTGGGGTGACCTTTCTTGATGTACCGCAGCATCCGGCCCACGGGGAAGATGACTCCCGCCTTGGCGGACCGGGAGGTTTTGGTGGACTTCTTCTTCCCACCCCGGCTGGACATGGCGGTGGCCCTGGAGATGGATTAGCAAGTACACTGTGGAGGCAAGAGAACGCTCGGGTCAGGATTACTGGGGACATCTCCCCTTTCCCCACACCCTCTGGGCCCTGGAAGAAATGGGCTGTGCCAGCAGATGCCACCACCTACAGTCACAGAGCCCTGTGAGCCCAGTTTCTTCATTCCAACCATGTGCTTCAGCCCGGGAAAAAAGAATGGCTTAGCTTTTCACATTTTATACCATGACATCAATTTTATCAGCCACTTCCATTTAAACGTTACTCTGACAATGACTGCTCTTAAGTGCCTCGCCTTTATGCCACATGATGTAAAAGAAAATGGGGTTTCTTGGCTGAGATCTATACGCTTGCTTAATAATTGTATTTTCATACACTGGAGACCAGCGCTGATAAATTTGTTGAACACTTGATAAAAGAAAACTATGTCACCTGCCTCTACAATAAAGACGTTAAGTCAGACACTTAGGTTCTTTGAGGAGAGCAGCCTCTCTCCCTTGCAGTCCTTTATCTGTGAGAGGCAAGAACTGCTCACAGGAGTTAAGTGGGCAGCCAGGTTGGAATATGAGGCCTTCTGAGCACTTCCTAACTGCTAGTCAGGCCTGTCCTCAGAGAAGAAAGTCCTTCCTTCCTTCCCCGACCCACTCACCATCCAAAATGCCCCATTCCTCTTGTGGGGATCCAGGTCACCACTATCTTAACCAAATGATCACACATGTGGTCCTGAAAAGGTCTTCCCACCACAGGCCACACTCTAATCCACCTGCTCTCCACTGGCTGAGCTGTCTCCATGCACACAAATCTGAATATGCTGTGGTACTGTTCTTAAGTTTTCCCTGCTGCCACAATTCCCAAGATGCAATCAGAACCTTTGGCCTGTCACGCCATGGCCTAGAAATCTAGGCCTGCCACACCCATCGAGCTTTACCTGTGCTTCCTGAGTTCTAAATGCAAACACAGGGAGTACCCCCAAATGTCCCCCTCCACAGCAGTCGTGCCCTTTAGCCAGGACCTCCTTTATCCTTCGCACTTTCTGCCTTCTGCCAACCCTCCCGCGTGCTCCACCCTCTGGGTTCCTATGTGCTTCACACCACAGCAATGACGCACACACGTACACACACTCCCCGCCCTGTCTCTCTCGTCTCACCGCTAGGCCTCCCAGGGCTGCCCCTGACCGCAGTCCCGGCGCAGTACCACACAGCAAGGTCGCAGACGTTTACTAAGAGCATCGAGTCATTCATGCATTCACTTCAGCAATCACGCTTGGGATGGAGACAACAATGCACAAGGCAAGTGGGGCCCTTGTTCTCCCAGAGCTGGTGGGCAAGAGGAATACTACATAACCCTCATCATTCAAATGGGAACTGTGAAAAGGCCAGTGCAGGGTGCTGCGGAAGGGGCTGTGAGAGCCCTCAGCCTGTTCCAGGGCACCAGGCAAGACTTCCCTAGAAGACACAGATGCTCAGACCACCGAACCAAATGGTCAGGTCTCCCATTTACTGGTAAACTGAGGCCAAGCTCCACAGTGTGTGGGCTCCTCTGGCTCTAACAGTCCCTATCTCTGTGACCATGGAAGTCAGAGAGTTAGGAGTCCGTGTTCCTGACACCCGACCCTACATTCAAGATATACATGGTCCATACCTAACATCAGTATGACCCGCAAGACCAGCCTGGATGGTCTGCCTGACAGAGATAGCCAAAACAGCAGAAGGCAGAATTTCTGGGTACGCTGACAGGCCCACCAGAATTAAGGGGGCTCAAGGCTTGTGTGATGAGAACCCTGTATTTCACCCTGACAAGGGAGGTACCAAGTCTTAATTGATCATTGATTGCTAAAGAGAGTCCCAGAAGGGTCTAGTTTTTCTGAAACAAATAGTTGGCTCCACTTCTTCTGTAATGAGCTCTGTTTTTAAACATTCTTGGCAAACAGGTGCCCACGCTCACTCTGAGCAGGAAATGGTATTTGTACTTGTGTGTGCATGTGTTTGTAGGGAAAAGTTGTATCTGGGCTCCCAGCAGTCTTTGGCTTTAATACAAATATGTTTCACAGACTAATCCCAGACCTTTGGAGCGAGAGTTTTCCCCTCTTCCAGCAGGAGAGGCCAGTGACCAGGGATGGTTTATGCAGCTCAGCCCTGTTCTTCCTGGTGCACATACTCCAGCTCCGTCTCTGGGTGGACCTGCCTGAGTATGTTTAGGGCTGACTTTGTGGGACTCGGACAATGTCCTGTCCCAGACAGGAGCCACTAGCACCCGGGGACCTGACATGCCTAGTCTTCAAAAGTAACGTTCCTGGGGATCCCTCTGACTCAAGCCAAGAGTCTTTAGTCAACAAGCTGGTGACTCCCAGGTCCCTATCCCAGCGCACACCTGGCTGCCGAGCCCCAGGGCTCTGTTCTGACTGCCCTCGGCAGGGCCTGCTATTAAGTCCCTTGTGAACTCCTGTGGGTTTCTCAGCCCCAGCGGCGGCAACATCAGGCATCAAGCTACCAATCTGGAGCCAGTCTGTTCCCACCTCTCTGCCCACCTCCACAGCTCCCAGTCACTAGCCAGGCTCCGCTGAACCCACTTCCATAACTTCACAAGCCTCTTCCCTTCTCTTTGCCCTCCCTGCCTTGGTCCAGGTCCTGTTCCTTGCCTGTTCTCCACACCACTAGTCTCTCTCCATGGATGCCAGAGGATCTCTGCCACTTTGCTGGTTCTCCAGCTCCCCAAGCCAGCCACAAGCAGCATCCTTTACTTCTTCAGCACTGCTTCCCATCACCCCTGCCTGGGCTCAGATGCCCAAGTTGCCCTTGACTTCCTGACCTGTGAAGCCATGTCCAGAATGTTTTTACACATGCTGCTTCTCCTGCCTGAAACACCCTTTGTCCTCTTGCCAAATCTGAACTGACGCTCACACCACCTCTCTTCTTGGTCCTGACCACAGACTGGATTGTTCACTGCTCCGTATTCCCACAGTACATACCCTGGCACCTCTATGTGTGCCTGCCTCCCTAGCTCGACTCACCTGGGAGCTACTCCATGCCAGGTGCTGCAGTCATCTGCAGGTCCCCAGGTTCCAAGAAAGACCTTAAACATCAGTGCTTAAACGTCAGAGCCATCTTCAGGTCTCATTTGGAATCAGACTCCTTCTCTGATAAAACAGCCCCGAGTCTTCATTCCCTCCCCAAGACTGCCCTGAGGAAGTTCTGTTCCTTGCCCCTCCTCATGTTCTTGCTGCACTGCTAGCAGTAAATCCCCAAGCTGTAGCCACAGCTGAGCCACGCAGCTTCATGATATCCAATAACGTGTGGTGATTTTAAAAACATCATTGGGAAAATCGCCTTGTAGCGGTGCAAACTCCAGGTCAATCCATGAGTATGGCAGGTCCATCCTGCTCTTCAGAAGTCTAGGAGACAAGGTCGGTTACGGCCAAGCACCAGCATGGGGAGGCAGGGAGGGAAGAGTGAGTGTGACAGAAGTGGCTGCTGAGCACTGTGATTAATAACTTGAGTGCCAAAGTCAGACTAACCCAATTCAAGTCATAGCTCCACCACTGAGAGCCTATATGTCCTAGGTCAGCTGCTATTACAAATAAGCCCCTACATCTTATTTCTCACTTGGGGAAAGTCTGTGACTGGTGTTTCTCTGCAGGATGATCCATGGGTCCAGACTCCTCCCACCCTTCAATGCACAATTTGGGGTTACCACTGGAGGTAAAGGGTCATGGAGGAAAATACCTGGGGGCTTTCAGAGGCCAGGTCTGGAAATGGAGCACACCACTCCTGATCATGACCAACCAAGTAGAACATGGTCACATGGCCACACCTACTGCAAGAGAGGTTGGAAAATGTCCTCCAGCTATTTCCTACAAGGAAAAGAGGAAACAGCCAGTCTCTGTAACCTGACAAACCAACTTGAGAGCTGACCCTGAAGCCAGGGTCTGAGTGACCAGTCAAAGCCTACTTTGACCCATGTCCTGCATCGAGCCTTTTCGAGAGGTGGACAGTCCTTTGTGATGCAAAAAGTGGCTTCCCATGCATTCAGCTTCTCGTTGGGGCACTGACCTTGTTCACAGGAGAAACAGCAACAGTACCCTGCCAAACTGACAAAACTGTGTCCTTCCTTCCTGGATTCATCAGCCAGGAGAGCACCCCATTCAACAAACCAGAAGGCCTCAGCCCTGCAGAGGGTCCCACATGCTTTGAAGACAATGACAGGTCTTCAGGCAATGCTGGCATCTGTTCATTACTGAACATTAGGCTTGACTGTTATCAGGTCAGGAAATGAAGATTTTGTGGTTGATCCTGAAGGGATCTCTGTGGTCTTTACCTCTGCAACTCCTCCAACTATAAATCAATCACAATAGACATGAACCTTGTTTGCAGAAACCCAAAGTCCATGCAGACACAGGGGCGGAGGGGCCTCTACAGAGAAGAGCCAGGCTCAGGGAGAAGCAGGTCTTTGACAACAAGCCCCTCAACGATCAAGACATGACAGCGTGATCTGTCCTCAAAGCACAGGACAAACGAGATGCCGTGAATCAGACAGACACGAAAACAAAGGGAAGCACACAGAGGCAAGGAGGGCCAAGGGTCCGCCTACTATACTGTTGTTCTCCTCCCCAACAGGGCACCACAGCCGGCTCCTCCGTGTGCCACAAACCACCTTCATCCCCACTTCCGCCCTTCGGGACATGCCGCTCACTCGGTGTGGAACACTCTCTTGCCCTCAGTTTGGGGCGATCCTGCCTAGTGGATCCAACATTTCTCTGATAATGGAGATTTATCAAGGAGCTCCCTCCTCTGCCTCTCTGCAGCGGCTGAGCCATGTGGCCCCCAGTTCTAGTCTAGTGTGGAGCAGCCTCATGCCCAGACTCTGGCTTTGTACAACAAGACCCAACAAACTCTGGCCCATTTTTCCTATACCAGCAAATGAGGGCTCCACCAGGCTGAATCACTCTCTTTACTCAGTAGACATTCCGGCAGTGGCCCCTGAGTCCAGTGAGAAATCCCTTTTAATGAACCTCAGCCACCACTGAAATATGTGCAATTGCTTTTCAGTCTTATATAAAAGGCTCTCTACAAGCAGTTTCCAGCCCTTCCCTGACTGTCCCTCTAGATCCAACTTATACAAATATTCTAACGCCACCTACCCCACTCCTAGCACTTGTTACACTGTATCACCACTGCCTCTGTTTTGGCTTGTCTTGATGGGATGGACCAGGCCACTCTGCTCACTGACTGTATCTCTTAGAACCTACCACCCTGCCTGGTTCCTGAAAGGCCCTCAAGTGCTAGCTGGGTGGTAACTGATAAGTTACAGTGGCTGGGGGCTCTCTTGACAAAAATGAGGGCAGCATTTGCAAGGACCACAGGACTCAGATGTGGCAAGTGAGACACCAATCTGGGAGCTTCTCTGGGACCATTCATGTGGGAGCCCAGACCCACAAAATTCAGGAAGCTTGTAAGGGCTACCCTGGGGATTCCCAAGAAGGGACCACCACCATTTCCCTGATGGCTGAGGTATGAGCATGCAGAGGCCTTCAGTGACCATCCTATGATTCCAGCAATCTCCCTTTTTGCCGTTAAGACAGGCACAGTAACACAGACCAGCGGAAAAGACTTACGTTCCTGACCTCTGTGAAAGCTGCCACCTAGAAAACTCTCAAATAATCCGGGCACTCACGAAACCATTGGAATGGTCAATGGTAAAGTCTTTTATTATCTAAGCAATGAATGTGTGCCTATTGATCTTGAGCAAAATATTGATTAGAACTGCTGGGGGGCTGCTGGTCAGACAGTCCTATCTCTGGCCCCCGAGGATGGAAGAATCTGAGCTATCAGCGCTCAGGTCACTGCTACAGAGTGAGGACTATCCCATCCATTCCCTGCCACTGGATAAGTGCCCACATGTCCACACGCATTTGTCACCTTCCCATCAACTCCAATCACAAAGGCAAACCTGAGACACTTAATTCTGAAGTGCAGGACACTAATCCTGTTTACAGCATTCTCTTCCGTTTACTGCCATCATACCAAATGATTAACGGTGACACTGCTGTCATGCCCCCAGAGGCATGTGGATATACTACACAACTATCACTCCCAGAGCTGGGGTTCACAAGATGCACTCTGATTGGCTCAGAACAGAGACTTGCTCTGGTACTTTGGCCAATCACGAAAAACACCTCTCTCCATTCATAAAACACTATACCATAAAATGAAAGGGATGATTAAAGAACTTACAGTCCATCCTCAGTGAACCAAGGGATTGCAAACAAGAAAAGGACAAATTGAGACAATAAATAAACCATAACCAAACACTTTGTTCCAGCAGATTTTACTCTTCTCATGTGTCAGGATTTTAGTGGTGGGAAAAAAACAAAAGCCAAAATGAAGAGTGTTATTTACTACAAGCAGGAACGGTTAGCAGGAAGGCAGCCTGGGATTAAAATGTTCACCTCTGCAAATCCACTCTGTGGTATGCATCCTGAGCAACACTCAAGGAACCAGCACTACATTTCAATAGTTAGTATGGCACTCCCTGCCTCCTTCGAAAGGAAATTTTCCTTCAAACCTCCTCTCCCTGTTAAAGGCTGTGCCAACTAGGAGACAGTCACCCCAATGCAAGGCCATCAGAGGAAAATGTGAGCTGCAGTAGGGCAAGACCCTGGTCAGGCTTAGCATCTAGAAGCTATTCAATGTTTGTTGAACAGATAAAAGGCATCTTCCTCCTATCCAGAGCCTTCGCAGGCTTATTACTGCTCTTAGGAAGAAGTTTAAATCCCTCAGTGTGTTTCTGATCAGGATCCCCCTCTGTGATTTGGTCTGTTTGGCCCTCTGGCTTCACTAGTTTCCCTCTAGAATCATGACATCTTGAGCCTCTGGCAGTTCCCCCATATGACCTCTATTCTTATTGCTCTCAGACTCTGCACATGTGGGCCAGGTCTCAAATACTTGTCCCCACCTGCCCTCCTTTGCCCAGCCAGCTCTTACTTGGTTTTCCTGTGCCTAGTAAGGGCTTGCCCCTGGCTAGGTTACTGTCTTGGGAGCTGCTACGAGAGCTACTGTGGCTTCCTGCACTGACCGCGCAATGGCCACTTGCCTGCCTTCTGCTCCTCCTGTCAGCTTCCCAAGGGTAAGAACTCAACATTTTTTTTTAACTACATATCAGTTTATTAACAAAAGGATATAACTTGGGAACAGTCAGATGGAAGAGATACATACATAGGGCGGTCCAGGGAAGGGCATGGAGCTTCCACGCCCTCTCCAAGTATGCCACTCTCTCTAAATCTCCACTTGTCTATCAACCTGGATGCTCTCTGAACCTTGTCCTTTGGGGGTTTTACAGAGATTCCATGCTTCCCTGGTGGCTCAGAGGTTAAAGCATCTGCCATGTGGGAGACCTGGGTTCGATCCCTGGGTTGGGAAGATCCCCTGGGGAAGGAAATGGCAACCCACTCCAGTATTCTTGCCTGGTGAATCCCATGGACAGAGGAGCCTGGTGGGCTACAGTCCACGGGGTCACAAAGAGTTGGACACGACTGAGCAACTTCACTTCACTTCACTTCATGACTGACCAAATTACTGTCCACTGGTGACTGATTCAAGCTCCAGCCCCCTCCCCTCCTAGGAGGTAGGGGGACATGGCAAAACTGGACATTTTCTTGATCCAGTTCTGTCCCTAGTGCCTGAGCCCCAAGAAACTTGATTCCCAAGAAATATTCCCTGAAGACTGCAAGGCACTGATCTGGCAGGCTTGATCCAAGCTAACAAGCTATACAATTCTCTGGAATGAAGAGCTAATCACTTGGACTCACACATAAGAGCTGAGGTGGGGCCCAACGTATTTCTAAACCTACAGAACTCAGGAAGGACCCATAAGACAGACATGGGCCCCACTGACCTCTGCCCTTTCCCAGCCCATGTGCCAAGAACAGGGCTCTGAAAAATCTGACACAAATCCAAGGGCACAATCCAAAGAGAACTAGAAGCTGCTACCATTCTGATGAATACCACATATAGATTCTTGTTGGGTTTTGTCAAGTTGGGCTTTTATTTAAGTAAACCTCCTTTAAATGGCTTGGGGAAGCATTAACTTTGAAGATATTAGAGGTAGGTCCCAAAAGTCATGTATGTAGTCCAAGCCTCTCTTTGAAATAAGAGGTGAAACGGTCTTCCAGAGATCTGCTATCTGGAGGACCAGAAAAAATGGCAGCCTGAGATATACCACTCTCTGACCCTGGCCCACTGGGTACAGACCAAGCCAGTGACTTATCGTTGTATGAAGTATAGAATGTCATGTGTGATGGTCTAGACAACTCAAAGTCTAATAAAACGTAAGCCATCCCATCCTCATTCTAAAGGCTCTGCCTCAAACAATTTTCACTTATTTAACCCCCTCCCTCTTTCTAAATACCTTTATCTAAGGATCAGTATTAACAATGGTAAGAGATCAAAACAGTAACAAAGTGGAGAGATTTCCTACTCTCCTCCTAAAAACAGAGTAAATAAGATTTTAAAGTCTTGAGGATTTGGGAAAAGAGGAAGAAAGAAAAATAGGTTGAAAAATACATCTCTGCTCATTGGGGAGCCTCTTGTGCAATACTGAGATGCCGTTGCCCAGCTTTGGTTAGTAGTGTACATGTATTAATTCCAGGTGCAGCAAAGAAGGGTCCATTTCAGAGCTAATAACTCTTCCGAAAGCAGACCAGTAATCTAAAGGTGGCCTGGAGTAGGTGGGTTCCATCTAATTCACAAATAGAGTCTCCCACTCATTTTAATTTAAAACTGTTCAAAATTTCCTGAGTCCTTGGAGCAGGAAATCTTGGAACAAAGCACTTTCCCCCTCTTTAATGATGAAACCTCAAACCACATAGGTAGAAGAAAGAGAGAAGCTAGCAGGAGCGCCCCTCTAATTGTCTATTCTTATACGCTGTTTATTGGATCATTAAAGTCTTACAAGGACTTCGTGGTAACTGTAATTGTTGAATTTAAGGCTTGTCTCAGCTGTGTGTCTCTTATTTCCACACTCGGGAAAGTATCTTTCCCTAACATCTTGTCTAAAACAACGTTTCAAGCAATCCACTGACAAGATCCTTCGTGAGGGATCTGTGGTCCCTGCCGTAGTGCAGGTGGGACGCGCCATCCCGCACACCTGTTGTCAGGCGACACGACCAGCAGCATCCTGCTCACTCACCTCCTCTTTCCACCCCACCCCCCGGCGAGAGACTTCCCTCCTGGCCTTCTCCACTGGAAGAGCCTACAGCCTTCTGGAGTTACCTTGGGAAAAAACAAAACAAAACAAAACAAAACAAAAAGCAACACCTCCCAACCACAAAGCAAACAAAAGGCCGTTCATAAAACGAGAGGGCAGCGGGGGTTCCTGGGGCCCCTCCCCAGCCAGTCCCTGGACAAACCCCTCCCCAGCCCGCCTTGGTTCCAGTCTTGGAACTACACCCCAAACCCCCATCCCACTTGACCAGCACACCACCCAGACGCCTACACCACCGCCACCTGGGGCTCGAGCCCCACTTATTGTGCCCTAGGCCGGCAACTCGCGAGCGGGCGGGCGCCTCACCAAGTACAACTCCGCGCACAACAGCTCCCGGGCGCCCAGGCCCAGGCCGACCGGCTCCCGCCGCGACGCCTCCCCCGGCCTCGAGTCCAGCCCGCCCGCTGCAGGAAGGGTCGCCGGGGCACGAGCCGGGGCTGTGTCCTGCTCACAAAAGCGCCCAGGCGCGGGCAGGAGGACGCGGTTCTAAGACAAGTTGGCTTCCGGGTTTGCTTTTTGAACAAAACCAAAGAGAATCCCGCGCGGCCCGGGCAGGGCCTGGGAGGACGCCGTGCGCGCGCGAGGCCCCGGCGTGGGCCGCGTTAAGCCCAGCTGCCCGGGTCGGCCGTGCGCCGCCAGGTGCCCGCCAGCCCCGGCCGCTCCCATGCACCCTCGGCCGGAAGAGCGGGGCAGCCGGACCCGGGCGGCGGGGACGCGGCGCGGCGAGGGGGCCCGGGCGGCACTTACGGGGCGGCTCGGCGGCGGCGGCGGCAGCAGCAGCAGCAAGGTGTCCGGCCTGTGCCCTCTCGGCCGCTCGCGCCTTTTCTCTCCGCGCTCCTCGCTGGCCCGCCCGCCCACCTCCTCGCTTCCCGCCCGCGCGACCCGCGCTCGCCCCCTCCGCCCGGCTCCGCTGCCGAGTGAACTGGAACCAGTCGCCGCGGCCCCGGGATTCCCACAATGCACAGCGCGCCGCTCGTCACATCCCATCCCGTCCCTGCGCGTCCGGCCACCCCTCCCGCGCCACCTGGGCGCCCCAGCCTTGACCCCAAGCCAGCAGCCGCGCGCGCAGGGGCCCTCCGTGCTGTACCTCCTGGACGTCGGTGGGTTAGTTTCCCGGCCGCACGGCGGCCCCAGCTCTGGTCCTCTGTCACCTGGCCTGGACGCCGCACGCAGGGTCGCGCCTGAGCTGGGGACTCGCCCTGAGCTAAGTCCTAGGAAAGGGTCGGGACCCTGGGCAGAGGCGCTTCTCCAGCGCGCGTCCCAGCCTGTGCAACTAGACTAGGAACACTTATTGAGCGCCTACTGGGAGGGGGCAAGGTGGGGGGGAGGGCGGCTTTCCCTGCCGATCTCTAGAAGCCTTCTCATTAACGCAGGGACGGAGGCAAAATTGCTGTTATCAGCAAGGATTTTTACCTCCCCAACCAATGCAAACCTCCCTCGCACCTCAGAACCTCCCGGTGTCTTTGGACCCAAGCCCTTATCAAACCTGGTCTTCCCCACGACCAGCTGCTGCGCATCCGGCTCCCCTGGAGTTCGTCGCAGTGACCCCTAGAAGTCTGGATTGATTTGCTTTGTTGCATGGAAGCCGTTTACTTAGATTCAGCAAATGTTCACTCTTGGACCCAAGCTGAGATTTACTAAACAGTGATTCTCTATCATCACACACAATTTTGTTTGCTTTTTAATTATTTTCCCTTTCCCTTTATTTTTTTAAATTAATTTAGTTTTGACTGAGACAAGCAGAAAGAGGGGCCCGCTGCAAAACCCAACTTGTATTTCTAAATTGGTTTTTGGCCTTAAGACCTTAGTGACCCATCCCAAGTTCTTACGTAAGAGCCCTCCGGCTCCTCCTCCTCTCCCCTCCATCTACCAAAGGGGGAGGGGGGAGGCATTAGACCCAGCTGAACCAAATTTAGATAATAATACAGACCCTGCAGAGTTGTTCTGAGACTGCTGAGTTGGTGGTGGAAGATTATGAGTCATTAATGACCACTCCCTTCCCTCAGGTTGCCCCGGTAGCAGCGGTGGTAACCTCCTCCCTTCACCACGATGCTTTACACTACTTCAAAAGTCTGCAAAGCAGTGTCCAATACATGCCATTCATACATTCTTTTATTCAGTTAACTACTGTGGTCATACTTTGTGCCATGCACCAATTTGGGTGATGAAGATGAAGCAGTGAATAGAACAGGCAAAAATCCCTGAACTCCAGAAGTTTGCAGTCTAGCTGGGAAAGAAAGATTATAGGCAAAAGAGGTGATGTATCAGATGGTGTAATGCAATACAGAAAAATAAAGCTGTAACTGGGAAGAACATTTTGTATTCTATTACAAGTTAATCACTAAAGGAGTGTTGCCTATAAGCTTAAATTATACAAAATGGCCCATTTCTGGTAACTCTGTCTAAGATTTAACTCAAGGGAAATATCCTGACCAGGCCCACCTGTGAATGGCTTCTTGGAAGAAATTAACACATCCTCTTTCCAGGCTAACTAGAACCAGGAAATGTTTGACTTTACTCCCTCCCCTTTTAGTATAAAAGAAGCCTGAATTCTAACTCAGACAAGATGGTTCTTTGGAGGCAAGAGTCCTCCATCTTCTTGGGTTTCTGGCTTTCTAAATAAGTCGCCATTCTTTCTCCCAACAACTCATCTCTCGATTTACTGGCCTGTCATGTAGCAAGCAATATGAGCTTGGGCTTGATGACAAAGCAAGGAAGAGGGATAGAGGTATAAGTTGGGATGGGGCTTCAAATTTTAGAAAAGGCCTCATTGATAAGGAGACATTTAAGGAATTGAGTGAAAGTGAAATTCGCTCAGTCGTGTCTGACTCTTTGCGACCCCATAGACTATACAGTCCCCATAGACTATACAGTCCATGGAGTTCTCCAGGCTGGAATACTGGAGCTGGTAGCCTTTCCCTTCTCCAGGGGATCTTCCCAACCAAGGAATCAAACTGGGGGGTTTCCTGCACTGCACGTGGATTCTTTATGAACTGAGCTATGAGGGAAGCCCAAAAAATTGAGGGAGCAAGCCAAGTGGATATCTGGGGGATCGGGGGTGGGTGGGGGATATTCTAAGCACAGGAACAGCAAATGAGGCAGACAGAAGCGTCTCTGAAATCAAAGTACAATGAGTGTGTTCACAAGAAAATATAATGTGTAACATGATAAAGGGGTTAACTCTATGTAATCATATGGCAGTATATAAGCATAACAAATCAACAGGTTGTACACCTTAAACTCACACAATGTTATGTCAATAATATCTCAACTTTTAAAATGTGAGGTTGTTGTGGAATGAGTGAAAGGAGAATTACAGGAGATGAAACTGCAGAAATGATGATTCTTCGGGTCTAAAAACAAAGCATTAAGGATGTGTGAGGATTCCCCCATGGAAGCTGCAGAGAGGTCTCAGAAGAGGGACAGAGACACCACCACCCACCTTTGCTCTGTGCTTCCCTTCTCCCTGGGGAGGTCCCTCAGTTCTACCAGGGCCAGCTACCAGGTGAGGCTTCTGTAGGCCACAGCGAGTCAGGAGGATGCCAGACTCAGTCATTCAACAAACACTTGCTGAACGCCTGCTGTGGACCAAAAACCCTCTAGGTGCACTGCCACGCTGCCTAGGTTCTGGTCTGAAATGTAAGCAGTCCAGTACTCCTGGAAACCTTAACCGGAGCGACCAACCGGGCTGTTGAAAGCCCAGGCGTGTGCGGAGAGGGGGAGACACCTACAGTCTGCTGGCGCCCTAGTCGTGCACAGACCTGAGGCTTCCTCTTCCCAGGTCCTTAAGTGACGGTGAAGGCCAAACACACAGCAAGATTGTCTTAGAGATCTGCAACGCTAGCGGACCAAGAAGTAATTCGTTCACCTTGACCCCAGCTTTGGTCTCTAAGTTGGTTTCCCTGGTGACCTGGAAGTGGGTCAAGCCTACAAGACTGGTTTTTCTTTCCATCCTATTGCACATTCAGTTCAGTTCAGTCGCTCAGTCGTGTCCGACTCTGCGACCCCATGAATTGCAGCACGCCAGGCCTCCCTGTCCATCACCATCTCCCGGAGTTCACTCAGACTCACGTCCATCGAGTCCATGATGCCATCCAGCCATCTCATCCTGGGTCGTCCCCTTCTCCTCCTGCCCCCAATCTCTCCCAGCATCAGTCTTTTCCAATGAGTCAACTCTTCGCATGAGGTGTCCAAAGTACTGGAGCTTCAGCTTTAGCATCATTCCTTCCAAAGAAATCCCAGGGCTGATTGTGCATTCACCACGTATCAAATCAGATATATCCCATCATTTCTGTTTCACAACAGCCCCAGCAGGCACACTATTTGTGGGACATTTCTATCCCCATTTTACAGATGAAGGCACTATAGATTCGGAAAGCTAAGAAACATCCTGGGGATCAGAGAGTGGGTAGGCTGGCTGCTGCTGCTAAGTCGCTTCAGTCGTGTCCGACTCTGTGTGACCCCATAGACGGCAGCCCACCAGGCTCCCCCATCCCTGGGATTCTCCAGGCAAGAACACTGGAGTGGGTTGCCATTTTCTTCTCCAATGCATGAAAGTGAAAAGGGAAAGCGAAGTCGCTCAGTCGTGTCCAACTCTTAGCGACCCCATGGACTGCAGCCTACCAGGCTCCTCTGCCCATGGGATTTTCCAGGCAACAGTACTGGAGTGGGGTGCCATTGCCCTCTCTGGGGTAGGCTGGCACTGGGGTTCAAATCCAGGTTCATCCAGGACCTGAGTTTTCATGACTCAGTCCTGAATAAAGCCCTTCTAGGGGTGCCTTCCTCCGCACTCAGTATCCATCCTCCCCATGCTGCCACCCCCCCCCCAGTTCAGAGTGGGTCTTCTTGTCCCCACAGTCATGCACCACTGTCCTTGGGGTAGAGTCCTCGCCCCTCCAGAGCTGACCTTGGTGCCATCCTCATGCCCCTCATGCCTCCACAGTGTGCCATTCACAGAACTCCTTGGGAATATTGTCCCTGGGAGAAGTTCAAGATGCCGTCTCTCTTCCTCTCTCCCCAAAGCTCCACACCCCTTTTCTCTTCCCTCTAATTTGTCTGTCCTGTTCTTCCATGTCGGTGGCATGCCCTCTCCCCCAGTCAGGTTCAGAGGGTTCCATCAGATTTTTTTCCTTACGATTGTAAAATAAATGCATCCTCACCATGTAAAACCTGGAAAATAAAAATGCACGAAAGCATAAAAATCACCATAAGTATACCTAGAAGAAAACCACTGCTTTCTTTTCAGTCTTTGTATCCATATCTGAAGTGAAGTGAAGTGACTCAGTCGTATCCGACTCTTTGCGACCCCATAGACTGCATGCAGCCTGCCAGGCTCCTCTGTCCATGGGATTTTCCAGGCAATAGTACTGGAGTGGATTGCCATTTCCTTCTCCAGAGGATCTTCCCAACCCAGGGCTCGAACCCAGGTCTCCTGCATTGTAGACAGATGCTTTACCGTCTGAGCCACCAGGGAAGTCCTTATCTACTTAATAGTAAATGTATTTGTGTTTCTATTGCATTTAGGACTCGTCACCTGCTTTTTAAACTTAATTGTCCTCTATAAACGTTTAACCTGTTGTAGGTATTCTACAATAGCAGTTCTCAAACTATTTGAATTGAAAACACCTTTACTCTCTTAAATTACTGAGGACTGCAAAGAGCTGTTGTTTTACATGGGTTGTATCTGTCAATATTTGCTCTATTAGAAATTAAAACAAAAATCTTAAATATTAACTTATTCACTTTTAAATGTTAATCTGTAAACAAGTTTCATGCTAAAACAATGTATTTGTATGAAAAATAACTATATTTTCCAAACAACCAAATTTTAGTGAGAAGAGTATCACTGTCTTCCAACTTTGCACATTTCTTTAATGTCTGTTTTAACAGAAGATAGCTAGATTTTCATGTCTTCTGTATTCAGTAATTGCTATCTATTGTTTTAAGTATATGAAAAAATACAGTCTATATAAAAAATACAGATATGTATTTGGGGAAAATAGAGGATTTTAATAACCTTTTCAGATAATTTTGGATATTCTTATTTGATACTACTCCAATACCCCAAAAGTAGTAGTTTCTTAAAGGTTAATAATAGTATAGAATCTGAGACCAACTGATTTGGTAACATCCATTAATCTATATTTTTATTATTTTTAATGGATTTATAATCTATCTTAATTTTTATCCATTATTTTGATGGACCTTTTAGCAATGCATGATTTGATATACTCACTCATTGGTTGGTTGTGTCACGCAAGTGTATGTTCCTCGGTAGGTCTCCTGGGTTTTGGAAAATAGTGGTTCACTGAGTTATACAGATCTTCTAATCTTCCAAATGTGAACTCCTTTCATGGTATAATCAGAAAACCACATTTCTGATATCCTGGATATCAGCAGAGGTTTTTAAGTATTGAGAAGTTTCCAAGCTCATTGTGGCAGATAAAAATTTCCCAATACTGTAATTTTTGGTTGAAAGTTCAAATTTATCATTGGCAACATAACATCACAGTTACTTTTCTTGAAGTGACAAGTTCATTTCATTCCTTTTCAAGAAAACGTCCACCATGTTCTCAGGGCTGCATTGTGACTTTCCTGGGCCTCAGGCATTCTTACCTTCTTGGGCTCATTTAAAAACAAAAATCCTCCAGCAGTGGTGTAAAGACAAGTATATTAGCATGAAATATACAACTGTGCCTAGTGGGGATTTCAGCCTGGTACACACCAGAGTCTGAACAGTTCAATCACAGTTCATCTGTCAGGCAGGCTCACCTTCGCCATAAGGAATAGAGCCAAGGCCCACATGACTTTATGGGACCATGAAAGTGTTCCCATTTCTTTAAAATCAAAAGAAGAAAATGAAATTCACTTCTTTTAGATCAAATAAAATATTTTAATATATAACATTCATATATTTGTCCCTATGCCAACACAGTTGTTAAATAGAATCTTTATATCTTTTTATAAAGGAAGGGATCTTTATAAGACAAAAGTGCCTGGAGCCCATGAAAATATTAACATAGCCCTGCTGTTCATCGACGTTTCAAGTAAAATGGTGTTTCGCGAAAAAAGCAGCTAGTTTAGCCCATAACTCAATCACACAAATGCTTTTCCTTAAGGCAACCATCCTAGTTTGTTAAATAGCCGACCCTGAAAAGTGAAAGTGGTTCAGTCTGTCCTACTCTTTGCGACCCCATGGACTGGAATTCTCTAGGCCAGAATATTGTAGTGGGTAGCCTTTCCCTTCTCCAGGGAATCTTCCCAACCCAGGTTTTGAACCCCAGGTCTCCCGTATTGCAGGTGGATTCTTTATCAGCTAAGCCACAAGGGAAGCCCAAGAATACTGGAGTGGGTGAAAGTGAAGTCGCTCAGCCGAGTCCAACTCTTTGCGACCCCATGGACTGAGGCCTACCAGGCTCCTCCCTCCATGGGGATTCTCCAGGCAACAGTACTGGAGTGGGCTGCCATTTCCTTCTCCAGGGGTTCCTCCCGACCCAGGGATCGAGCCTGGGTCTCCTGCATTCCGGGCAGACGCTTTAACCTCTGAGCCACCAGGGAATCTTCCCGACCCAGGAAGTAATTCACATATACTTCTCATGTGGTCACAGAGAACATTTTAAAATGTAAAGTATGTCCTGAAGGGTCGAGATCAATAAAATTAGTCATTTTTACTGCTTTATTGTGGAGAAGGAAACAGCAACCCACTCCAGTATTCTTGCTTAGAGAATCCCCACGGACAGAAGAGTCTGGAGGGCTGCAGTCCATGGGGTCTCAAAGAGTCGTACATGACTGAGTGACTAAACAACAATTGCTTTATCAAGGACATTCTTAAATTAACTACTGTTTGTTTTTTTTTTTTTTTTTCCTGGCAGTGCTTGGCAATAAAGGATAAAATGATTATTAGTACAGTTTGGTGTCATTGCCGATATGTGCTAAGTCATCAGCAGTTTTACCCACAATTGTTTTTGCACCACTGGTGCAAACACTAAGACAATGAAAAAGCTAAATATTGTCAACATTATCATGAAAAGTTTGAATTTTGTGAACCCCTGCAAAGGGTCACAGTGACTTTCAGCCATCAGCAGACCCCATCTTGGGAACCACTATTCCAAACATCCTGGGCTGTACCATCACTTAGTTAACCAATTATTATTGGTTATTGCTCTTGTTACTGTTTTTCTTTCAGGCAGTTTTGCATTCTATTAGAAAAACCTGATGCAGGTCCTTAGCAATACATCTTAGTGCACATCTGATGGCTGAAGGTTAATTCTTAGAAGTGGAACTGCTGGATCAAAGCTTTAATGCAGGTAGCCAATTGGCCCTCCAGAGATCCTGGGACTGGGCTGGCAATGGGCAGGACTGAGCATTCCTGCATTTTCCCAGCACCTCTTAGCCCCACCCTGACTATTCTCTAAGACCTTTGATGATCTCAGAGTCAAATGGTGGGGTGTCACCATTTCCCTGGTTTAGCTTGACCTTATTTGTGGGCAGGGAGAGGTCTCTAGTTAGTTCCCAAGCTTCTGATCAAGCCAAGGGGTGGGTGTGGGTGTGTGGGTGTGGATGTGCACGGGTACATGTAGCAATCCCCGGAAAGAAAGAAACTGCTCTCCACCACCCTCTGCCTCCACAAGCAAACAGATGCACCCTTTTCCACGGAACAGATGCACCTCCGTCTTCCATTGGAGCCTTTCTTCCTTACTTGATTACTTCAGAGATAAGTTGTCTCGCTTTGATCTGTAATTAGCGGCAACATCTGACTCTTACCCCTGTTCTCAACAATCCCCACCCCCTCCTGTCTTTGTTAAGCAGTTAATGCCTTTCTCTAAGAGAGGTACAGGTGAATATTTACCCTTGATTGAAAGTAACAAAGGGATCAAGGAAAACCATCCTGTGGTGTAGGAAAGGCTGTATTACCTTTTTCCAGACCTACAGGCATCTCAAGATTTAAATATTTTCCCACCCACCTCCCAGGTTAGAGCTGGATTGAATATATGGTTTGAAAAATTCAGGCTACCTGAAGAGCAGTGGTGCTCAAAGAGGCCTTTGGGGGGTCCTTGAGACTCTTTAATGGGCTCTGTGTGTCAAGACTACGTTTATAATAATACTAAGGCCTTATTTGCCTTTTTCACTGTGTTGATATTTGCAGTAATAGTACAAAAAGCACTGGTGGGTAAGACCATGTCTTAGCATAAATCAAGGCAGTGTCCCAAACTGTTAGCAGTCATAGAATTCTTTAACACACACACACACAGTTTCACTTAAGAATTAAAAGTGTCTTTAAATGAGCAGATTTAAAAATTTTTGAAAGCTTGTGTCTGCCACCATGAGCTTGACAGCTGACAGCTTCCCGAAACTTCAGAACCTTTCTGATAATATTGCTGATGGTATTAAGTAATATAATTTTCTGTATTATAAAAATCTGTTAACATTGGGAAAAATCTTAAATATCTTAGAGATATATAATATAGTACAACTTAGTGAACTAATATTTTCCAAATGACTAATATATGATGTTACAACATTATGCATTGGTTTAAAAAAATCCATCCAAAGTGAAAGAAAAACAATGGGTTTAATGGCACAGAGGATGAAAAGTCCAGTGATATGTTTTAATATCACTACCTTTAAGAAACTACCATTTGTTGAGTTTGGATGTAGAATGAGAGAACAATATCTATAATTATCTGAAAAGGTTATTACTGGGTTGGCAAAAGAGGTCTTTCAGTTTTTTCTGTAACATCTGATGGAAAAACCCAAATGAACTTTTTGGCCAACCCAATGTAATACTCATCTCTTGACTACATTAAAAACAAAACAGAACATTGCATGGGAAAAGAAAACCACCATAATAAAGTCAGAAGACAAATGACAAACTAGAAGAAAATACTGGCAAAATATAACACACTAAGTTATTATCCTTATCTTAATCTGCTTAGGCTGCCATAGCAAAATACCATAAACTGGGTGACTTAAATAATTTTCTCAGTTCTGGAAACTGGGAAGTCCAAGATCAAGGTTTTGGTACAGGTCAGTTTCTGATAAAAGCTCTCTTCCAGGTCACATGGCCACTTGCTTTCACATGAATTTTCCTCTGTGCATGTATACAGGGAAGGGGAAAGAGAGAGAGAGAGAGAAGAGGTTACTCTGGTGTCTCCTGTTATAAGGACACTAATCCTGTTGGATTAAAGCCCCATCTTTATGACCTCATTTAAACTTAATTACCTCCTAAAGGCCTTACCTCAAAATATAGTCACATGGGGGGGTTAGAGCCTCAATATGAATTTGGGGGCAGGGGGGAGACACAATTCAGTCCATCAGTTCAGTTCAGTTCAGTCGCTCAGTCGTGTCCAACGCTTTGCGACCCCATGAATCACAGCACACCAGGCCTCCCTGTCCATAGTAGTCATATAAATGTATCTTCGGAAAACTGGGGGAGGAGATTTAAAATTCTCTTGAAAAATGCTCAAATGATACAATCAATTAACAAAAAGAAATAAAAATGGTGCTTAGACTTCTCTGGTAGTCCAGTGGTTAAGAATCCACCTGACAAGGCAGGGGACTTGGGTTCAGTCCCTGGTCTGGGAAGATTCCACACGCTGTGGGGCAACTAAGCCCATGTGTCGCAACTACTGAAGCCCACATCCCTTAGAGCGTGTGCTCTGCAAGACGAGAAGACACTGCAATGAGAAGCTCGTGTACCACTAGAGCAGTCCCTGCTCACTGCAACTAGAGAAAGCTCGTGTGCAGCAATGAAGATCTAGCCCAACCAAAAATGATTTTTTAAATGGTGCTTAAAATATGAAAAGATGTTCAACTTCACTCATAAGAAAACTATAAATAAATATACACCTAGATATTTCTCACTTATCAGACTAACAAAAGTTCAAAAGCTTGAAACTGCAATCTGTTGGCACAGCTGTAGGAAACAGGCTCTCATACATTCCTGGTAGATATACAAACTATTACAGACCTATGCAGGGGAATTTTACAATATTTAATAAAAGTATCTCTGCATTTACCCTTAACCAAGCAATTCTGCTTTTAGAATTTACCCTGTAAATGCACCCCAGTGATACAAAAATGCCTGCTCATGAGATTTTTCACTGCTTCATTATTTGTAATTGCAAAATATTGACCAATATCTAAGTATCCAAGCATATAAGATTGGTAGAACCAACTCTGATACATATACATAGTATACACTACACATTGTAAAAATTAAGGATGAAGATCTCTATAAACTGATCATGGGGTGATTTCCAGGAGATATTGTTAAATGAAAAAAACAAAGAGCAAAGGAGCATACATAGTGTGCTACATTTTGTATAAGAAAGAAGGAAAACAAAGAAAACATACATAGAGGCTTCCCTCCTGGCTCAGTGGTAAAGAATCCACCTGCCAATGCAGGAAACATGGATTCAGTCCCTGGTGCAGGAAGATTCCACATGCTGCAGAGCAACTAAGCCTGCACCACAACTGCTGAGCCCCTGCTCTGCAACAAGAGAAGCCACTGCAGTGAGAAGCACACACCATAACTAGAGCTTAGACTCTGCTCACTACAACTAGAAAAAAGTCCACACAGCAATGAAGACCCAGCACAGCCAAAATAAAGTAAAATAGTTAAAGGAAAAAAAAACATACATATATCTCTACAAATAGAAATGAGCACGCATGCCTACTTAGTCGTGTTCAACTCTTTTGCAACCCCATCGACTGTAGCCCGTCAGGCTCCTCTGTCCATGGGATTTCCCAGGCAAGAATACTGGAGTGGGTTGCCCTTTCCTTCTCCAGGGGATCTTCCCCACCCAGGGATCAAACCCATGTCTCTTGCATTGGCATGCAAAGTATTTACCATTGAGTCACTTGGGAAGCCCACACAGAAAACACAGAAGGGATAAACCAGAAAACAAAGAACATATTTACCTATAAGGGACAATGGGTAGAAAGCAAGGGAGATGGATAAAATTTCTCTGAGTATATTTTGCATACTTTTGGCTTTTGGAAGTATGTTAGAGTTCTATATACTCAAAAACTAAAATTATTATTTATTAGAATGAACAAGGAGAACATTCCTAAAACTGAAATCAAACTAATACCAATGAACTCAATTGTGCTCCAAATGAATACTATAATCATACTGAATGCAGATGGCAAAGAAACAATCAACTTTCCATGGTGGATCAGTGGTAAAGAATCCACTGGCCAATGCAGGAGACGCAAGTTCGATCCCTGGGTCAGGGAGACACCCTGGAGAAGGAAATGGCAACCCACTCCAGTATTCGCACAATTGCACTCATCTCACATGCTAGTAAAGTGATGCTTAAAACTCTCCAAGCCAGGCTTCAGCAATACATGAACCGTGAACTTCCAGATATTCATGCTGCTTTTAGAAAAGGCAGAGGAACCAGAGATCAAATTGCCAACATCTGCTGGATCATGGAAAAAGCAAGAGAGTTCCAGAAAAACATCTATTTCTGCTTTATTGACTATGCCAAACCTTTGACTGTGTGGATCACAATAAACTGTGGAAAATTCTGAAAGAGGTAGGAATACCAGACCACCTGACCTGCCTCTTGAGAAATCTGTATGCAGTTCAGGAAGCAACAGTTAGAACTGGACATGGAATAACAGACTGATTCCAAATAGGAAAGGAGTATGTCAAGGCTGTATATTGTCATCCTGCTTATTTAACTTATATGCAGAGTACATCATGAGAAACACTGGGCTGGAGGAAACACAAGCTGGAATCAAGATTCCTGGGAGAAATATCAGTAACCTCAGATATGTAGATGACACCACCCTTATGGCAGAAGAACTAAAGAGCCTCTTGATGAAAGTGAAAGAAGAGAGTGAGAAAGTTGGCTTAAAGCTCAACATTCACAAAACTAAGATCATGGCATCCAGTCCCATCACTTCCATGGGAAATAGATGGGGAAACAGTGGAAACAGTGGCTGACTTTATTTTTCTGGGCTCCAAAAATCACTGCAGATGGTGACTGCAGCCATGAAATTAAAAGATGCTTACTCCTTGGAAGGAAAGTTATGACCAACCTAGATAGCATATTCAAAAGCAGAGATATTACTTTGCCAACAAAGATCCATCTAGTCAAGGCTATGGTTTTTCCAGTGGTCATGTATGGATGTGAGAGTTGGACTGTGAAGAAAGCTGAGCGCTGAAGAATTGATGCTTTTGAACTGTGGTGTTGGAGAAGACTCTTGAGAGTCCCTTGGACTGCAAGGAGATCCAATCAGTCCATTCTAAAGGAGATTAGCCCTGGGCGTTCTTTGGAAGGAATGATGCCAAAGGTGAAACTCCAGTACTTTGGCCACCTCATATGAAGAGTTGACTCACTGGAAAAGACTGATGCTGGGAGGGATTGGGGATTATGGACAATCCTCCTCAATGGACATGACAGTGAGGGACAGGGAAGCCTGGCGTGCTGCATTCCATGGTGTCGCAAAGAGTTGGACACTACTTAGTGACTGAAAAACAATATATGTATATATTCAGTTCAGTTCAGTTGCTCAGTCGTGTCCGAGTCTTTGCAACCCCATGGACTGCAGCACACCAGGCCTCCCTGTCCATCACCAACTCTCAGAGTTTACTCAAACTCATATACATTGGCTTGGTGGTGCCAACCAACCATCTCATCCTCTGTCATCCCCTTCTCCTCCTGTCTTCAATCTATCCCAGCATCGGGGTCTCTTCAAATGAGTCAATTCCTCACATCAGGTGGCCAAAGTATTGGAGTTTCAGCTTCAGCATCAGTCCTTCCAACGAATATCAGGACTGATTTCCTTTAGGATGGACTGGTTGGATCTCCTTGTAGTCTAAGGGACTCTCAAGAGTCTTCCCCAACATCACAGTTCAAAAGCATCAATTCTTCGGTAGTCAACTTTCTTTATAGTCCAACTCACACATCCATACATGACCACTGGAAAAACCATAGCTTTAGATGGACCTTTGTTGGCAAAGTAATGTCTTTGATTTTTAATATGCTGTTTAGGTTGGTCATAACTTGTCTTCCAAGGAGCAAGCGTATTTTAATTTCATGGCTGCAGTCACCATCTGCAGTGATTTTGGAGCCCCCCAAAATAAAGTCTGTCACTGTTTCCCCATCTATTTGCCATGAAGTGATGGGACCAGATGCCATGATCTTAGTTTTCTGAATGTTGAGTTTTAAGCTTACTTTTTCACTCTCCTCTTTCACTTTCATCAAAAGGCTCTTTATTTCTTCTTTGTTTCTGCCATAAGGGTAGTGTCATCTGCATATCTGAGTTTATTTATATTTCTTCTGACAGTCTTGATTCCAGCTTCTGCTTCATCCGCCCCAGTGTTTGCATGATGTACTCTGCATATAAGTTAAATAAGCAGGGTGACAATATGCTTGACCTACTCCTTTCCCAATTTGGAACCACTCTGTTATTCCACGTCCAGTTCTAACTGTTGCTTCTTGACTTGCATACAGATTTCTCAGGAGGCAGGTCAGGTGGTCTGGTATTCCCATTATTTCAGAATTTTCCACAGTTTATTGTGATCCACACAGTCAAAGGCTTTGGCATAGTCAATAAAGCAGCAGTAGGGCCTAGAGGAGCTATCCCACGTTGAAGGTCAGAAAGGGCGGCGGTAAGGAGATACCCCTCGTCCAAGATAAGGAGCAGCGGCTGTGCTTTGCTGGAGCAGCCATGAAGAGATATCCCACATCCAAGGTAAGAGAAACCCAAGTAAGATGGTAGGTGTTGCAAGAGGGCATCAGAGGGCAGACACACTGAAACCATACTCACAGAAAACTAGTCAATCTAATCACACTAGGACCACAGCCTTGTCTAACTCAAAGAAACTAAGCGATGCCTGCGGGGCAACCCAAGACTGGCAGGTCATGGTGGAGAGGTCTGACAGAATGTGGTCCACTGGAGAAGGGGATGGCAAACCACTTCAATATTCTTGCCTTGAGAACCTCATGAACAGTATGAAAATGCAAAATGATAGGATACAGAAAGAGGAACTCCCCAGGTCAGTAGGTGCCCAATATGCTAGTGGAGATCAGTGGAGAAATAACTCTAGAAAGAATGAAGGGATGGAGCCAAAGCAAAAACAATACCCAGGTGTGGATGTGACTGGTGATAGAAGCAAGGTCCGAAGTAAAGAGCAATATTGCATAGGAACTTGGGATGTCAGGTCCATGAATCAAGGCAAATTGGAAGTGGTCACACAAGAGATGGCAAGAGTGAACGTCGACATTCTAGGAATCAGCGAACTATAATGGACTGGAATGGGTGAATTTAACTCAGATGACCATTATATCTACTACTGCGGGCAGGAATCCCTCAGAAGAAATGGAGTAGCCATCATGGTCAACAGAAGAGTCCGAAATGCAGTACTTGGATGCATCTCAAAAACGACACAATGATTTCTGTTCGTCTCCAAGGCAAACCATTCAATATCACAGTAATCCAAGTCTATGCCCCAACCAGTAACGCAGAAGAAGCTGAAGTTGAACGGTTCTATGAAGACCTACAAGATCTTTTAGAACTAACACCCAAAAAAGATATCCTTTTCATTATAGGGGACTGGAATACAAAAGTAGGAAGTCAAGAAACAAATGGAGTAACAGGCATATTTGGCCTTGGAATGCGGAATGAAGCAGGGCAAAGACTAATAATAGAGTTTTTCCAAGAAAATTCACTGGTCATAGCAAACACCCTCTTCCAACAATACAAGAGAATAATCTACACAAGGACATCACTAGATGGTCAACACTGAAATCAGATTGATTATATTCTTTGCAGCCAAAGATGGAGATGCTCTATACAGTCAACAAAAACAAGACCGGGAGCTGACTGTGGCTCAGATCATAAACTCCTTAACACCATATTCAGACTTAAGTTGAAGAAAGTAGGGAAAACCCCTAGACCATTCAGGTATGACCTAAATCAAATCCCTTATGATTATACAGTGGAAGTGAGAAATAGATTTAAGGGCCTAGATCTGATAGACAGAGTGCCTGATGAACTATGGAATGAGGTTTGTGACATTGTACAGGAGACAGGGATCAAGACCATCCCCATGGAAAAGAAATGCAAAAAAGCAAAATGGCTGTCTGGGGAGGCCTTACAAATAGCTGAGAAAAGAAGAGAAGTGAAAAGCCAAGGAGAAAAGGAAAGATATAAGCATCTGAATGCAGAGTTCCAAAGAATAGCAAAGAGAGATAAGAAAGCCTTCCTCAGTGATCAATGCAAGGAAACAGGAAAAAACAGAATGGGAAAGACTAGAGATCTTTTCAAGAAAATTAGAGATACCACGGGAACATTTCATGCAAAGATGGGCACAATAAAGGACAGAAATGGTACGGACCTAACAGAAGCAGAAGATATTAAGAAGAGGTGGCAAGAATACACAGAAGAACTGTACAAAAAAGGTCTTCATGTCCAAGATAATCACAATGGTGTGATCACTCATCTGGAGCTAGACATTCTGGAATTGAACTCAAGTGGGCCTTAGGAAGCATCACTATGAACAAAGCTAGTGGAGGTGATGGAATTCCAGTTGAGCCGTTTCAAATCCTAAAAGATGATGCTGTGAAAGT